>NC_084469.1:42192292-42492292 GCF_027409185.1 Cynocephalus volans
GCTGGGTAGCTCTGTTAGCTCTATAAGACAGAGGAGGGGAATGGAGCTTCACATTCAGGTGACAATTTCCTACAGGGACGCTGACTGCCCTTCTACGCTGGGACACTCTCAGTCTTGCTCTCCCGATCTCTCCCCCCTCATGCAGTGCTCAACTTCTCAACCAAAAGGAGCATCCTCTGGAGGCATCCACACATTTGAGTCATTAGAACCCTACTCCTGCCCTGTCCACACGTCCCCTTCCATGGGTGGGTGGAAGCAGGCAGGGCAGGTGTAGATAAACAGGAGTCCTGGGGCCCACCTTCCGCACACACCCAGACTGCTCCAGGCAGGACCCAGGTGTAAAGTAACCTGTCCTTAGCTGTACCTTCCTTTCCATCTTCCTTTTCCTCTTCTACATCCTCACCTGCTTCTCCTCCATTCTTAGAGTATAATTCCCCAGGAAATTAGGAGACAGTTATAGCCGACCCTTCCTCCATCCCTTGGTGACCTGCTTGTGGTCACGCAAGGAATGGGAAGTTTGCCAGGAGATATAAACCAAAGGTCAAAGTCAACCTCCAGGGCAGGAGTTAGAGAGTGCTTGAGCAGAGACCAGGAGTGGGTGGCCCACCCAGGGTCCTGTGCTGGGAAGGACTTGATGAGCTCTGAGATGCAAGGTCTTCCCTACCGTGCCGGGAAGAGAGGGGACTCACAGCTCACAACCAAAGAGACAGGCCCAAGGCATGGGTGACAGATGACCACATCATTACTCATGGAATAGTTCACTCAACAAATAACTACTGAGTGCCAGCTCTACGCCAGGCACTGTTCTGCGAGCCTGGGCTGCATCCACGCACAAAGCAAACATCTCTTCTCTGAGGAGCTCACATTCTACCAGGAGGAGCAGATGATGTAATGAACAGGCAGTTTATGTGGTTAGAGGAGCGATGCAAAAATTACAGCAAGGAAAAGAGGACCAGGAGGGTGAGTTGTGATTTTAAATAGGATGGTCAGGATAGGTCTCCACAGGTGACACTGAGCAACGACTTGAAAAAGGGAGGACGAGATCACACACGGCCTGCTGCACATTGGAAGGAGTCGGGTTGTCCTGGGGGTGAAACTGGAGACCACTGACTTACAATTCACAAGAATCATTCTGATGCTGGGCTGAGCAGAGTCTCCAGGGGCCAGGGAGACCCCTCAGGAGACCATTGCAGGTGAGGTCATGCTCAGGTGTGAGATGACAGTGGCTTGGATCAAGCGGGTAGCAGTGAGGGAGGGAAGATGTGCTCGGATTCTAGATATGTTTTAAAGATAGAACCAAGAAAACCTTCTATGAGACTGGACATTAGTGAGAAAAAAGAGCCTAGTCTGAGTCATTGGAGTAATGGAATTCCATCAACTGAGGGGGGAGGCTGAGGGGGGTGGCTAGGGGAGAAGACAGAAGTTGTTGACACACTAAGCTCAAGTGTTCGTTAAACATCCAAGTGGAGATACCAAGTAGGTTGTTGGAATTTGGGAGAGGTCTATGCTAGAAATAAAAAGTTGGGAATCATTTGCACGCAGACAGTATTTGAAAAGGCAGGATGACTGAATGATTCTAATCATTTCTGCATTCCCAACACCTAAAAATGGTCTTGGCTTAGAGGAGACACTCAGTAAAAATTGCATCAAATTGAATGAACTCATTCTAGCTGCAGGTTCCCTTCAACTTGGACCGTGTTCCCAGGCAAATCACATGGCCTAGCAGAGCTAATTTTTTTAATTTGTAAAGCGGGAATGGGGTAGCAGCATGCTAGTGATCCATGTCGTGTGCACTCTAGTGGCAGCACATGCCAAGGGTGAGCCACGAAGACGTGCTTCCCCTTGCTGCTCCTGTGCTTCTAGCCTCTTGCCCTAGGTCATCATGCTGAAACTCTGGGGCTGAGGCCCACAGGCTTCCTCTGTCAGGCTGACACCCTTGAGGGGGTAGGGGCTGGCTGGACGCCCTGTCCTCAGAGTCCCCTTGGTGAGGCATTTGATGCAGGACCCCATCAATCTGTCCTACAGCCAAAGACAGGAAGAATCTTGACTGCCATGCTGGGGCCTAATGAGATTCCATTTGCAGCTGAGATCCCAACTGAAGACTTCATTGTTGCTTCCCATGCAAGTGGAGTTGAAATCCCTCCTCCCATCACCTTCACTGGACAGAGCGTAGTGGCCTCCCACAAATCCTGGAGAAGCCATCCCAGCAAACAAGGTAGGCATTTGCCCACTGTATATTAAAGGAAAGCCACACTCCTTAAAGGATCACCAAAAAAATTCCAGACAAGTGCACGCACACAGACAGAACTTTCTGCAAAGGCCTGCGATACAGCCAGGAACGAGGCAGCTTATAAAAGGGATTGACATGAAGATGAGCTGCTCCCGGAGGAATGATCTAGACCAAGAAGAGACAAGGACACCAAAGGTGGACACCAACAGACTTTAGATCATGAAAGAAAATGAGGATTAGGAACTGGACCAGAAGAAAACGGAACAGAAACCATACTTTGAACCACACTAAATTGTGTTTCTGCAATTCCTAGGGAGCAAAACTCAGAAATTTCTATTGCACTGCCCTACCTCGAATACGTAACTAAAGTAAACTGCACAGTTAAGCAAACCATGTACAATCAGTCATCCTCCACTAATCTTTTTTCCTGTCCTCACCAATTTCTGAATTAAACTCTTCTGATCACAGCTTGAGAGATCTCAGCATGCAAACCTCACCAGGCTTCACAGTATTGATTCTGATGCAGAGTGGGCAGACTTACAAGCAGTACAATACTTTCATATCACTCATTCCTTTGGGCGTACCACACACTATCTTTGACATTAGTGTAAGCATACCATCAATCATTTGGGGTGCCATATTCGACACTGCCTCCTCTTAGGGCAGTAACCAAATGTACATTGATCTTTCTGTTCATGTTAGGCAGTAGGTTCAAGCCAATCCTTTTTCTATGCTTACAGCTCTTATCATTGCTTAAGACCTTTTTTTTATTATTATTATTATTCTGTCTCTTTACTGGTCCCCTCTCCCCCAACATAAACATTGCCAAGAAAAGAAAGCCAATGCCCTTGAAGAATTCATATTCTCATGGGGAGTAGGATGAGCAAACAATTACAGGGCAGTGGGATGCAGTAAATGCTACAGAGGTGTAATGAGGGGAGGCTGGGTCTTTAAGGAGGGATGGAAAATAAACATATCACCGAGCCACAACTCATTACTTTTCCAACTCTTCGGGATGAACATATACAAGGCAATCTCTTATCAAAGAATAAAAGTCTTTTGAGCCAAAAGATGTCTTAGACATACTCCAAGTGAGGGTAGAAATCCTTACCACAGCATCTCAGTTACTTATTTAAATAAAACGTTAAAGCAAGTACTCCAAGTATTCATCTTAACCTTTGAATGAAAATATGTGCGTGTGCCCGTGTGTGTGCGTCCTGATAAAAGCTAAGAGAAATTTGCACGGGAGGCATGAAAGTATAGTTCAGTGATAGATTTCAAATTGTATACAGAGGTAAAGCTCTTACGCAAGTTGGGCGATCGCCTTATCCAAATGCAGCTTCATTCTTTCTTGACAACACAGAATAACATCAACTTCCTACTCAGTTGAAAAGAAAAAAACACATTAATGTTTTCATTATTGAGTATAACGTCCAAAGTCAGCAATATAACAAAACATCAGTGAAGATGAACTTTGTTTCTTGAAAAATTGTGAAGTTAAACAATGTTATTTACCTATATGCCCATGATACTGCAATCTAAATATTAGACTAAATATTATAAGGTGATAGGGAAATCGTATAATGGAACAAGTTGACAAATGGTTAAAATTTCAGGATTTTTCTCTCTTTTTATCTTTGTTTTTAATTGAAACAGTAAAAAAAAAAAATACCAAAATTCTGGTCATGTGCAAGGTCAAATTTAAATGCATGGCTTCTTCTGTAATGGACAAAGGAAATCAGGGAAGGAACAAAACGTAGCCAAAAGGAGCTTCTCTCTGGCAGTGCACATAACCTCCAACAGACCCCGCTCTTTGGTCCAAACGTGCAGGCTGACTTCACCTTGGGCGGTCAGCCCTCCACCTGTCCTGCCGGTGTGCTGCAGCCCTGCCCCTGTCCCCATACAAACACCTGTGTGAACCATGCCTCTCCACCTGACCACAAACCTAGCGTTTGGAGCTGCTAGGATGTCTGAACTATCCCATAGCATGTTGTCTCAGAGATTTTTAAATCAACATTTACTTCCCTCTGAAATTTATATTTACATTAGAAGATTTTGGAACTCAAAATAGCACCAAAGCATTTAAAAGTACACATAATCATTGTTATGTTTTTTTTCAGGTGAGAAGTGATCATACTATACAGACTATTTTGTGGCATTTTAGACTTAAACGTTTTCCCATGACATTGAACAACACTTTAATGAACAACATCAATAAACATTTAGACACCACCAAAGGGTGTTCCTTCTTCCAAAGCTTTGATAAGTGCAGCCAAATTGCCTTTCAGAACAGCTGTACCCATTTGCAATGACGAATGAGCATGTGTTTCTGTGTCTTGCACACCAAGCGGTCCTCTCAATCTCTGCCAGTGTGATAGAACCATCCCCTCAAAAACCCAGCAAACCTCAGGCTAATATTATGAGTTTGTATTTGTTCATGTGCTACTCTACTTTTTCTGTTGTTTATTTTTTTACTGTTATAAGGGTTCTTAACATATATAAAATTCAATCCTTTCCCATCATATATGTTCTATTATTTTTTATCAGTCTGGCCACTTGCTAAACTGTGACCAAAGGCAATTTATAAGCTAACAGTAATACTCATAATACCCACCTCTCTAGGCTGTTGGCTAGATAATTATGTGCCTAGCTGATGGGAAATGCTCAGTAAGTGGTCTTATAACGTTGTAACATGGGCGATCAGCATGACTTGAGAACTTAATCCTCGTGTAAGACGTGGGCTCCACTTTACTCTCAGCTGAGGAATGTAGCCCACATCACAAGAACATTGATTTCTGACCACAGACATGGACTGGTGCTGACCTTGGACCCTGACCCTGAATTGTGGATATAAAATCATTTCTTGGATATCATTATTAACCCCAGACCCTGCTCGCAGCAGGTTGAGGCTGCACTTGTGGAAAAGTGGGCAAACTTCCACAGTCTAACAGTTGGAACAGGCTACAGAAAACAAACTCTGAAAATCAAACTGCTACTCTGAGTTGAACCTAGCTAATGGTGACTATCATCTATAGGAGCAGGCACTTTGTTTCTATATACAGTGCTATTTAATGATGGAATCATCATCAAATATTCTCATATTCCCACTTATCCTTGAGTTTGGTAAACAGAAGTGTTTCCTTTCATTAGCGATTTACATTCTCAGCACTCACTCTGGAGACCATCAAAGATGACCAATCAACTGCCCTTTCCAATAGGGCTGGTTATGAGAAGCCTCTGGTCCCACAGCCTGTTTAGAGGTGGAAACCTAGGTGAGGAGGGCAATTCTTATTGCTGTGGTCAGAGCCACCCAGGTGTTCTTTCCATGCTGGCATCAGGGTTCTATTATATCTCAGAGCAGGGGCTATGCTAAAATGCTGAAATGTCTCTCCAGCAGCAGGCGGGACATCTTTGGAACTTGCTGCCTGCAAATTGTCAATCACCCTGAGGCTAAAGTGCTTTTGCTTTCTGCTTCTGCAACACGAAGGAGAGAAAAGCCACTTGTGGGTAGAAAACTGGCCAGCTGGGGCCAGGCCCAGAACCTCAGCCTGAATTCTGATCCACAGTCCCAGCCTGCGTCTCAGAGCGGGGCCAGGGCAGTCTGCATGCAGACGACTCTGCAGGTTCATCTGGGTTCCAAGGAATTAGCAAGCATGGTCTGGGAATTTCCAAGAAGCTGGTACCATGATTGATTCCCCAAGAAAAGCCATTCTGCAAGAGTTCGTTGAATATCACTGATTGAATGCAATAGTCAACAGAATTCATGAGAAAATATTTCGTCAAGCCCATGGTTTTCAAAAGTGGGCCTTTTAAGGCTATGTCTTCTCTTTGCTAATGTTTATTTAGTTATTCTAAAAATTGTGACCCAATTTAGTTAAAAATAAATAGGCTAATGTCACTACCTTGAGCAAGCTACAAGATACATTCACTACTTGAATTAATTGGCAATGACCAAGGCACCCCCTCAGTTCCTAACCGTTACTCTAATTGCAGAGCCATGGTTTTCTGAGGTAAAGCAAGCTTTGCTACTAACCTAGAAAGTATAAACCTCTAAAGCAATGGTTCTTGTTTTTGAAAAACAGCTTTATTGAGATATAATTCACAAGCCATATAATTCACCTGTTTAAAGTCAATTTGCAATTCAGTGGTTTTTACTATATTCACAGAGCTGTATAACAGTCACCAGAACCACATTTAGAACATTTTCATTACCTCCGAAAGAAATCGTGCACCCATTAATTGTTACCCCCAATTTGTAACCCCCCAAAGCCTCTTTCTCTTAGGCAACCATTAATCTACTTTTAGTCTCTATTGATTTCCCTGTTCCAGACATTTCATATAAATGGAATCACAGCATATGTGGTCTTTTGTGACTAGCTCCTTTCTCTCAGCATCGTGTTCTCGAGGTTCTTCATGTCACTGCATGTATCGGCACTTCATTTCTTTTTATGGCTGAATGACATTCTATTGTATGGCTATAATACATTTTACTTATCCATTCACCAGCTGATAGGCATTTGGATTGTTTCCACTTTTTGCTGTTATAAATAATGTTGCAACAGGCATTCATGTACAAGATTTTGTGTGGGCGTATATTTTCTCTTCTCTCGGGCAGATATCTAGGAGTGGAATTACTAGCACATATAGCCACTCATTGTTTAACCATTTTCCAAAGTAGCTGCATTGTGTACATGCCTACCACCCTGTGTGAGGGTACCAATTCTTCCATATTCTCACCAACACTTGGTATTTTCTGTATTTTTGATTTTCTGTATTTTAGCCATCCTACTGGGTGTGAAGTCAATCTCATTGTGATTTTGGTTTACATTTCTCTGATGATTAATGATGTTGAACATTTTTTCACGTGCTTATTGGCCATTTGTATATCCACCATGAAGAACTGTCTATTCAGATCCTGTGCCCATTTTTCCATTGGGTTATTTGTCTTTCTAAAAAATGTGTTAACAGTTATTTATGTATTCTAAATACAAGTCCCTTATCAGATATACGATTTGCAAAGATTTTCTTTTCACTTTGTTGATAACATTCTTTCAAGCACCAAGTTTTTAACTCTGTTGATATACAGTTTACCTATTTTTCCTTTTGTTTTGTGCTTTTGATGTCATAACTAAGAAACTATTGACTACTCCAATGTCACAAATATTTATGCCTATTTTTTCTGAAGAGTTTGACAGTTTTAGCTCTTACATTTAGTTCTTTGATCTATTTTGACTTAATTTTTTCATATGTGGTGATCGGAATACACCTTCATTCTTTTGCATATGGATATCCAATTGCCCAGGCACCATTCATTGAAGAGACTATTCTTTTCCCATTAAATTGTCTTGGCACCCTTGTTGAAGATCAATTGACTGTAAATGTGAGGGTGCATTTCTCAACTCTCAAATTCTATTCCATTGTCTACCTTTATGTGAGTACTACCCTGTCTTAGGTATTGTAGCTTTGTAGTAAGTTTTGAAGTTGAAAAGTGTGAGTCCTCCAAATTTCTTCTTTTTCAATATTATTTTGGCTATTCTGCCTCCCTTGAATTTTCTTATGGGTCTTAGAATCATTTTGTCAGTTTCTACAAAAAAGTCAGCTGGGATGTTGACAGGAATTGTCTTGAATCTATGGATCAAGTTGGAAAGTATTGCCATCTGAACACAATTAAGTCTTCCAATCCATGAACATGGTATGTCCATTTATTTAGATCATCTTTAATTTCCTTCAACATTATTTTTGAGGCACTTGTTCTTAACTCTGCTTGTTCATTAAGATTACCTTGGGAATATTTTCAAAATAGTAATGCTTAGTCCCCACTCCAGATTTGAATCAGAATCTCTGGGTGTAGAACCCAGTCACTGATATTTTTAAAACTTTTGCAAGGTGATTCTAGTGTGCAGCCAAACAATGGAAACACCAAAGTTAGCCAAGTTTTAAAATTTTTTTTTTCTTGGAAATACCAGTGTGTTTGTGGGCAAACTGATTAAATTAGGCTATTAGAACTGGCTTATAATTTACTTAATACAGAAAATGCCAGGATCAGTAAGAACGAAAAGCCAAGGGACAGTTGCTGGTGAATTCCTAGTCATTTAGGATGACAGAGGAGGTGACAGGTTATTTTAAGACTTGCAAGATTCATCAGAGGCTGGAAAGAAGAAACAGCGAGCAGGGTCCCATTGTTGCAAAGTGATTTCATTCAGGATGTCCTATTCCTAATCACTGGTGCATGGCAGTAGGGATGGTGGCTTTTGCAGAGTAGACTGCATGTGCTCTCTGTAATGTCCAAAGCTGCCCTGAATGAGAATATAATTTCAACTCAGATTTCTCTCAGAGAACCAGACAGTAGAGGAAAGGAAAGAGCAAAGAAAAAACTTCTGATAATCATCACTAATGTAACGGGTCACCGAAAAACATTGAAGACAATGTTAAAGGGGAGCCTTGAGGACACATGAGGATAAAAATACTCTGTTGACCTGGTTGCTAACTCATCATACTTACTTTCTTACCAAGGACTCATTTCTCACCAAGGACCAATCAAACAAAAGCAAAAAGGTGGGACCCTGCAAAGCTGGTTCAGGGATAGAAAAGATGGATTCACTGCAGCAGAAATTCTGTGACTCAGGGAGGGGAGTGAGGATGGGAGGTTAAGGGGAGCCAGACAATGGAAGGCCTTCATGGATTTTCTCCTGTAGAAATCAAGGAGTCAAGGAAGAGTTTCCAGCAGAAGAAAGAAAATGGTGGTAACGTGTAGTAGAGATCCAATTAAAACTCAGGGAAAGGAAAGTGTTTGGGAATTTCACATTAACCAGCTATAAAAGAGAGCTGGAAACTGACTGAAGGGGTGGTGGAGACAAGGGCCAGCAAGCCAAGCCACGGTGATGAGAGAGCAGCAGAACCATCGATAGAAAGGATGAGCAGGCATCAGGGTAGAAGAAAAGTTCACTTTTAGGCTTCATGAACATGAACGTAAAAAACAAATGAATTACCAAAGTAAGAAAAATGTTTGGCAGGCACTTTGGGATGCAGAACTAATACTTAATAAAGTGTCTGGGCTGAAGACAGGTATTGGGAAGGGCCTCGACACATGATAGCTTAGATCGTAAGGAATGGCAGAGATCTTACAGTAAAAAGTCTAGGAAGCAGAGGTCAGAGAAATTAGAACTAAATCGTATTTAACTGGAGGAAGGTGGAAGACAGATTAGTGGGAGAATCAGCAGAGTAAAGCAGATAGAACTGTAAGTGTCTGGGTGGCAATTTGGCTATACATCAAAAGCTTTCCAAATGCATATATCCTTTGAAATAATCACAAGTACATACAGTTATTAATAATAATATTTTTGTACACTGCAGTGTTATTAAAATAGAAAATAAAAGGGGTGAGACAGGGAAACAACTTAACTATACAACAAGAGAGAACCAATTTTTAAAAAATTAGAGCACCTTCCCATATGGAACACTGCTTAACCATTAAAAATAATGTCTTAAAAGAATAGCTAATGATGTGGAAAAATTACTCCAACTATAATTGTAAATAGATAAAGTGCTATTCAAATTTATAAATACAGTATGATTCTAATCTTGAAGACATGTCTGTGTGTCACTGTGTGAGGTGGGTGACGTCTACCTAAGCATGATTAATAAAAAAACTGAAATACACCAAAATTAACAGTGATTTCTTTCTAACAGAGCTTCAAATGATTTTTACCTTTCTTTATTCTTTTCTGTATTTTTCCAAATTCTCAGTGAACATGCATTACTTCTGTAACCATGAAAATGTATCTTTGCTAAATGCTTTAAACATCGGATGTGATAACTCTTCACTTATAAGTGGTTTTCTATAACATTTTTTTTATTTCCACATATTAAAACACACGTTTACAATTAAGCTTCTTGGTTTAGAAGCATTTCCCCCATATTTACCGTCAGCAGTTCTTTTTCAGCTTCATCGTGAACTAGATCGATTCCCATTCTTTTCTCTCGATGAAATAGACATTCTCGGGCTACCTGAGATACCCAAACAATAGAAAGGATTAATACAAACTGACCAGAGTCGGTGATAAGCATTTCTTATAACTCGTTTCAAAAATGAGTCATTAGATAACTCCCAACTCTTCAAACCATTTTGTGGAAATCGAGCCTGAAAATGACCATGACAGCTAAATAATCTCTGCTGCTAGGTAAAAGGTTAAGAGTTAGCTCTTCAAGTATTTTGAAAATATTCCTAATTTGGAAAGTTGACAAAATAAAGCAGATGGTATCCACGTGATCACCACAGATTAGCATCTAAGAACATGACTTGTCATTCATTTTTTCAAGAGGGATAGTTTAATAACGTGAAACAGAGTCTTTGAGATGTTTCCAAATATTTTCTACTGGGAAGAGCAGGGAAGAAATGAATGACTATCTTTAAAGACATCAAAATACCAGTGTAACCACAAACCCAAGCGATTATTTTCAAAGTGCCATTTATTGTTTTTCTAATTATAAGAATAACATGCCTTTATCCATTAAAGAGAAAATATCTTAAAAAGTAGAAAATGTGATTTACCCATGCTCCTTTTACTGTTTTGTTTGTTTGTTTTAACAAATGAACGTTATAATGTCCTTACAATCTCATATTATGCTTTTTAGAAATGACATTAAATAATAGACCCGAGCCATAAAATGTTCTTTGAGACAAAGTAGGTTAATGACTCCAATGGAAAACAGCTTAGCTTGCTAACAATAAATCATGTATGAAAGGACATTATATAGCTGTTAAAATGCTTTTTTCAAAGACATGGGACTGCTGTATAATGTTTAACTTTTTAAAAGCATAAAATTTAGGGCCGACCCCATGGCTCACTCGGGAGAGTGCGGTGCTGGGAGCGCAGCAGCGCTTCCGTGGCGGGTTCGGATCCTATATAGGGATGGCCGGTTTGCTCACTGGCTGAGCGCGGTCACAAAAAAGGACAGAAAAAAAAAAAAGCATAAAATTTAACAGTACATACACTGCAATCCAGTATGATATTATTGAACAAAATCTTTGAGTGAATAACTTTTAATAGTATGATTTACATTTACCAGGATAAAACTTAGTGGGTCAAGGGAAACTGATTATTTTAACATATACTACCAAATCGCTTTCCAGGAAATTTCTGCCAACCCACAGCCCCACCAATGATAATATGAAAGTGCCCACTTTCTGCTATTTTTCCAGCCCTACATGTTATGAGTTTTCATTATTGCAAATGTGATAGGCCAAAGATGATTACTTTATGGATTTAATTTGTACTTTACTACTGAATTTAAATATTTTTCCTTATATTAGTTCATCATCTGTATTTTCTCTTTTGAGATGTTTCTGTTTATGTGACTAACTCAAATTTTAATCAGGACCTTCTGATACTCTGTTGACAGTAAACGTTCAAACACACAGGAACATCTGGACAAAAACTGCAGAAAAAAATTCAGATTAGAACCATCTCACTGAAAGCGGTCATCACTGAAAAGAATTCTAAGAAACTGAATCACCTCTGGAAATTAAGCAAGAGGATAAGTGACTCTCATTTTAAGAATACTTTCAATCCTTGAAGGCAGTGGGGGGCGGAAAGGGCTCTAAATAAACCAATAATCCTCAAAATGAGCTGGGGCTCAGAGAAGATGCAGGAGCCTTTCTGATTCTAAACAATTCATGATGAATTAGTCCGAAAAGGCATCAATCAGTGTACTATCAGCCTCTCTCGGGATTTCTGGGGGTTTTGTGTATTTGTGTGGGGTTTGCACTTAGTCGGGAGGGGGTGTAATTTGAAGTGACATTGCACAGGGGTCCCCCACAAACTCCTCAAACCACCGGACTTGCAGCTCTTTGATTCCCTAAACTCTTCTACCACAGATGTCATGGTAAAGACCTACTGCAAATGCTCGTGGTATAGGAAATAAGTCATGCAAACATGAAGAAAAATGATATTAGTTATGATCATCAAAATATATACAACTTCTAAAGTAATTTCTATAATTTCCATATCTTCAAATATGGAATGTCTTGTTCCGATGGTGGAGGACAGAATGGGGTTGGAGGCCCCATCACATGGTCAGAGAATTAGAGGTGAGGGGACCCACTCAGGAGCCTGGTCAGAGGCCAGCAACCAACTAAAATGCTGCCTCCATTACCATGGCAACCGGCCTAACTTCAATCTTATTATTTATTTATTTATCCATTTCATTTATTCATTTATGTTGGCAGCTGGCTAGTATGTGGCTCTGAACCCTTGACCTTGGTGTTATCAGCACCACGCTCTACTGAGTGAGCTAACCGGCCAGCCCCCATCTCTCTACTTAATCAGACTCATTCCATCTCCTAAAATGGTCTCAAGTGGTAATTTCACTGTGCCCCAAAAAGGGTTCATAACATATACACAGGAGGTATTTCATGAAATGGACTAAAAGAACAATTTTGTTTTTCCTCAAATATTGTTTATCTTAATCCAGGGACAGCAGTGATCAAGCAACTTATTTAAAAGATTAAAAAAAAGCATTTTCCCCTAAAACATCATGTGTCCTAATGGTATCCCTTTAATTAACCTTCTTTGAGTTGCATTCAGAATTCTTTCTTAATGTGGTTATTCTGTAATATGTGTAAAAATGGCAATGATTTTGCCATTACGAAATTTACAGTTACAGATTTACTGATGGGGGGTGGCATCTACAGGTAAAATGAAACCTAATTCAATATATAAATAACATCAGGAACTCAACCAGTGGGTTCTACTAATAAAAATGCAGTGCCTTTTCTCCTAAAATCTTGAGTCACCTGAAGAGGAGCTTCCGTCTCCATCAAAGCCCTCTCCAATCTTTTCTTAACATCAGTAAATGCATTTGTCTCTCCAATCATTTCATCCAACTCATGAATGATTTCAGATTTCCAAAACCCTATGTCATTGACGCGTTCTCCCAAATTTTGGGTGCAGTCTGCCTGGGTTTTTCTTGTTTGCTGATATTTGTCTTGAATCAGGCGAGATGTGTCTACTCTGAGTCTCTCTGAATTATGTCGGGAAGTGCTGGACTCTTTATAGTTGGTTAAATTGGACCTGTACCAATCATCAGGAGTGTATCTTGTGAAGAAAGTGGTTCTGTTGGAAACAAAGGGAAGCATGGTGCTCTCAGACACTCTCTGAGCTCTGGTGCAGTACGGGGCCAAGCTCGGTGAGTTGGAGGCTACTCTGTAGTATGTGCTGGGTCTCCAAGGAAGGCTCAAGCTATGGGTCAGATTGTAGTGGGGGAAACGGTCCCTGTAGCTCGATGCCATGGTGCTGATGGCTGGTAGGAAGTTGGTTGGTGTTGGTCTAGGGTGGGCATAAGTTGCCGTTAAAGTAGAACCTAATTGCTCCATGATTTCCAAATGCTATTTGTAAATCTCTCCTGTTAAAAAAAAAAAAAAAGTTGAAATAGTCACATAAATTAACTTCTGGTGAAACATACAAATAAAAAATGACATCCATCTTAGTATCAATTGCAGTTGCAGTGCTCCCTAATGCAATAGATATTTATTCTAATTTGTTATCCCTGTTTGCCAGCGATAATATACTCTAAAAAAAATTTTTTTTCATCTCTGTGTCCCTAGAATGCATTAAGGTCACATTTTCTTCAGATTGGCCATTTGAATTTTTGATTTTTTTTTTTTAATTTTGAGAGTAATATTGCCTTGTTGTAACAATTTCAAATTAGGAGGGCTGGCTGGTTAGCTCAGCTGGTTAGAGCCGACCTTGAAACACCAAGGTCAAGGGTTTGGTTCCCTCAGTTCCCCATACCACCAACTTCCAAAAAAAAAAAAAGGTTCAGGAGTCTGAACTATGCATTTGAACAGATAGGGATCCAAATCGTGGCCCTGCTCATTACTTGCTATGTGACATTGGGCAAATTACTTCTCTGTGCCTCAGCTACCTCATGTATAAATAATAGGAAATAATAATAAGACTTCCTTCTTTGGATTGTTATGAGCAGTAAGTAATAGCAGCAATGGGTTGTTGACAGCATCTCTCTCCACCCCCGCCCCACCAGTCATCCTGAATAAACACGTGATCTGGGTAACAATGGTTGGAATGCAGACACCACTCAAGGCAAGTACCTAGATCCCCTTTCCTGGCAACTTGCCATCCCTAAGCACCTCCAGTATAGAAATTCTAGAGCAGCCACCGGGTATAAGGATCAAGACGATGCTAAGTATTTGGAAGCTTAACACAATGTTAGGTACATAACAAGTGCTCCATAAATGTTAGCTTTTTAAATTACTAATGCAGAGGAGTATACGAGAGTACTTCAAAAAATTCATGGAAAGATTCGTATTATCTTTTAATTCTATCTTTCTACAAACTTTTTGAAGTACCCTCATATAAAGCAAAAGACAAATATCCTCTCTCCCCCAAAGTATCTGTGAATTGTTTATCAATAGTTGTACCTTTCCAGATTTTTCCTATTCATATACCAACATATGTAGTATTTATATACTACATACATCTACCTATATTTCATTAACCCCTAGAGCTTTTTCATACAAAAATTGAATTATCTTAATCATTATATATATCATTCTAGAACATACTTTTTTTTAAATATATGTTTTGGACCTCTCCCTCTGTTAAAACATACAGGGGTACTTCAAAAAGTTCATGGAAAAATGTAATCAAAAGATAATAGAAATCTTTCCATGAACTTTTTGAAGCACCTTGGTATAGATTCATTTCATCTTTTTTACCAGTTCCATTATCTGAAACTTTTATTATTATTCCAGAAAGCCCAGGATACCACAGACTATGACATACTTCTCAGTACCTAAATATTCTCTTTTGGTGTTAATATCTATGGACCTGTTTATTGAAAAAGAAAAAATCCTTCAATGACTATTTGGATAGCTGTGTCTTGAGGCCTCTGGTACTTAAATCAAAAATAGACTATTTGTAGAATTGTATTCAAGTAAAAATGAATTAAGACCGTGTGATAAAATAGCTGCTCATGGACAGTGGTAGTGACCCACATGACCCTAGCTCCCTGACTTTTTTATAAATTCTTCCTTCCTATAGCCCCCAAACACTTTCTACTGGCCAAGCTTGGAGAATAATGATGGGGGAAAAACTTTTAGTAACTACTTGCAGTTCTTCAGTTCAGTTTGAAATTTAAACATTGCTTTTTGAAAAAGCAGATTGCTTTTGAAAAGCAGATTCAAAGAAACTTGATGCCTTAGGGTGCTTAAAGTTGCCTTTAGTTCTAATACCTACCCCCCATCAAATCTAGAAATGATCTAGTTTTCTTCCTGCAAGAAGATTCAAGTAGGGATGAACAACTCCTTAGCATTACTTAACTCTTGACGATAAGGGATCCAAAAACCAATTCCTCTGACCATAGACTTCCAAGTGTGGAACGCCATGTGAGTTTTCCCAGTCTCAAACCATGGTCATCAAATATTGAATCGTGAGTCATCTGCTCCAAGGAGTGATATGTGATAAGCCAGATGAGACATGTGAACGGAGCAAAATCAATACAGTTTCTAAAAGCACATAGTGATTTGTTTTTTAATTAGGGATGGGGTATAGCTTCAAATTTGGAATCTGCTACCAGCCATCCTATAAGTCATTCAGGAAGGCTAAGTAAAAGACACTGCACGGTAATGTTTCACCAAACTATTCCACTATCACGTATTTTTGCTCATTATTGGTCAGGAAAACTAAGAGTGTTGTGGCCTAAGATATATTTAAAAACTCAAAGTAGATTTCTGCCTCCAACCCTGATAGATTAATAAAACTAGACTTAGCCTCTTACATCAAAAAATGTAGACAAAATATATGAAACAGCTGTTTTCAGATATTGGACAACAGGCAGCACAGGATTCTGATCCCTAAGAGAAGAGAAACAAATAAGATGAGCCCTCTGATTGTCGTGGCATCGTGCTTGGAGACAATTTCCAGACCACGGGAAAAATAGGTGAAAACCAGACAGAGCCTGACAGCCTCTGTGAGTTGAGAAGGTGATCAGAATTTGGGGAGGCTGAGACAGTTAGAGTTGTGAAGCAGGATTCTGGAATAAAGTGAGCTATGCAGAAAAAGAGGTCCAGAAATTTATGTAGGGATCCATGTGAGTCTTTGCTGAGGAAGAGGCTGCATACGCATCAAGGGACACTCCAGACTTGACAGTGATGGCAGAGTTGTTGGCTGAGCAATTTCTGCAGCTCACAGAAGATGGAGATACATTTTGAACTCAGACTAACCAGACTGGAGAGTCATTGGTGATTACCTGGAGCATTCAATAGGGGTCACACATTAGAGGTAGGGCTGAACTATCCCTGGAGTGAAGAAACTGAAGACTCACTCTACCAAAGCTTAAAAACAGGCCTCAAAGAGATCAAACTCATCCACTAGTAACTTAATTGCCTGGCAATATCAAGACACTCAAATATGTAATAGCACAATGTCCAGCATCCAGTCAAAAATTACCAGACATACCAAGAAGTAGAAAAACGTGACCCATAATTAAGAAAAATCAGCCAATAGAAGCAGGCCTAGAAATGGCAGAGATGATGGAACATAAACCATGTACAAGTATTTAATACAGGAACATAATGAAGAGAGAAATGGAAGATTAAAAAAGAATGAAATGGCAGTTGGTTAGAGCATGGTGCTAATAACACCAAGGGTTCAATCCCTGTAAAGAACCAAATGGGACATTAGGGACAAAATATACAATATACACTTATATAATAGATACTTGCACAGTTTCACTAGATGGAATTATTGGCAGATTAGACATTGGAGAAGTAAAGATTAGTAAACTGGAATCTAACCAAACTCAAGCACAGAGATTTTCTTTGGCTGGGAAAAAAGTAATGAAAAGCACTTCAGTAACTTATGGTACAATACCAAGTGGCCTAACACCATGTAATTGGAATGTCATAAAGAGAGAGAAGAGGGACAAAAATATTTGAAAAATGATGGCTAAATATTTTCCAGATTTGCTGAAAACTATAGTTCCTTTGGCCTAAAAAACTCTACAAACTCCAAGAGGATAAACACACACACACACACACACCCACCCACCCACCCACCCACCCACCCACACACACACACACACACACACCCCACTGCCACCACCACTAATCATTCCAAGGCTCATCATAATCAAATTGCTAAAAAACAGTGATTAAGAGAAAAACTTAAAATCAGAGGAAAAAAAACACATTAGGTAGAAAGAAACAAAGATAAGAATTAGTGCAGAATTATTGTCAGAAACTATCCAAACAGAAGACAATCAAACAATACCTTTAAAAGGATTTTTAAAAACTGTAAGCCTAGAATTCTATATCTAGTGTAAATATCCTTCAAAAATGAAGGTGAAATAAGATCTTTTTATTAAAGCAAAAGCCAAAAGAATTCATCATCAGTAGACCTGCAATAAAAGAATTATTAAAGGAAATTCTTTGGGCAAAAGAAAATTATACCAGATGGAAACTTGGAAACTTGGATCTACACAAAGAACTGAAGAATGTCAGAAATGTTAAAAAAAAAAACAAACTTTTCTAACTTTCAAATTTCTTTAAAAGATAATTGCATAAAGTAAAAATAATAATAGAAACTTATTGTGGCATTTGTAAAATAGAAGTAAATTATATGGTGACAGTAGAACAAATAATGAGAAGGCTTAAATGGAAATATAGCTTTATAACCACATAAGTCATAAAGGTCTTATAACAGAAATGGAATAATGTTACTTAAATAATACTATGATAAGTCAAAAATGCATATTGCAAACTTTAGAGTAGCAGTTCTTAAAATGTTATCTAAAGACACATGAGCATGCCTAAGAACATTTCAGGGGTAAAAAGTCAAAATTATTTTCATAGTAAGTACTCAAATGCCTTTCTCACCTTCATTCTCTCACAAGTTTACAATGGAGTTCTCCAGACGTGACACAGACTGAATTAAGAAGATACAAGTACAAGAACCCAGTTACTAAGCTAGAAATTAAAGAACTTTGTCAAAAATGTAAAACAATACTACTCTTCTCACTAACTTTTTTGTTTCAGAAAACAGATTTTTAATAAAAATGTTATTTGTGTTAATATATGGTGGGTTATCATAGTCATTTTTTAAAGAATTTATATTATTTTATGTCTAAATTTTAATTTCTAATATAATAAATTTCAATATGTATAATCCATATAAATGAAAGTTCTTTGAGGTACTGAGTATTTTGTAAGATTATAAAAATGTCCTAAGACTAAAAAGTTTTTGAGCTACTGACCTGGAGCAATTTCAAAGGAAAAAAAAAGTTTTAGCTAGTAAGCCAATAGTGAAGAAAAAAAATGGAAAACAAAAAAAGACACATAATTCATCCAAGAGAAAAGAGGAACAAAAATAAGATGAAGAAAAAAGAAAGTAAAATGATAGATATGAGCCTAATTATACACTGTATAGATAATTACATTTACAATAAATAGTCTAAAAAATTCAATTAAAAGCACAGGTTGTTAGAATGATTTTTAAAAAGCAATATTGAACATATACTGTCTAGAAAATAATCCCATTTTAAATATAAACCACAGATATGTAAAAAGATATACCATCTAAACACTAATCAAAAGAACACAGAAGTGGCTATATTAATATTAAACCAAGTAGACTTCAGAACAAGATATATTATCAGAGATAAAGAGAGAAATAAAGATAAAGGAATCAATCCAGGAAAAATAACAATCTTAAATGTTTATGCAAACATTAACATAACTTTAAACACATAAAGCAAAAACTGACAGAACTAAAATGAGAAATAGAGAAATCCATAACTACAGTAGGGTATTTCAACACTATTTTGTCAGTAATTCACAGAACAAGTAAACAGAAAATTTGTTAATACATAGAATATTTGAACATTATAACTAACTGGACCTAATTTACCTCTATAGAACCTTCTATCCAAAACAGCAAATTACACACTACACACTATTCCCAACAGCACAGAGAACATTCACCAATGTAGATTATATTATGAACCATAAAACAAATCTCAATAAACTTAAAATATTGAAATCATACAAAGTATGCCCTCTGACCATATCAGAATTTAATTAGAAGTCAATAATAAAAAGGTATTTGGAAGATCTCCAAATAGTAGGAAATTAAACAATACACTTCTAAATAACTCATTAGTTAATGAAGAAATCACATGGGAAATTGTAAATATTTTGAACTGAATGAGAATAAAAACATAACATATCAAAATTTGTGATATGCAGCTAAAATAGTGATTAGAGAGATGTTTATAGCTTTAAGTGCTTATATTAGAAAATAAGAATGAGCTAAAATCAGTGATCTGTACTTTCATCTTAAAAAGCTAAGATAAAAAGCAAAATAAACTCGAAGTAGAAGGAATAAAATAATAGAGAAAATCAATGAAATAGAAAATGGACAAACAAAAAAATCAGTGAGACCCTATCAATAAAATTGATAAACCATTTGCTAGATTTATTAAAATAGAGAGAAGATGAATTACTAATATCAAGAATGAAAGAGGGACTATTACAACAGACCCTGCAAACATTAGAAAGTTAATAAAGCAATATTATTACAACTTTGTGCCAAGAAACTTGACAACATAGATGAAATGGACAACATTTTTGAAAGATACAAATAACCAGAACTGACTAAGGAAGAAATAGATAACCTGAGCAGCCCTATAGAAATTAAAGAAATTGAATCTATAGTCTAAAATTTTTTCCTCAAAAAAATCTTAGGCCCAGATGGGTTCACTGGTGAATTCTGCCAAACTTTTAAGGAAGAAATAGTATCTGTTTTTAAAAGTCTATGCCTTACTTTGATGATGTGTGTCCTTTACAATGTTTAAATTATTCTCTAAATTCTAACCCAGTCACTTCCTAAGAGGGCATGTGCAGCATATACTAAGATCATTAACTGTTTGCTAAAATTATCTCATATTTGCAAAAAAACTGAACAAATTCTTTGGGAAAATGGCTGCAAATTGCTATGGATAAATCCATCTCTTAAATTATGCAATCATTTCTTGTCATACTTTTAGTCATGACCAAAAAATATTTTAAGAAATGAGATGTGCTACAAAGTCAAATAGTGTTTTGACTATTTCACTCAATGTGTGGTCAATAGTTATTTACACACCGAAAAAATGCTATAATAGTCTTCTATAAATACTAACATGCTAAATATAGAATTAATCACACAGAGATTATAACTACTGGAAAGCTCCATTTACAGTTCAAAAGGTGACATCAAATTGGATAAATGTTTTATTAGCACATTTAGGCAATACTTCAAGATCATAATTATTTTAAAGTATAAAAACCTGTAGATCATTTTCTGCAGAAGATACAGATACAGAAAACATACATGACTTTCTCCACACCCCGCCTCAGCACAGGCTTGAAAGTCTCACATTCAACCACCTTAGTTCCTTTGGTCTTATCAACTTAATTACTCACAATTTCAAATTGGAGCAGAAATAAAACGCTATTGCCCATACATTAATAAGGAACAGAATTAGAAGAAATAATATCAGATTTCAATGTTTCTATAATTTCTCTTTATGCATTTATTAAATAACAATGCAGGAAAAGTTGAATGATCTCTCCCCTCAAAAAAAAGTTTGGTAAGGAACTATATTCATTGATGGTATATTAAATACTCCACAGTTGAGAGTATGTGGCAGTACCTAGTAAAGTTGAAAAGGCACATTCCCTGTGACTCAGCAATTCAACTCCTTTTTCCATATCTAGAGAAACTCGAATATGTAAACAATTAGAATGCATAAGAATATCTTTTGTATTAGTCCATTTCTGTTGCTTATAACAAAATATCTGGAACTGGGTGATTTATTAGAAAATGAAATTTATTTCTTGCAGTTTCAGAGGCCGGGAAGTCCAAAGTCCAGGGAACACATCTGGTAAGGGTCTTTGGTGGTGGCTTTACAGCAATGCAGGGTCTCACATGGAAGAAAATGGCAGAGCAGAGAGAGAAAGAGACTCTCATGTGCTCTCCTTTTAAAGCCCTCAGAACTACACCCCTGACCACCATTATTAATCCATTCACTACAGTATGATCCTATAATCTAATGACCTCTTCAAGGTTCCACCTTTCAATTACCGTAATAGGATTTCCCACCTTCTTAACAGTCACAGTTTCCAAAACCTGGAACTTTGGGGGACACAATTTAAACTTTGATGACTTTGGAGGAACATTCAGTCCACAGCATTCCATCCCTGGC
Source organism: Cynocephalus volans (assembly GCF_027409185.1). Taxonomy (NCBI): domain Eukaryota; kingdom Metazoa; phylum Chordata; class Mammalia; order Dermoptera; family Cynocephalidae; genus Cynocephalus; species Cynocephalus volans. Next base: position 42,213,786 of record NC_084469.1, read on the forward strand.
CCCCCAAAACTCAAGTCCTTTTCATGTACAAATACACTCATTTCATTCCCAAAGTCTTAACTTGTTTCAATAAAAAGTCCAAAATTCAAAGTCCCATCTGTGAAATCAAAACAAGTTATCTACTTCCAGGATACAATGGTGGGACAAGGATAGGGTACATATTCTTATTAAAATAGAAATAGGCCACAAGAAAGGTGTAATAGGTCTCAACCAAGTCTGAAACCCAGCAGGGCAGGCACTGAATCTCAAAGCAGGCAAGTCATGTACCTTGACTTCATGTTATTCATCCTCTGCATGCTGGTGCAGGGAGTGGGTCCCCAAGTCCTCAGGCAGCTTCACTTCTATGGCTTTCCTGGTCTGAGACCATGCTTCTGTTCTTGCAGGCTGGCATTGTACACTGGTAGCTCCACAGGTCCAGGGTCTCCGTGGTGGTCCCACTCTCATGGCTCCACTAGGCATGGTGCTGATGGAGTTTCTGTACTGCAACTTGGACCCCATATTTCTTCTTGGCATTGCTCTAGCAAAGGCTGTATGTGGTGACTCCACCCTTGTGACAGATCTCTTCCTGGACCCCCAGGCTTTTCCATACATCTTTTGAAATTGGGCTGGAGGCTCCCAAGCCTCCACAACTCTGGGATTCTGACAGTCTACAGACCTAACACAATGTGGACACCACCAAGGTTTCTAGCTAGTATTTTCCAAAGCTGCAGGTCCAGCCACACCTGGGGTCAATTTATCCACAGGTGGAGTAACCATAGCAGCCAGGGTGCTGGTGCAAGCAGCAGCATTCCAAGGTGGCTCATGGTAGCAAGCCCATGGAGGGTGCCTCAGACCTGTTCCCCCAGATCATTCTGTCTCCCTAGGCCTATAGGCCTGAAATGGAAGGGTTGGCCCCCAGAGGCTCCTGCAATGCCTTCAGGACCTTTTTCCCCTTCTCTTCATAATCCATTTCTTTTGTACTAATCTTCTTAGCACCATTGCATTTTTCTTTTGAAAATGCTCTCTGCTTCTCTACCATATGGCCAGGCTGCAAATTTTCTATATTTTTGCACTCTGCCTCCCTTTTAAATTCTGGCTTTATGTCACGCCTTTGCTGCCATAACTCAGCATAGGCTGTTACAAGTAGCCATGCAACTTCCTGAATGTTTTGCTGCTTAGAAATTTCTTCTGCCACATACTCTGGTTCACAGCTCTTAAATTCCAACTTCCATAGCAAGGGTGATCTTTGCCCCAGTTTCGAAAAAGTTCTTTCTCATGTCCATCTGAGATCTTCTTAGAATGGCCTTTACTGTCCACATATTTCTATCAACATTCTGCTCACCACCATTTAACCAGTCTCTAAAAACCTCCAAACTTTCCCTGGTTTTCTTGTGTTCTAAACTCCTACCAGAATCTAGGCTTTTTCTAGCCTGCTCCTTCAAATTCTTCCAGGCTTTCCTGAATACCCAGTTCCAAAGCTGCTTCCATATTTTTGAATATTTGTTATAAGCAACACCTCACTTTTCTGCTACCAATTTTCTGTATTTGTCTATTTCTGTTGCTTATAACAAAATATCTGGAGCTGGGTGATTTATTAGAAGACGAAATTTATTGCTTATAGTTTCAGAGGCTGGAAAATCCAAAGTCAGGGAATACATCCAGTGAGGGTCTTCTTTGTTGGTGGCTTTACAGCAATACAGGGGTGTCACATGGCAGAAAATGGTGGAGCAGAGAGAAACACTCATTTTAAAGCCCTCAGAGCTACACCTTTGACCACCATTATTATCCATTCACTACTGCATAGTCCTACAATCTAATCACCTCTTCAAGGCCGCTTCTTTCAATTTCTGTAATAGGATTTCTCACCCTCAACAGTTACAGTGGGGGCCAAGTTTCCAATATGTAGAACTTTGGGGGACACCATTTAAGCTTTAATGAGTTTGAGGGGGATGTTCAATCCACAGCACTTTTCTATTATTTTTTTAAAGGGAGCAACCTAAAAGTCCATCCTCAGGAGGATGCAGACATAATTTGTGATAAATTCATTCAAGAATTATAACACAACAGTTAAAATGAATAACCTAGAGCACGTACATCATAATGCCTTTATATAAACCTAAAAAAAAAAACTGTACATATTGGTTTTTGGATAAATACAATGCAGTATAAACATAAAAACATGCAGAGTATAAGTAAACACTAAATTCTGGTAGGGGAGTACAAATAGAGAAGGAGACAGGGGAATGAAATATTCAAGAGCTTTATAGGAGGTCTCAATTGTGCCTGTAACCGTTTTTTGTGTATTTGTTTTTAAGATAGGACTGGGTACGTAGATGTTTGTTTCTACCTATTGTGCAAAGTACTTCATTTTTTAAAAAGAAAAAGCAATATTTTAATCAGATACCTCAAAACACTTTACCTATTAGTAAAACTATTTGCTTGGTTTTTTTCACAATGATCAAATGAATAATTTTACCCATTTCTAAAATGTTTATCTACAACACCTTAAACGTACAGGAGAAAAAATGAAGGGGCTTGGTCTAAACAGCCAAGATACAAGAAAGAGTTTCACAGCCAGAGCAAAACAGAAATGGCCTTGGGCGGTGGCAGAACATGTCCTTGACCTGCATTTCAGGAAGTCTGTCTTTGCATGTCCAGGTGACAGTACTGTCCCCCACTTGGCTGCAGCTGGGAGACCAGGCTAATGAAACAGGGGAAACAAGGAGCAGTGTTTGGGCGACAAGTACTGCAGTGGAAAAGGACAGCACCGCCAACAGTTGTAGGAGATTACAGATTTAGCACAGTGTCTGGGGGTCGCACGCCCCTTACCCGGTTCCGCATTGAAAAATAACTTAATCTTTGAAAAGCATCAGAAATGTAAACTATAAGGGCCTGCGGGGCTGGGTAGGGGGTGCCTGTGGGTTTGTACGGTTTTTATTGGGGAGAGGGATAGAGTGGAGATCGGAGCGGGGGAGGAAGCCCAGGGTTTCGCGACCTCCCCCCGGATTCTGAGGCCAAACGTTAGAGCCCTGATAGGCGAAGGGGACCGGGTGGGGGTCGTCCAGCGGCCGGCAGGAGCCGACGAGACCACTCACCTGTCAGCGAATGGCAGGCGAGGGGCGGGGAAGGGGGCGGTGAGAGGCGAGAGTTGCAGCCCCACCGCCTACCGCCCGCTGAGCTCGGACCTCGCCGGGCGGCCCTGGCCCCGCCTCTCCATCTGTGACGTCAGTGCGCGCGGACCACTCATCGGCCGCCGCGGCCGGCACTCCGGGAGCCAATTGGCCGGTCGGAGGAGAGGCGGGAGGCCAGAGCTGCGAGGCCGGAAGGGAAACCCTGCTGGGCGGTTGCCATGGACGCTCTCGCCCCTAGCAACCGCGGGCCCAGGGAAACCTGCTGGGTCCGAGAGGCGAACGCGGTGAAGGGTAACCCAAGGGAGAGGTGACGGTGATTCCCCGCCTCTCCTGTGGCATCTGATCCGGATCTCTTCCGGCTACGAAGAACCTGTGGCTCATTCTAAGGCGCACCAGGCACCAGGGCTGACTGGGACGTTAACACCTGTCCTGGGATGTTGACAACCCCCCACCTTTACTCCTGTCCTCTCCCGAGCAGAGCTTCTCCCAGGACGGGATTATCTAGTGATCGTCCCCCCCCCCCCTCCTTCCTCCTCTGAAGAACAGGTTGGGGGCTTTGCTTCTCTCTAGCAAGTATTTCTGTAAAGTATTCCTATTTCACCAGGCGCTGGGCCACATGTTACATCGCTCATCACTCATCCATGCAACCCGTTTCCAACCCTGTAATGGGAGTCGATATTTTCCAAATGAGGAAACTGATGCTTGGAGAAGTTAATCGACTTAGACCAGGTCACCCAGTAGCAGAGCTAGCACTAAAACCCAAATCTGTCAAACTTCAAGACATTCTTTCCGTGAGGCAGCTGGCTGTGCAAGCAGCAGGATGTTTGTTGTCAGCAAAAAGACCGATGGAAATACGAAAACACGGGCTTAGATGACTGAAGGTGGCCCGCGGCTGCTTTGTGAGATCCTTTAAAAGCGTGTAAGATCATAATAGCGTGGTGGACGAACTCTGCCATCCTGGACGGCAGAGCAGGGGACAGTGAGGGGGGAGCTTGTTAAACATGCGTGTGGATGAGAAGTAAGCAGGGAGCTGAGATGGAGGCGAGAGTTCCTTTCCTCAGCTCTTTAGCACAGGAAAAAGAAAATTCTTATTGCATTAGATCGGTGTTTCCCAAAGTGTGTTCCCTGGACCATTCAATCAATCGATTGATTAATAATAGTTCTGTGATCAAATAAATTTATGTATCTCTGGCACAAAAGGAGTTAAATAAGCTTCTTTAACACAGAAACTTTCAGTCTTTAATGTCCCAATTTGTATTTTCCTGCAGAATTGTCATCACAGAATTTTTAAAACTCTGAATACTTGTTAACATCTCCAATGACACTAACGTCCTACGGAACACAGTTTGGGAAACCTGCTTTAGTGTAATGCAGCAGTTCCAAATTTAGAATTAATTCTGTCCTAAAAATATGTTTCAGTCAGAGAAAGAAAAAGGTATGTCTGTGTCTGGCTAACTGCAGACATTCTCCAAAGCAATAAAGCAATAACTAACTGATTTATTTGTGTATTTAATAAAGGATTCTAACTCTGTTGTAATTTGATGACAGTTCCCCTATTAAGTATCCTGTCTAGTAGTGTGTGTGTGTGTGTGTGTGTGTGTGTGTGTGTGTGTGTGTGTGTGTGTGTGTGTGTGTGTGTGTGTGTTAAAAAGCGGCACATTGAAAAATAAAGGAGAAAAAGAGAGAAAGAGGTGAAAGAGGTGTAGGAGGGTGACTGTGTTGGGGGTAAGGAGAATGTTTAGCAAAAGGAAATAGAAAACATTACCTTTATAGCCAACTGTATTTAATCTGCTTCTTTCTTCTAAATCCTTTTAATCCCATAATTACATTTTATAGCTATTTGTACAAGGAAATTGGAAATATTTTCATTGTGAGAAAGGTAATAGAAATGTTTGCCATCTAAATTTTAGAATAATGTAGATTTTTGAAATGTATTCTTTATTGTTGTTCTTGGAAATCACTTAGAAACAAATTTTTGACATTTTATTCAACTTGCACTATCAATATCAGTGATATTATTTTCCTTGAGTTCTGCATTAGGAATCAGGACTTTGGGAAACAGCCATGCAATCTATGAACCGGACGTGGGATCCAAATGGACTTAATGTATAGAATGTAACGCCAATATTTGCAGAAAAGGAAAGCCTTCTTAGAGGATTGGCTAGAAAATTTAAATGTGTGTGCTTCATTCATTGAGAATTTTTATCATTCACAACAAAGTAAGGTGATATCAGTTGTCACTGTTGTGTTTTGCTTATGTAACTAAGCTATTTACAGGGGCGTGTGCCACAGTCAGCGTTTTTAACTGAATGGACTAGTTCACAGCACAAAATTGCAGGGCACACCTTGTTGAAACTTCTTCAAGGGAGCCAAGGTATACAGACTCATTCAAGGTCAGTTATCATTATCTAGGCTCCTCGTGTGGCAGATGAAAGAGCTCTGATTCAAGAGGTTAAATGACATGCTCACAGTCACATTTTTTCTTGTGGTCTCCTGACCAAGTGGAAAGTGGGGGCTTCTACAGTGCTCTCTTTATGTTTCCCTGAGAACCATTATCTTATTGTCATATGTTTTCATATGTTGTCTCTCGTGTTAGACTATGAGTCCCATGAGGATGGGAACAGTGTTGTTTCAGCCTTAGTCACAGGAACCACTTTTGAAGCACCTGCTCTGTGCCAGCTTCGTGCACATCATCTATATACTCTCATGATAACCCCACAGAGTGACAATATTATTTCTCTTTTATAGGGACTGATAGGCTAAGTAACTTGACCAAAGTCACATTAGCTAGATAATGATAGAGTTGGAGTCCAGCCTAGGACTGTCTGTCCCCAAAGCCTGTGATCTTTCCCCTTCAACAAGTGGCTGTACACTCTTATTCATTCTTACTTTTATCCTAGTACCTACTATTAAGCAAGCCCTATGGTGTACTCCTCATACATGTTTATTGAATGAATGAATGAATGAATAAAGAAATGGATGGATGCCCACCATAGTTGGAAAAAGGAGGACCAGCTTCCCTTTTGGCACTTACCAGTGGTGTGATATCAGGCAAACCCCAAGTCACTCTAGACCAGGTGGATCTCTCCATAAAAAGAGATGCCTCACTGATCTGAAGGGAAGAGAATGAACCAGAAGCTCTATTGAAGTCCTTTCCAGAAAAAGATTGACATTCAGATGCTCACTTGTGAACGGATCTGGGAGAGCTCATCTACCTCTGTAGGGGTTGGCAATGGCACAGCTTCTCTTTCTCCCCGAGAGAAATATAACTCAAGGGAAAAGAAATCCAGATTGGAGTTATCAGGAGAGGTGCATGATAGAGTAATCACACCCCACCCATCGCCCAGCAGCTGAGTCAGCTAAAGGACTCACTGGTTTTCATGCCTGGAGACTTTTCTTATATGATCTGGGACTGCCCTGAAATTTAATCTTAAAGTTCCATTTAGAAGATCCCAGGATTTATGGACAGTCTTATATCATAAATTAATCATTAACAACAAAAATGACTCATATTAAGTGCTGTGGGGAGATCCTGACAATCAAAAGAAGAAGATAAAGACTCAAACAGGGTACTTACAAGCAGAAAAAAAACATCTGGCTTAATGTTAAGAGTCATAAAAGGATAAATGTTGGGTTATGAATAGTATTGGGTTATGGATTGTATTTCATACCATGTTTTAAAAAAACAGGGAACTCTGTCGAGGCTGCTTAAAAGATCTGACATTTTAGGACCTGAGGCCTTTGGTAATATGCTGTCTACGATTCTATAGGAACTGTGTGTTATTAAAGAACCATGACGGTGACAAGCAGAGGGGTACTAACTGGTCTGAGAAGGCGGGTTTTTATCAGGGATACATTGTATTTCATCCAGACAAGCCAATAGATCAGCTTCTGAGCTTAGCTAACAGTGGGAGGATGTTAGAATTTTCTCAGGAAGGAAACAGAGCGAGCCAAACTGAAGCAAAATCAACATCTCTAATTCACCATCACTCATGCAATCATGGAACATTTTTTAGCCCACAGTGGCATGCAGGGCAGTGAATCATGAGAGGTGACCGGCAATAGTGTGCCAGAGCTGGCTCACACTGCCCTGCAAGAACCCATTGTTAAATGTTCAGGAATTCTGGGAGCTGGTAAAGCACAGCCATCATTAAAAACTAAGTTATATAAATTTACTATTTAATAAATTATATTAAAACAATGGCAATACGTACCCAAAACTCATCATTGTCAAATTATTTCACAACATTTTGCTGTTTTTTTATCTTCAAGCTTATTTTCATCTGTTGTATCTATGATGGAAATACTACTTACAGAGCATCTCTTCCCAACTCCGAGTTTAGCCACATTTCATTGGTACCTTGAAATTGACCATGATGAGACTATACCCACCATAGAAATCATTAAAATCTATGAATCAAGGCTTGATTTATTATTTTCTTGATTGTCTAGACCCAAGAAGTGATGGAGAAAATACTATAATGCACATTAAACTTAAAAGTGTCCTGCATCTGTAGACATTAAATTGTAGCCCTTATTCGGATCCTCATACCAGCCAGCAGCCAAAACCAAATAATATTTGGAGCCATTAAAGCACAGAAAAAAATCAAGGTTATATTCTCCCAATATTTAAAAACAGCTATCTGATTCAGCAAAGAAGTCACTCCATGTCACCGAGTAACGCTTCAACACACATTTTTTCATTTTTATCTTTCTTGTTAACATAAATAAAAATATCAACCAACATTCACGTTGGAACTCCTCTTACTCATCAGCGGCAACTGTGAGGTGGTTAGAGATACAAGAGTTTGCCAAAAATCAATAATAGCATTTTGTAAAAATCAATCGCTTATATGGAATTTACAACAGATTGTATTTGTATATTTTATTTATTTATAAATTATATGTTGTACATCCTTTAATATTATTAAAATATGCATCCATTTTTTTCCCAGAGAGCCAGCCATGAAATGTTCACATCGCTGAGAGCGGGTCCCTGTTCCTGTCCTTACAGAGATTCCACCTGGAGGGACGTGGGTAAAAAGCCTGTAGTGCAGGCTCCAGTGTGCTCAAAGCCATCAGAAAGAAACCCAGTCTCTTAGGAGTTCGAAAGGAAAAAGCACAGCCAGCCAGGGAAGCATGAAAGGTTAGATTACAGGTTGTACAGAAAATCTTGTAGATCTTTCAACTGACCTAAGTTTGTGAAAATAAAACTGGAGTTGGATATAGATAGTCGGTGCTGTATTTTTATGAAATATCTGAAATGGCATTACTCAGTGATTTAATGAGAAAGTTCATTTATTTTTGTTGACATTGTCGAAAGTAGTTTATCTTTTGTTTATAAACTGGGAACAGCCAGAGTCTGGCTTGTGTTAACTTTCGTCTGATTTGTGTTGGTCTTTGTCTGATTGATGAGGGCTTCGGTCAGCCATGTCTGACATTGCCAGACCATGGAGACGGAGGCAGCAGATAGCGGACTGCCTTTTCCATGCCCTGAGTCAAAGCTGCCAACTCAGTTTGCAGTTGTCCCAGTCAGGCTACATAGGGAAGAATCCACTCAGCTGAGGGCGTCAGCGTGACCACGGCCCCCGGGAAGGAGCCTTTCTAACTAATTGTTTAGGTGGCTGCAGCTGATGCCATCAGTCTCCAATACGTGTCCCCTCAGATCCTCTGTTTTCTTGAGCGCAGGTTCCAGTGCGCTTTCACTCTCAAGACTGGGTTTCTCCATCTCCCTGAGGAAGGATTGCCCTCAGGTGCCAGAATCTACTCTGTCTGCACAAGAAAAGCTGGAAGTGCATGGGAATTTGTGCCTCAGGCCCACTTTCAACCAAAGCCTAATGAGTTCAGGGGTATAAGCACCCAGTTCCATTGCCCTGACCAGCCCCACTCTGAGCTGTGACCCGTCCCACCTCCAGAGCTCCTCCTATGGGATTGAACCAAAGTTACCCTCTAGGATTTTGCTTGATCCCACACTCCTGCTTCTCTTGACTTCCTGTCTGCATCCCACGTTCCCATTTCTCTCCCAGTTTTTCCTAGTGGAACATTCCATGGAAAATCACTTTCACACTAATCCTCAGGGTCTGCTTCCAGGGAATCCAACCTAAGCCAGTGGCTGTGCTTCACACGATGGGCTCCTCACGCCCATCTAGCACTGCTCGGCCACAACTGATTGGGGCTCAGATGGGCACTCAGCTCAAAGGCAGCCCATCTGTAGGCTGGCCAGCCAACCGGGTGCTGGCCACAAAAGCCAGTCTAGGCAGATCCTCTCTTGGAAGTTTGATCTTGAGCCACTCAGAGGGTGGCTGAATCATATCTGATGCTGCAAAAGTCTGGCTGAGGTTCATGGACTTGATCTGCCAGGGAGCACCAAGATAACCCGAGTCACTTTCCAGTTTCCAAGCACGCTCCTATCCCCATGAGACTTCTTAATTCTGTGTCTCCTTCCTGTAATCCTTATTACTCAAGGTAATTGAACATCTCTGGTTCTCAGAAAGCTGAAAATACAAGCCAGCAATCACCTCATTGATGGACCCGAACTTCTGGCCACTTGCTGCCAAATTCTTCAGGGAAAGGGCCCTGAAAATTATCAAGGAGGACATAACGATGTGAGCAGAAGCAACCTGGAGCCAAATTAGCACTCAAATAAGTTGGAAAATAAAGATGGAAGGAAATCTGCTTGAGATATTAAAAAGCTGAAAGGAAGCAGACTAGTGTTCTCGCCTAAGATGGAAAAAGCAGCTGAATCCCCTTCTGTTTCCATGTCCCCCTCTCTCACATGCAGCAGCCACGCTGAGGCTATCACACTGGGCAGCAGACAGCAGGAACGAGTGAAGAGGCTGTAAACCACGAGTGTAGACAAAACCACACAAACTGCTCAGGCAGAGCCACTCGGCTCAGACTTGCCTTTCCAGCCTTTGGACGCTTTTTGCTCAAGAAAGCACTTTAATTCTAGTGATGAAAGGATCAGGCTAGAGCGGAAACTGAGGTACACTGTCTGGGGCTTGGTCTCTACGGATTAAAAAGGAGCTTCTGCCCCAGCCCAGCTCACTAGGGCAAAAAAAAGAGACAGGAGCTCAGGTCAGACGTGTTTGTTCACAAATGCAGATTGAACAGTCTTTGCGGGTATGAGCCCGGGGAGGTGTGGAGATGAGAGACACCGAGGCTGCAGCCCCCACCCTGGAAATGGAAGGACAGCATTTTACAGACACAGGCGAATGCAAACATACCCAATTCCTGCCTGTCTGGAATCGGTACCATCTCCTCTACCCCCACCCCACACTTCTCTAAAATGCTCATAAAAATCATAAGTGCTCCTCAATAGGTCAATAATTAGCTCATTAGAGTCACAATACATAGACATTTCTGCTCTGCTAAAACACTCGCAAGTGCCAGGCATGACACATCAAAACTGCCCAGAGAGCTTCTGAAATGCAGATTTCAGGGCCTCATCCCAAGAGGACCTGACTCAGTAAGCCAAGGGTGGGGCCCAGGAATGCACAAATTTTATTGCAAAATAGGGATTTACTTGGATTTGAGCAATGACACCAGATCTTACATTTTATTCAGATGGTCCTTGCTTTACATTAATTTGAGGATTTTTAAAGGCAAAGAAACCACCTGCAGGATTTCCTTCATTTGAGATGGATATTTCTATATGTACATAACCTACACTGTAAACAGTTGCTTATTTTTGCTTGTGATATTTTTTAAATAGTTATTTATAGGTCTAATTTAAGTTTAAATTTTTTAAGTCTCCAGGAGGCAACTTCAAATCTCTCCTGTTTCTCTCTCATCTGCCCCATGAAGAATACAGTGTCCCTGAAAAGAAGTTTCAGATAACTAAATTGACATTAGTCGAATCACAGAAAGTGAAATCTAGAAAGATCTTAATAGCTTCCCAGTCCAGCCCCCTTTATTAGAGGAGGAAACTGAAGACAACAAGCTTAACTGACTTGCCTAAAGTCACCCAAGTAGCTTAGGACAACCACCTTCAACATCCTTTCGTCTCTCTCCTATTCCCAGGAGGCCTGACGTGGCTATTCTCGCTGGAGCTTTATTTCTGGTGCTGTTCTGCAAACAGCACTTCTGGCCAAATTGAGCACAGGCGGGTGTGCTATCTCTGAAATGACCCCACTAGGCAGCTCTATCTCCCCTTTGCTTGATCAGACCCTAACAAGCAAAGATCCATCCACACTGCCTCCGGGCTTCTCTAAGGAAGAGCTTTAAGATCAAAAGTAAAAACAATATGTAAATTTCATTATGCTTCCAAATACTCTATTATCTTCTCATTTACTTAAATCTCTGGGGTCTGTTTACATATATCTGCTGAGCATATATATCCATATATTCTCTTTATACATTGTTGGGGTACGGAAAACAGTTCCCCCAAAAAATGGCGCTTTGACATGCTGAGTGCTTTGAAAACGAAAAGACCTCAGAAATAAGCCTCAGAATCAAGGTCCCTCTAACCTTGTCTTGTTCCTCTCACCCCAAGCACAGGGAGCACTTTCTCTGGAACTTTCCTTATCTGACTAAGAAAGCGTGCCAGGAGAAATGCAAATTGTCTTAAGATCCCCTCCCTAGGAATCTCAGCTAACCAGGAAACAGCAACCCCTGGAAGGACTGGAGACACTGGGGGGCCCCACACCTGGACAGATGGTTCCACAAGCTAACATCCACCTCGCAGTCTGTGCCCTAATAACCACTTTCTGTCCCTCAAACGAATTGTCTCCATGCCTCGCCCTTCCTGTCCCCCATGAAAATTGGCATATAATCTATACGTCACTGGGAAATGGAGAAATTACTCTCATGTGATTCCCCTCCTGCATTGCCCAATCCCAGCAGGTTAAAATAATGAAATGTGTGATTCCTTTTCTTCATATTAATTTCTGTTTATTAGCTGGTTTTTCAGAAAACCTTCAGGAGGTTGATGGGGAAGTTTTCCCTTGGCCCCTGCAATATGTACATATATACACACACATATATCTTATAGGTACTTACATTTTTTTTCTACTTTCCTTCAAGTTATTTGTCTGAGTCCAAAGTGAGAGTCATAAAATCCCCACTGTATTAATCCTCCTTATCTCATTCAGCACAACCTTTGGATTGTCATGCAATTTAAAAAGAAATAGAAAACAGGGTGGACAATGTTATCATTTGTAGGCAATCTTTGTTACTCATACCTGCCCACAAACCAAGTGACTTTCCACTTGCTTCTACCCCATCCTTCCAAGTCACCAATGCTCTGAGGACAATAAGCATGTCATTGCTGTGATTTCGAAAAGAGATGATCAATTGTTTATCCCCCATAAGGATCCAGTCCTGCGGAGGCCCAAACCTAACAGTGGCTATTTCCGTAAGACAGTGTTTGATGGGCATGTGCACACGGCCACGTCGAGGCACCCGCACCCATGCTTGGGATGGGTGGTGAGTGTGCAGATTCGGGGATCCCTCAGCCCTTCCACAGCCAGGTCAAGGTTGAGCCCTTTGAGTCCAGCTTTGGAGAGCTTCTTCTGTATAACCCAAACTGCCAAATAAATGCTCCCTTCTCTCTGTGTGCTGCTGTGTGGAAAGGTTGGGAAGCGCTGCTCTTCACACACATCTGCTAAGCATTTCTGAAGACCACAGCCATCTAATGTAGCAGCTTCCCAAGCCCCCATCCGGGGTCCCCTCCACAGTTAGGGAGCTGTGTGCTCCAGCCAGGAAAAGAGCAACAGAACATTTTTCTATCTAAGGTGGCCCCCATGGCATGTTGGAAAAAACACAGGTTCAGTGATGACACAGACCTGGCCTGGTAGTCTTGGTTCTGCCCCCCTACCGGTACAAGACATTGACGAAGACATTTAACCTCTCTGAGACTCAGTTTTCTTATCTATAACATTGGGGTAATAATAACAGCTTCATGGGATGTTATGCAAATTAAATAAGAACCCAGGTGAAGTCATATTACCCTCCCCCTCTGTAGAACATACTGTGGTTCCTATGGAATAAGAGAGGATATTGGGGGACTGTTTGTGAACCTGCACAGCCATGCACGGCAGCTATTTTCTCCCGGTCTCCTCCTCCAGGGCAGTGTAGCAGGGAGGGAAGCACCATATCATCCTGCAGCAGAACCACGGCAAGACAGAACTTAATTATACAGGCTGCAATGTAGCCGCAACGCTGGATGAGCTCATCCATTCTTCCAGAAAATGACCAGGGCCTTCTCGAAAGGTGACAACTATTTTTAAATAACTAGACTTTTAAGAAAAAAATTTTTTTTAATGTTTTTCTCTCTCTCCTCTCAACTTAAGGCAGATTAGCTCAACATCTAATTTAGATCAGCGTCTATTGTAAGTGGTCCAGATGATCTTTCTTCCCCTCTGGTTCTGTATTCCTAAAGCTCATATGCACTCCCAAGCACACACCTTAGAAACAGTGATAGTCACATGGGACTTGAGTCCTGATATACTGTATACTTTCTTTAGAGTATCCAAGAAAAGACTGCAAAGGTCAGAAGCTCAATTTCCTTGGCTACGAGGGTTGTTGTGAGGAACCACAGAGCAGAACAGGAAACAGTCTCAGCCGGGGCTGGGGCATCGTCTGAGATGTAATGCACCTCTTCTCCAGCCCGGCGGAGACTGCCAGACGACCGGATGAGACTGCTGGAGGCACCAGAACACTTTCCAAGGGGCTTGTAGCCACTCAGAGGGGTTCAGGGACATTTCTAGTCCTCAACTTCAGTACATATTCATTCCTACAATGAATCTCCCTGCCGGGTCAAGGAGTCTTCCTGTCCCTTTCACAAAAATACTTCCCCCTTATTGGCAGTGTGTTGCCCTCTGGTTCAAAGCATCCTGGGGTGTCAAACAAAAGGACAATTCAAAAACTGGGTAAGAGGGTTAGAAAGTATGTCACTAATAACTAGATTATAAATTCTTTTGCCAATCAAGTGGTTCCCAGTTTGTATTCTACAAAATGGAAGGATGTGGCAGGCCAGTGGCGCAATGGATACAAAATGGAAGGAAGACCTAGACAGTTATCCATTCATCAAATAATTTTTTACAATACATGATGTTGTTATGCTTGGTATATAACCCAAAATAAATGGGGTTTTGTTTGTTTGTTTTGCTTTGTTTGGTGGCTGGCCAATACGGGATCGAACCCTGGACTTGGTGTTATCAGCACACACGCTAACCAACTGATCTAACCAGCCAGTCTGGAATTGTATTTTAAATCAAGTAACATTGATATAAGAATACTACTTCCAATCCTATCTACTAATCTGTATGAATATGATTTCTCAGCATCAACATCTGTAAAAATAAGACACTGGAACAGAGTTGATACTGAATCCCAGCTCAGTTTAGCAATGATAGTTTACAGATATGTGTTATAACAGTACAGTAAGTAAATTCATTAATGTCTCATCCATCTTATTGAGAGGTACATTGATAATAAAATTTTGCTTCGGGAGTTTATTTTATTTTTTTATTTTTTTTTGGCAACTGACCAGTACAGGGATCTGAACCCTTGACCTTGGTGTTATAACCCCACACTCTAACCAACTAAGCTAACCAGCCAGTTCTGCTTTGGGAGTTTAATATAAAATAAATTTATGTACTTCACATCAATAATATACTGAAAATGAAAAATTTAAATTGTTACACTTACAGCAGCCTTATTTAAAGTCTCTATTTTCAGGCTCTTATTTAAAATCCTTTATAAAGAATTTAAAAATTTTTTAATTTTATTTATATACATATTTTTGCAGCAGAAAAATATGATAGGATGATCAACGGGAGGTTTTCAAGCTTAAATGTATATTACATTAGGATGAAATTCTGTGGGGAAGTGGAATAGGAAAATGAGTTCAAAGAATGATGTACAATTTCTGGTTGTTAGGGAAAGCTTGCTCATTTATTTTTAAATGGATGACAGTGACTGTCACTCACCATGCTATTTAACCAGAAACATCAAAAAGAATGATGTAACAACTTCACTTTTAAATATCAATATTTGCAGTACATGGAAAATAATTCCTTTGCAACTACTTAAACCTATATATATTTTTGTTTGTTTGTTTGTTTGTTTGTTTTTTACATGTTAACTTTACAAAGTGAGAGGGAATTTGAAGTTCTCCAAAATTCTGTTAAGGTTACATGAGCCCAAAATTTTGAAGACCGCTGCTGTCATGCTCCCAGATAAAGTGATCTGGCTCCTGTCCCTGCCTCCCAAGGAACTTCAGTCCTCTTTCTAGTTTTCTTCCTCAAGGCTGCTGATCACTGTCCTGTGACATGAGGACAGCCCAGGAGCATTCTATGAAGAAGATACGTTCTCATGTTATACTGGTACTTTTCAGTCAGTATCTTTCTACAAAGGTAGAAATCATATGAACAGTTGTGGGACTCTTTTCCAGGACATCACTTTGAGATAAGGTAGGTGACAACAATGTCATCCAGAAACAGTACTAGATAAAATCAGAGCAGTTCCTAAGAAACATGAGCTGCATCTGGTGCAGAAGAAAAGATTACTCTGGGGCAGGGAAAAGGTGGGGTGGCACCCACCTGTGCTCAAACAGGAACTAGAGGGGAGGAGGAGGGAAAGGGTGTGGAAAGGCCAGAGGATGTGCCAGGACAAAGGTGGGTCCAAGGCCTGTGTGTCCCTCCTCCACCCTCACTGAGGGTCCCCAGCACCTGCATATGAACCTGCCCTCTCCCCGTTGTCACCAAGAGTCAGGACTCCCTTTTGACCTTCAAGAACAGCTATATGGCTATCACCGTAAGATTCTTCTTTGACTCGATAGGGGAACAGGAGCATGGGTCCAGGATAAAACTGCGGATTTGAAAGTGGGCAGGGGTGTGACAGAAAGTTGGAAAACCCAGACCAAAATGGATGTTAGAGCCAATGCAGCTAACTGGCAACACATCTGTCCTGATGTTGACAAAGGAGCAGGAAGTACAAGGCAGGAGGCCCTGAGCCTCGTGAGGTCAGGGAGGGACCCTCATTTACCAAAGCAGGCCACCAAAAGCAGAAGCTGGACCCGCTGGAGGAAAACCTTGTCAGCTGATTGCTGAGGACTGGCCCTGTGTGCTGTCAACTGGGTAAAAGCAAGTCGAGATTATACAGACTGGTGGCTTAGGTCATGTGCAGAGTCACAAGGACATGATATTACAAAACTTTTGCTCTTCTTACACAACACACTGACAAATGTACATATTCATATTCCTTGCATGGCTCATGAAGAGTTTTTGTATTAACGTGGCTGCCTTCATAGTGAGAAGGCTTTGTTTACAGGTAATGTAGTAATCAAAGCAACAGAAAATTCAGAAATAATGACATTAATACAAAAAATACTACAGATATTCCCTAACTGTACTAGATACTCCTGGAATACCTGCCTATTCTTGATTTTTAGAACAATTCCTCTGCTCTGCCTTCAAAAATAGGCCTGCCCCAGCCTAATCAATGGCCACATCATAGCTACACAGACTGTGGTCCATGCACCAGCAGCAATAACATCACCTGGGAACTTATAAGAAATGCAGAACCTGAGATTCTGCCTTTATGACAGATCTATATACTCAGAAGTTTAACAATATGTCCAAGTGAGCTGTATGCACATTAAAGTTTGAGAAACACTTGACAACACAGCACCACTACTTGGGACATAGATCATTACAAGAGGGTGGACAATCGATGGAAGTCGTGCCAACCAGAATCTTCCCTGAGAATCCTAACTGAGAAGCAACAAGCGTGAGGGAAACAAGATCACAGTCATGGCTCCACGCTAGAGGGAATGTTTAAGGAGTATTGCTATGGTCCTTCGTTACCATCCTCCGCAGAGTGTCTTATAGTAATATACTTATTCAGGTAAATACTCCAAGTAATCTGGAGCAGTTTAAATTTTTGGTAAATCATAAATGTGTTGAGTGTCTATGGGCACAAACATAGATAACACTTAAAATGTTTGTGCACACACAAGAAAACTACAGGCCAATATCCCTTATGAATGTAAATGCAAAAATCCTCAACAAAATAGTAGCCAAACCGAACCAAATAGCACAGTAAAACTGTTATACTCCATGATCCAGGGGGATTCAAGGGAGATTCAATGTAAAAAAAAAAAAAGCAATCAATGTAACACATCACATTAATAGAACAAAGGAAAAAAAACACATGATTATTTCAACTGATGAATAAAAAGCAGTTGACAAAATCCAACATCCTTTATTGATAAAAACACCCAGAAAACTAGGAATAAAAGGCAACTTTCTTAACAGGATAAAAGGCATTTATGAAAAATCTCATAGCTAACATGCTTCATGGTGAAAGGCTTTCACACTTTTCTCTTAATGTCAGGAACTAGATAAGGACGCTCGCTTTCATCTTTGCTACTCAACATTGTAGCAGAAGTTCTAGCCAGAGCAATTAAGCAAGAAGAAAAGATTAAAGACATCCAAATAGGAAAGAATTAAAATTATCTCTATTCATAGATGACATAATTCTATAGATAGAAAACCCCCAAAGAACCCAAAGAAAACCTAACAGTGAATACATTCAGCAAAGTTGCAGGTGTGATCAACACACACACACACAAAAATCAATTGTGTTTCTATACACTGACAATGAACAATGTGAAAAGGAAATTAAGAAAACAATTTTATTTACAATAGCATCCTAAAGGATAAAATACCTAGGGATAATCTAAGTAAAGAGGTAAAAGTCCCATACACTGAAAACTACAAAATATTGCTGAAAGAAATTCAAGAAGACCTAAATAAATGAAAAGACAACCCATGTTCATGGATTGGAAAACTTAATATTGTTAAAATGGAAATACTACTCAGAGTAATCTACAGATTCAATGCAATTTCTATCAAAATTGCAATAGCCTTTTTTGCAGAAATGGAAAAGCCAGTCTCAAATTCATATGGGATTACAAGGGGCCCTAAATAGCCAAAACAATCTTTTAAACACAGGGAAAAAAGTTTGGAGAACTCACATTCCTCAATTTCAAAATGTACTACAAAACAGCAGTGCTCAAGATAGTGTGGTACTGGCATGAGGATAGACATATAGGAAAAAAAAGTCTCTTCAACAGATGATCCTAGGACAACTGAATATTCACTTGCAAGAGAATGAAATTGGACCTGTATTAATCCATTTCTGTTGCTTATAACAAAATACCCGGAACTGGGTGGTTTATAAAGAAAATGAAATTTATTGCTTATAGGTTCAGAGGCTGGGAAGTCCAAAGTCCAGGGAACACATCTGGTGAGAGTCTTGGTGGTGGTGACAGTGACCCAGGGGTCTCACTTGGCAGAAAATGGCAGAGCAGAGAGAGACTAACCTCTTATGTGCTCTTCTTTTAAGGCCCTCAGAACCACACCCTTGACCACTATTATTAATCCATTCCTTATGGCATGGTCCTAGAATCTAATCACCTCTTCAAGGTCCTACCTTTCAATCACCATAGTAGGATTTCCCACCTTCAACAGCTACAGTGGGAATTAAGCTCTAATATATGAAATTTGGGGAACACAATTCAATCAATCCACAGAAGACCCCCCTACCCCACATCATATAGGAAAATTAACCAAAATGGACCAACGACCTAAATATAAGAGCTAAAACCAAAAATTCTTAAAATAAAACATAGGGGTAAATCTTTATGACCTTAGATTTAGCAATGGATTCTTATATATGACACCAAAATCACAAGCAACAAATGAAAAATCAAAATTAAAAACTTTGGTGCATCAAAGAACTTTATCAAGAAAGTGAGAAGACAACCTACAGATTGGAAGAAACTATTTTCAAATCATATGTTTGATAAGGGGCATGACTACCCAAACTATATACAGAACTCTTACAACTCAACAACAAAAAGGCAAACAACCCAATTAGAAAACAGGCACAGGGCTTGAACAGACAGGTCTCCAAAGAAGATATACAAATGGCCAACAAGCACATGAGAAGATGTTCAACATCATTAGCCTTCAGGAAAATGCAAATCAACACCACAATGAGGTATCATTTCACACCTACTTGCATGGCTGTAATTAAAAAGTAATTACCTTGTAAATTGCTGGAGGGACTGTACAATGTTGCAGCCACTGTGGAAAATAGTGTAGTGGTTCCCCAAAAGGTTAAGCATAGAATGATCATAGGACTCAGCAATTCCACTCCCACGTATATACCCCCACAAATTGAAAATAGGTACGTAAACAAATACATGTACACACATGTTCATAGCAGCACCATTCACAGTAACCATAAGGTAGAAACAACCCAAATGTCTGTAAAGAATGAGTGGATAAAAATAACTGTGGTATATACACACAATGGAATATTATCCATCCATAAAAAGGAATAAAGTATGACACATGCTATAACATGCATGACTCTTGAAAACATTATGCTAAAGGAAAGAAGCCAGATGCAAAAGGTCACATACTGTCTGATGCCATTTATGTGAAATATCCAGAATAGGTAAATCTATGGAGACAAAGAAGACTGATGGTTTCAGAGGTCTGGGAGAAGGAAGGAAATGGGAAAAAACTGTTTAATATCTGTGGAGTTTCTTTTAGAGTAATGAAAATAATTTGGAACTAGATATAGGTGGTAGTTGCACAGCATTGTGAATGTACCAAATGCCACTGAATGGTTTATTTTTGTTGTTTTTTGTTTGTTTCTGGCAGCTAGCTATACAGGGATGGAAACCTGGACCTTGGTGTTATCAACACCATGCTGTAACCAACTGAGCTAACTGGCCAGCCCCGAATGCTTCACTGTAAAAGGGTTAATTTCACATTATGTAAATTTTACCTAAAAAATGTTTTAAATATATTTGCATATACACATAGAGATAAAGAGAAATATTACAAAGTACTTATGTGATTATGTGATTTTATACAGTACTCTGAAATAACATCAAGTATATATCACAAATCCACAAAGTCTCACAAACAGAAGCCTGAGAGCAAAGGGTCTTTTTCCTGCAGTGTTTGCTGATCCATGGTTTTTTGTGTATGCACCAAATTATTTTGTTTGCATACATATTGGCAAATGTTCCACATCTACAGAATTTTACTAAGTACTTTAAGAAACTTAAATTTGCTTAAGACAGATGTTGTGTAATAGTAAGCATATGTCGACGGTCATTATGTCCCACACACAACAGCATGCCTCACATATGTTGTATCATTGAAACTCAACAACCCTGTACAAAGGGGTCCTTTTAATAACCCCATTTTACAGATGAGGAAACTGAGATTCAGAGCTAAGTTAGTGAAATAGTACATGGTGGAACGAGAATTTGAATTCACATCTCTCTGCCCTTACACTGTTTGTTTCCTCATAAGAAACTTGATTTTTACTCTAGAGTTGACTGTGTGGGAGGATGCTTGGCTCTCCCATCTTGGTGAGGGTCATCAGGAATGCGTGCAGAGACAACAGAATGCATGTCATCATCCCTTGTCTGAAACCCAAAGTTGACAGCACTGATTGATCCTTCTTTCTTACACAGGGCTTCAAGTGGCAACACTTAGAAGATGCTTTGTCTCGAATAACTTGGTCATATGAGTTCTTTCCTCATTAAACTCATAGAACATGACTATACCCTCCTTACAAGGGAGTCAGACCATACATCAGCCTGCGGAAGAAAATTTAACAGTCCCTCTTACCAGTTCTCACTCCTTCCTCAGAGGTGAGCACTGTTAACAGTGTGGGGTTTTTTCTGCGTCATTAAAATGGACTTTAAAAAATGATATTATAGGCTGGCCAGTTAGCTCACTTGGTTAGAGCGTGGTGCTGATAACACCAAGGTCAAAGGTTTGGATCCCGCACTGGCCAGCTGCCAAAAAGGATATTATAAATGTCCATAGTACAAAATCCCAAACACACACATCTCCCTGCCACCCAGCTTGAATGAGGAGGCAAACATTCTTATCAGCTCTTTTAAATCCTTGCAGAGATAGACTATGTATTGACAAGCGTTTACTTATGGACATATTTTACACGAGTATTAGTATACGCTACAAACTATTCTCGCCTTCTTTTATTCCCACACAGACAATCTGACAACCTTTCCTATCAATGTGTGTAGAGCAACCTCATTCTTTTTTTATTGGCTGCATAATTTATTTAACCTGCCCTCTTGAAAGATACTTAGATTGTTTTCAAACTTTGGAACTACTTTACAAATCTACATAAACATCTGTAGAATAGGTTCCTAGAAGTGGAATTTCTGTGTCAAAGGAGTGTGCATTTGTAATTTTTATATACATTCTACATTTCCCTCCAAAGAAATTGTTTTAATTTGAATTCCCTCTAGGATTTCCTCATCCTCCCCTCCCCACACCTGCCACCTCCTCCAAATCCAAGTTGGTTGTATCGTTGGGATTGAACTAAAGTTCTGTTTCCCCACTCTAGGTCAACATTATGTGTTGTCAAACTTTGGGGGTTTGGGTGATATTATAGGTAGATTTATTTCTTGTTCTCTTATAATTAATAAGCTTGAGTATATTGAACAATATTTGTATTTTCTTTTATAAATGATCTGTTCATTTCCTTTTCCTACTTTTCTACTGGGTTTGGTCTTTTGTTGTTGTTTGTAGTAACTCTTTTTTTTTTTTTTTTTTTTGGCAGCTGGCCAGTACAGGGATTTGAACCCCTGACCTTGGTATTGTAACACTGTGGGGTAACCAACTGAGCAGACCAGTCAGCCCCATATTAATTCTTTATACCAGGGTTTCCCAACCAGTGTGCCAGAGGGTTGTGGGTGGTACTGATCTGGCCCCCAGGGTGACCATGGGGCTGGGGCAGCCTGAAGAGCCCGTTTTCTCTGTGTGCCACAGCCTGGAAGCAGCCGACCCCAGAGTGTATGCACTTAACTGCTGTGTGTACTTGCCCTTGGGCATGAGATTGGCTTTGGGTTTGGATTAATATAGTTTATCATTTCAAGGAAGTATTCTTCAATTCTCATTTTTGTAAGAGCTACTAACAAGATTAGATATTAAATGTTTCAAACGTCTTTTTAGCACACGTGTCTGATTTTTAACTTTTATTGTATTAATAAGATGAAATACATTAATAAATATTCTTATGTTGAATTATCCTTTCATATGTCTGTAACTTTAAAAATCAAATTCTACTGAAATATTTATAACAAAAAAGAGCATTTCCCTGACCCACCTCTTCTCGCTCCCAGCTCTGTTACTTAATTGATCGATTTTTGATGTTATCTGTTGGCTTCTTGCCATGGTGGATGTCGATTTTGCATCCTACGTCATCAATACCATTTCCCCTCTACTAATGAGTAAAGTGTTACTACAAAAAAAATGACTACATCATTAGTTAAATAATCAATCTTTACATTATTGTGATTTGGCAAATATTGTTCACTGCAAAGCTAAGTAGTAGTTGTTTACTAGATTATACAATTTTAACCAATACATGCTTATTTTTTCTTAATTTCCCCATCTAACTATCTTTTACATTCTCTTTCACATCCATTGCACACCTACGGACCATGTGTTCCAAATGCTCACAGTGTCAGCTAATCTTCCAATTCCATTTTTGTCCCCATCTAAGTCCTCAAGACGGCCTGCTCATTAGGCCTCCACACAGCTGACGTCCCATCCAGGGACTTCCACTATCATCTTTTTCTCTATTAAATATCCTGTTTCCCAGCTCCCTTGCCTTTTTCGTTTTTGGTTTTCTCTCTCATCTTTGTGGGATAAATTCTTACAGCTTCCTATGCAGAAGCTCATGGTTGGTAAAATCTGCAATTCCCTGAAAATTCTGTCACTCTTGACTTCCACTAGATTAACAGTTCATCTCAGCATTAAATTCTAGGTCAAGAATAATTTTCCCTCAGAATTTTGTTATCTACGTTCCAGGATTGTGTGAACATTTTGATTCCTCATCCTTTCTGCATGAGACCTGTTTTTCTCTTTTAATTCTCAGGGCCTTTTCTTAATCCCTGTTGTTCTGAAGTTTCATAGAGACAGATTGTCATGAGTCTATTGTTTCTATTTACTCATTTGTTTGTACTTTTCACAGTGCTGGATACTTGGTTGTTTCTTATTGTCTGGACCGTCATGTCCTTCTGTTCTAGAAAGTTTGCTCACAGTTTCTGTGACAATTTCCTCCCCTTTGTTTCCTATGGAACTCCTGTTAGATGGATTTTGTTTCCCTTGAAGCGATCTTTTATTGTTCTATCATTTCTCTCCTATTTTCCATTTCTTTATCATGTTATCTTTACATTTTGGAAGACTTCCTCAACTATATTTCTCAGTCTTCCTCTTACATTTATTCTGCTATGATACTTTTAATTCCCAAGAGCCTTTTACTGTTATCTGATTTTTTTTTTTCCCGAGAACAAGGTTTTTACTGGATGGATGCAACATTATCTCTCACCTTTTGGAGACATTAGTTAGACAGTCGTTGAAAGTTTTCTTCCCTGCCCTGCATAATTTCTTTCCTCTTGGCTTACATGTCCGATAAGTCTCGACTGCCCATTTGTGTTTCAGAGGAGGGCACTAGGAAGATAATGCAAGCCTTATGTACACAAACAAGTCTTGTCAAGTGGTGGCCTTCACACTTGGGCACCTCCAGGTTTGGGTGTGTGGACTATTTTCTCAGGGAAGAATCCCCAGGTCTCACTCCTGTGCATAGTTGCTGGTGCTCTGTGAGCACAGCACGGAGGACAGCAGGGTGTGCATGCTCATTTGATACCTGCCTGCATCCCTGCACCACACCTCCCCAGTGCACCTGAAATGTCTAAGACCAGAGCTCCCACTGTGCAATTTGAGCATGACATAAGCCAGGGCTCTCTGTGTGGAGCTGGGGACAGACACGGAGAGCAATCAAGAAGACCAGCTGCTCTGGACCTCCTCTCCCCACCTGCAGCCTCCACCATGTCTACAACGCTCCGGGGAACCTGACGCTTTGGAGACCAGACTCTTCAAGGAGTTTATGGAATTCGATAGCTTGTTTTTTTCCAGTAACCCTCTGCTTAATTAAAGTTAGCAGGTAGCTTCCTCTTCTTTGCTAAGTCAGTTCCTCTCTTCCATCTGTTTCCATCTTCCAGAAGTTTGTTTAAATTTCTTGTCCGCTGGGGGCCCCTCTCTTATCCCCATAGTCCTCCTGGGCTTGTAGCTTTTGAATTCCTATAATGTTATTTCAGAGTGGTCTTGGGTGTAGGCAGAGAGAAATGATTCCTGCACACATGGATATTTAATTGGCCATGTTTTAACAGGTTCTTCTCTTTTTCTTTGTATTCTTGTCCAGTTTCAAAGTTATGTCCATACCATGAATTGAGAAAGTTTGCATCTTTTTCTATGCTCTGGGAGAGTTAACATCTCAAATTCTTTGGTAGAATTTGTCCAAAAAAAGATCTGGGTTTTCTGTCCTTTCAAGGGTTAGATTTTTGACTGCCTTTTCAGCTTTTCTATGGTTACTTCTTTGTTTATGTTTTCTACCTCTCCTCAAACCTCAGAATTTTCTGTCTGAAGCTTCTGGATCTACAGGTATCTCACCTCTTGTCTTATTCTTTCATCTGTTTGTTTTATAGCATGAAAATCAGGGACATAGCAGCATTATTCACAATAGCCAAAAAGTGGAAACAACCCTAGTATCCATCACCAGATAAACGGATCAACAAAATGTAATAAACGCATACAATGGAATATTATTCGGCCTTAAAAGGGAAGAAAATTCTGGCACATGCTACAACATGGATGAACCTTGAGGATATTACGCTAAATGAAATAAGCCAAACACAAAAGGACAGATACTGTGATTCCACTCAGGTGAGGTGCCTGGGAGTAATCAAAATCATAGAGACAAAAAGTAGAATGGTGGTTTCCAGGAGTTGAGCTGGGGCCCAGGGGTGGTGGGGGGCAATTGTTTAATGGGTACAGAGTTTCAGTTTTGCAAGATGGAGAGAGTTCTGCAGGTGGAGGGTGGTGATGGCTGCACAATAGTTTGAGTGTGCTCAGTGCCACTGAAGTGGACACTTACTGATGGTTCAGATGATAAATCGCATGTCTATTTTACCACAATTTTTTTTTTAGTTTTTTAATTTTAAATTTAAGAAAAAAAATCAGAGAATTTCTTGGCCTCATTATTTAGCTCATTGATTTATTTTTCACATTCAGTTATTCATTCCGTATATTGAAGGTTTTAAAAATTATCCTATTTTAAATTTATAAAATTTCCACTTGGTTCTTTTCGTATACCAGCTATTCTTATTTTGTGGTGGTCCTCCAAATAACCCATATAAAATGTTCGTGATCTTTATTTCAAAGTGTTTTTCTGTTTTCACCCTTTCCTTACAGAATGATTTCTCCCCCCTTGTTAAGCACAATGGTTCTTTTTTAACTTTGTTTTTCTAGAATGTCTGGTGGTTCTTGGGCTTCCCTTTGTACTGGGGATTCCCTGCTTTCCTGTCTGTGGATGTGGTTTGTCTTTCCTGTGTCTTGCTCTTGGTGATTGTGGGGAGGGTTTCTGGGTATGGACCGACAGGTGTGTGTCCTTCTTCAGGTTCAGTAACTTCCAGGGCACTTCCTTCCTCTTAGCTGCAAGCACTCACTCAGTGTCTGCTCCACATGTTGTTGCCTGCTGTTTAGCACAAGTCACTGAGAGTGGGGAAAGGGGTCACCTAGCCTCACTGGCATCTCGATGCAGCTCTTGGACTAATCGCCCTGAAGAAAGCCCCAGGAGTCCCACCCGTGCCCGTATTTTTGTCTAAAGACTGCAGGCCTGGGGCTTCCTCCCACCACTGCATCTGCATGGCAGCCAGCAGCCTTTCCCTGGGATGTCCTGCTCTTCCAGCTTGCCCCCATCTTCAGGAACTGCTTCCCATCCTTACTGACTAATGGCTTTCAGTCCTATTTGTTCACGCTGTTATGGACCTACTGTTTCAAGTAATTTCTATTTGGAGGCTCCGTCCACCCCCTCACCATGCCCTCCGTTTGCTCTTCCTAATGAGTTTTTAAAAGCCTCTCGGGGTAGGGCTGTGTTTCTTCCTGGGTCAACACCAGGCTGATGGATTTCATCTTTTTGAATGGTGCTGAAGAGTTCCGCACACTTGAGCTAGATCCACAGCACCATTCACAGCTACACGTGCCCAAAGAGACAGAAGGAGCCCTTATGGCCAGTGGAAGGTGCTTTTCCCCCCAAGCTGCTGGGTAAATGAATCCTGTCATTTCTTGCATACCACAGCTCACAAGCACTTCCCTGGGAGTGCGGGGAGAGCGGCGTGTTCTGCCACTGCAAGGGCAAACACTGGCAGTTTTGATACCAGTGCCGTACAGAATCAGCCCAGGGCCATGGGGTAGAGAGGGACATAAGGCGTCCTTTTGTTCAGCAGCAATTAGTGCATTCCAGTAGAGCCAGTTCTGGGCAGGGGGCAGAGGGAGTAGCCACAAAATGGCCTTTGTCTGAACTCCCATAAAAATTTCTAGCCAGTGGGAGTGAACACAGACACAGTCCAGAGCGTCGACTGTAGATGTCCCGGATCTTGGCTTTTTCGGTGAAACCATCCCAGGAATTCATGGACTGTGGTCTATGAAAGGAGGGGGAGAGGCGCTTTTTAAAAAGTTGATCTTATGGCTGAGCACTTACTGCTTACTAAGGACTTGGTCTGGGAAAACGCTGGGTGAGTGATGTCTTCAGAGCATATAGATACAGCCAGAGGAAGACACTTTTCCGTCTTCACGTCGCCCCTACGCCCACCCCAGATCCCTCACACACACATAGAAACGTGTATCTGGCCATTTTGATTTATAGCTAAGTAAAATCTTAAAACTGTTACACCTTTGGATTTATAGACATACATGTAAAATTCGCTCACTAGGTAGGTATTACTCTCCCACTTTAGAACTGGGAAAACTGAGGGTCTCGGAGTTTAAGTAACTGGTTAAGGACAACTGGCAGGGCTGCAAGGCTAATCCAGATTTGCCTGCCGGCATTGCCTGGATGGCAGGTCCACCACACAGTGGCTGAGGGGAAACACTGGCAGAGCGGCGATCTTGCCTTCTTTACCCGTAAGCTATGAGATGAGCGCATCTCCCTGCTTTGCTTTCCTCAGCTTTGCAGCGGACAGGATGGTCGTGCCTTTGTCATGGAATTCCAGGAGCATCAAACAATGGAAGATTAGAACAGTGCCTGGCACCCAGTCAACAGTAAAGGGAGAGACCTATTTTAATTACATCAAGGGCCACAGAAAGAAGAGGCTATTCAGGACCAGGGGGACATGCCTTGAAAGACTTTTCCAGCTATACGTGCCCAAAGAGACAGAAGGGGCCCTGATGGCCAGTGGAAGGTGCTTCTCCCTGCCAGCTGCTGGGTAAATGAAGCCTGTCATTTCTTGCATACCACAGCTCACAAGCACTTCCCTGGGAGTGCAAGGACTTGCACTGACGCATGTATTTTGAGTCTCACTTCGGGTTCATCAAATACATTCAGAAGGCGGCCGATCAGATGAACTGAGCTCAGATATCTTACATGCTGACCACCACTGGGCAGAGTGAAGAATACGAGCAGAGGGATTCCCCGGTCTTGCTTTCCTTTTTTCTAAGAAGATGGGATTTTGTCCACAGGTTCTAGGGGGAGAATGTGCTAACGAGCACCTTGAATGAACATCATAGGATCTAGACCTGAGGCTGCCTCATTCACTAACTGGGGGCCTTAATTCTTCATCTGTACAAGTAAGAAGGATAAATAAATTCATGTCTAAGTTTTCTGATAAATCTAGAAATATATAATTCTGCAGCTTTATTTCTTTGTGAAAATTAATGATTGTTTATCTCAAGGCCAGATTTCAGCCAACCACCATAAAAATGAGCAAACCCAAATCTTTGAGTGATGAGTAATAATATCGCATTGAATTGGAAAAAACATGAAGATGTCAGACTTGAAACAGTAGGAGGAAACCTTTGCAAAATACTAACAGTAACGTGCAGGAAGACCTACTTAGATTCTCACCAGATCCCGCATTCACCTTCTGACCTAGCATAGGATGTTCTTTGAGAGTTTCATGTCTAATGAATCATTTCTACTGGACTTTGACATATAATTTAATTTTTATGAACTTTATATTAAAGGGTGGGAACGGGGTGTAGGTTGCACTAGAAGTTATCTCTCTGGTCTGCCCCAACTCACATGAAATGATTCAGAATGTCATCACCTCATCATCATACCAACTGTCATTCAATGGTCACTACGTCACAGGCGCTCACAATATACTTACATAATTCTGCAAAGGAGAAGGTTCAGAGGTAGTTCCAGCTGAGGAGCCACTGTCCCATCCTGCTTGAAAGTTTTCACTGTAATGAAACAGTTGAATACTGCTGAAGTTTTGTTATTTTGACAGATATATTGATAGTCAATATAAGCACGGTCTACTCTTGTTATTTTTTCAAAATTTTTGTTGACCCATCAGTACATAACCTTTTTTATGGGTGTCTCCATTTAAAGACACTTTATTTAATGTACATTGTTGACTTAATAACAGTGAGTTCACAACCAACAGTGCTATAGCTCACACCTACATGAAGCTTCTCTAGCACACGTATTTTCTCTGTAAAGCACATCACAGCCGTCTTGTGCTAGGAAACACTAGACAGCGCTTCAGCACTCTACTCGAGGACTCGCCATAAACAGCAAAATCACCAACAAAAAATGCAAAGAATGTGCACTAAGTATAATTCCAAAGCATGCTTGTTTAGGACTGAGAGCTGAAACAAGAAGGCAGAGTGTCACCTTGTTTACACGTCAGATGCCTCACATTTTTCTCCGCTCCATGTATGTGCACGTTTGTGAAACACCACAAAAGCAGTGAGTATTCATTTGGGGTTACAAATAAATTTTAGTGAGTAGGCAAATTCACAAATACAGAACGTGCAAATAATGTGGATCGACCCTAGTTTTAAAATTTTAGCTGCAAATAAGGAGGCAGCCTAATATCCAGGTTAAAAGTGAGAGTCAGCGTCAGACTACCTGTGTGCAATTCCTGGCTGCACCGCGTGCTGCATGAGCAAACCCTCCTTTGTATGTTAGCCCATCGTCTGTGAAATCGGACTAATGGAAGTCCTTACTACGTGGGATTGGCATAAGGAATAAAAGAGTTAAAATACGTAAAGTTCTCAGAACAGTACCTAGCATGTAATAAATGCTTGAAAATGTTAGCTGGTCCTTCTCAACGCCCCCCCCCCCCCCCGCCCGACCATCCTTGAGAGAGACAGAGAAATGGGACTAATCCCAGACTGAGAGGACCGACCCCATTCTGGGCTTTCATACTTGAAAAAGTAGAAGCAATTCCACTATTTGCCATTTGACAAAGAAAACGTAAATAAAACATCATAGTATTCAGTAGGGTAATAAATACACATATTTGTGAGTTTCTAGAAGTTTCTGAGACTTTCACTTCTGTAATCATTTATTTCCACCGGACTTTGACATATCATTTGCTTTTTATGAAGCTTGATATTCTGTCTGCTGGAGGAGGAGGAGATGGGAATGAGGCTGATGTTTATATAACATGTGGCAGCACCTTTCTGCTCCAGAGCCCAAAGGTATGAGTCACTGTGTCATACGTGGCTGTTCAATCTCTAGATAAATGTTCAATAACATACTTGCCTTCCAGCCTGGACCATGTGGCAGAACTGCTACCGATGACAGCTCGTCCACATCTCCAAAAACTTCCTTTTAAGGCTGAATTTGCACGCTGATATATATGCACGATAGCAGTTGAGGAAGAGGAGATAAGAAAAAACACAAATAACATCATTAGTAGTAATTTCAAGGATTAATTAGTAATAACCAATGATGTTCATTTTAAGTGTACCTTTCTCTAGTAAATAGGATTCTTGAAGGTGTCAACACAATGAAGATTATTACTACCACCCTGCTTAACATCTGAGCTGTCCCTCTGCCTGCTTTCAAAGATGACCGATGTGCCTGAGGAGGGACAAGGGCAAGGTGGCCTGCAGGATGGCAGGAGGATTGTGGCAGAAGTTTGTTTCAGCACAGGAAAGTGACAGAACGCCATAGACGTTCAGAGCTGGTGTGTTTATCGTTTTAAGTTGCATCATCTGAACACCTAGGGGACTGGCTGGTTAGCTCAGTTGGTTAGAGCGTGGCACTGATAACACCAGGTTAGATTCTCATCCTGCCAGATGCCAAAAGAGGAGGAAGAGGAGGAGGAAAAGAAGTGGCACAGGGGTGGCACGTGGTGGCACTGCCACACTCAGTCCAGTTTATTGGTGGTGGTCTCTGGAGCCCTGCTGGGAAGGGCTCTAACTGAGATGAGTGGGAAACAGTGCCTAACATGTACCATGGAAATTATTATCCCACCCGGGTACCGTGATAAGTGCTTTTTATGCACTAGCTCATTGATTCTCCACAATAGACAAAATTAATATTGCCATTCCATTGATGAAGAAACAAGGTCACATTAATTAAAAAGCCGAGTGGCTAATAAATGTCCTTGAGTATTGTCAAGGTGTTTCCTTGGCCAGAACCCTCTAGCTGGGAGGCAGTACATCTAAACATAGTAATTCCTGATTATTCCACTTAGTAGCCATGGGACCTTGGGCACTTTCTAAAAAATCTTTTTAGGCCTCCATTTCCTAATTCACATAATAGAGGTGACAATAGTTCCATATTACAGGGTTGCCGTGACTGGAATGTTGTGTGGAAAGTGCTTAGCACAGTAAGTGGCAGACAGTAAGTGCTTAGTAAAAAGGTTATTTGTTTAATTATTGTCATTATTGGCCTTCCAGGGTGCACTGTGGGTGATGAGTCTGAGGCTGCGTTCCTAGCCCCAACCAACGAGCTAGTATCCAAAGTGGGGGAGCCGACCTCTTATCAAATACTTTTATCAGAGTAAATAACCATGCATACCACTCCCAAATAATCTGTCTTTGTGGAAAATCATCAAACTATACCAAACAGTGCAAAAGTCCTTTCTTAAATACCCTGGGAATTACACCAGGTATATAACTTGGATGTCTTTGATTGCAGAAACAATCATATTACATAGCAGAAAACAGAATATGCAAATGACCACAAAGAAAGAACTACAAACCATCCATAACACCCCCCGCCCCAAGACAGCCACAGCCAACATTTTGTATGTATCTTCCGAACATCTTCCATGCGTGACTATCTGTACGTGTATTTATCACAAACATGTGTCACACAGTTTTGTAGCTCACATTTTTTCATTCAATGTTTTGCATCTTTTTCCACGAGGTGATCACTCCTGGCATTTTGGGAGCCTCGTTGCCTGCAGCAGCTGTCTTAAGCACTTGTCAGATTTTCCCGACTCACTGAGGTTGGCATCGTTATATCCACTTTACAAATGGGAAAACGAATGTTTTGAGAGATTAAGTAAACTTGCCAAAGTCCACAGAGCTGGCAAGTGGCAGAGCCAGGCTTCATCCCAGGTGGCAAAGCCCTTCTCTAAACCAAATGCTGTACATACAGCACAGCATTTGCAGGGGCCACATTGTGTATTCACTGTATCCACATGGCCAATCCCACATTATTGTTCACTTAGAATGTTGCCAGTTTTTCCACTATTATAAACACTGTGGCATGAAATATCCTTGTATATTCTTTGGTCATTTTCTTAGGAAAAAAGTGTTCTGGAAGAGGAATTGCTGGATTTAAAAGCTAGCACACTTTAAGGCTATTGATAAATAGTGCTACGTTGGCCTCCATAAATTTTGTACCATTTAAAACTCCCACTGACAATAAATGAGAGTGTTTGTTCCCCTCCCCCTCATCATATACAAGAGTACTTCAAAAAGTTTTTGGGAAAATGGAACTATAAGATAATACTAATCTTTCCATGAACTTTTCGAAGACCCCTCATATTCCTTTAATTGACAAATATTTACTAAGCACCTATTAGATGCAAGGCACTGATTAACCATAGTACATTTATATTGATTGGATTATTATTATTAAAATAGTTGGGAAAGTATGCATTTGTCTAGTGTTGATCCTGCAATAAGACAAAGGCAGATAAGGAAATTCTATAGAAGAGGAAGTGGACACCAGTGAGTTTCAGTAGCACATCCAGGGTCATGCAGCTGGTGAGGGGCAGAGCTGGGATCGGAGCCAGACCCACCAGGCTCCAGAAGCAGTGCTCTTGCCCTTCCACTGCCCTGCCAACCCCAGACACCAAGAGCATCTGAGGGTTTTGTGCAATTTCCTCTCCCTTCCCCACAAGCTGCGTATTTTGAGTAAGGACTGGTAAAGGAAACAAGAGGAAGCGCTGACGAAGAGAAAGTTGAAATGAGGTGACACGTGCCAAGCTTCGAGGCCACCTTGAGTGTCATGGATATCCTGATTCTGTCTGTCTGAGGAAACCCAGCAGCAGATACATGCCAAGGTGATGGCTACACAGTCCAGTTGCAAATGACACTGAAACCGGAAGAAACTCTAGAAATCATCTGCACCAAGTGCTTTATTTTGAAAACGTCAAAGCAGAGTCCCCAAGGGAATGGCTGCAGACCTGCTCTCCTTCCATTCAGTTTTTTCTGAACAAGCCAAGACGATTCTTCATCCTTCCCACTAATATCCAGAACCCGCTTCTCACCCCAGTGGCCTCAGTATCAGAAGGAAAGGTGTGGTCCCTCTTGAATACCGGGGATCTTTATGTTCATCTCTCACCCTTCACAGTCTTGCTCATAAAATTAAAAATTCCTCTCTGGGGCTGGCTGGTCAGCTCACTCAGGAGAGTGTGGTGCTGATAACTCCAAGGTCAAGGGTTCAGATCCCCATACCGGCCAGCTGCGAACAAAAAAGAGCAAACTCGTCTCTGAGAAAACAACCAATGAAACAAAAGGACAAACTGCCATAAAAATATTTGTAAGCCATATGCAGATATTTATATAAATATTAATTAATAAGCAGGTCATACAAAAACAACTTTTAAAAAACACAAACAATCCCATGGGAAAAGTGGGAAATGGAGATAAACAGGCATTTCAGAGGAAAAAAGAAACACAAATGGCCAATCCTCTTATAAAAATCTAAATCTCATTCAAAAGCAAATTCAAATCCGAATAATAGCAATGTCTAAATAGCAAAAAATAAAAATAAAAAGGTAATGAAAAATAAAACAAGGACATTTCTCTTTAAATAAAATTAGCAAATGTTTAGAAAACATTTATTAATCTTTGGCTTCCCCTTGCTTCCTTTGCCTATCATTCCGGTAATATGGAAAGAAATGTTTCCCATTATTTGCTATATTAATTAAACAGTTTAATCTCCCTCATCTTAATTTCAGTCATGTGATTAGAGTAGTTCATTTTCCTACTGAGAAATAAAATAGAGTCCAGTTCTCATAAGGAAAAGATGTTTTCTTAAAGCATAGCTTGTCTAACCACAGACTAGCAGAAAATATTCACAATACATATATCCAGCAAATGATTTGTACCTAGGTTGTAAAGGACCCTTACAGCTTAAGAAGAAGACAAATAACCTAATAAAAATGGACAAAATATTT
The DNA here is from genome assembly GCF_027409185.1 of Cynocephalus volans. Lineage (NCBI taxonomy): Eukaryota > Metazoa > Chordata > Mammalia > Dermoptera > Cynocephalidae > Cynocephalus > Cynocephalus volans. The sequence goes on from NC_084469.1 coordinate 42,247,407, forward strand.
AGACAAACATTTGACCAAAGAAGATATACAGATAGCAAATAAACATATGAAAGGATGTAAAACATCATTAGCCACCAGGGAAAAGCAAGGGAAAAACTGATGAGATCCCTACAAATCCACTAGAACATCTACAATTAACGAGACTGACATAACTAGCGTTGGCAAAGATGTAGAGGAACTGGAACTCTCAAACATTGCTGGTGGGAATGCTAAATGGTACAACCACTTTGGAAAACAGTTTGGCAGCTTCTTAAGTTAAGTATATGGTAACAGGCTGAAAAAATAAGCTAGAGACTGGGAGAAGATATTCGCAAACCCCATATCAAAGTACTCATATCTAGAATATACGAAGAACTCTTAAAATTCAAAATTAAGAAAACGAACAATCCAATTAGAAAATGGGCAAAAGACATGAACAGACATTTCACTAGAGAGGATATACAGATGGTACATAAGCACATGAAAAGATGCTCAGAACCATTAGCCATTAGGGAAATGCAAATTAAAACCACAATGGAATACACCACACATACCTATCGGAACAGCTAAAATAAAAGACAGAGACAGCACCAGAAGCTGACAAGCACGTGGAGAAACCAGTTTCCTCGTGCACTGCTGGTGGGGAGGTTAGATGATATAGCCCTTCTGGGAAACAGTTTGGCACTTTCTTATAAACCGAACATACGACTACAAAGCAACCCAACAACTGCACTCCCAGACATTTATCCCAGAAAAATGGAAACTTATGCTTGCACAAAAATCTGTACACAAATGTTCATGACAGCTTAATTCATGATAGACAAAACCTGGAAATGACAAAATGTCCCTTCACAGGAGAATGGTTGAATGAACCACACTACATCTAGAGCCTGAAATACTGCTCAGCAGTGAAGAGAAACGCACACCTTCCATAAATCTCAAGGGGATTGTGCCCAGTGGAAAAAGCCAATCCCAAAAGGTTATATACTGTATGAGCCTACTTATATAACACTCCTCCAGTAACAAAAATAGAGAGATGGAGAACAGCTTAGTGGTTTCCAGGAGCTAAGGACAGAGATGGATGTAGGAGGGTAGGGGAAGGAGTACAGATATAAATGGGCAATTCAAAGACCCTTGTGGCGGTGGAACTATTTTGTATCCTGACTGAGGTGGTAGATACATGAGCATACATGTGATAAAATTGCATAGAACCAAACACACACAAACATACACAAATGAGTGCAAATAAAACGAGGGGATATTTGAATATGATCAGTGGATTACGTCGATGTCAGTATCCTGATTGTGATATTATACTATAATTTTGCAAAATGCCACCATTGGGGAAAACTGAGTAAAGATATTATGTTATACAACTGCGTATAAATCTATAATTTTCTCAAAATTAGAAGTTTAATTTTAAAACATTAAGCATACACTTGCCATATGGTCCACCCATTCCATTCTTAGGTGTTTATCCCAAAGCAATAAAAGCATATGTCTACACAAAACCTTGCACCCAAAGGTTTATAACAGCTTTATTTCTAACAGCCAAAATTTGAAAACAACCCACATGTCCATCAGCAGGTGCATGGATAAATGAATTACAGTATATTCATGCAATGGAATACTACTCAGTAATAAAAAAGGAATGAACTATTGCTATATGCAACAACATGAATGAATCTTAAAACAATTACACCTGACAAAAAGAGACAGTACAGGGGTCCTGAGGCATGGAGCCAGGAGAAGGCAAACCCAGCTGCAACCAGGTAAAGAGCACACCAAAAACACCATTTCCACGCAGGTAGCCCATCATAGCCACCACCATTGCCATGGCTGCCACAAAAGTGGCTAGTCTCTATAGTAGCAGTCACAGCCACCATGCAGATGGCACGCCAGACTCTCAACTGCATTGAGAAAGAAAGAAAAGAGGTCCTCTCTCTCCACAAAGCACACTCCAGAGCAATAGAAGCATCTGCTTTTTATAGGGGAGGCCCTGATCACACCTGTCTCAGTGCTGGACAGATCATCTAGGCAACAAACCAACAGAGGAACAGTTAATCTATCAGATGGAGAGAACAAATCGATGGTTATTGGGGGTGGGGGAGAGGAGAGATTGGATAAGGGGCTTAAATAATAAGTATGATTTGTAATAATGAGTATACTAATAAAAAAAAGACAGTACACACTGCACTACATGATTCCCTTTGTATAAAATTCTAGGTAACATAAATAAATCTATACTAACAAAAAGCAGGTCAGTATTTTTCTGGACACAGGTTTGGGGCAGGGAGGAGGGGGTGGGAGAGATGCCAAAATGGGACAATGAAATTTGGGGGTGAGATGGATATGTTCATTACCTTGGTTGTGGTGACTGTTTCATGGATACATATGTACGTATGTGTATATGTAAAAACATAACAAACGTTTATTCTTTGTCAACTCTACCTCCATAAAGCCATTAAAGAAAGAATCATACCAACTGACTCACCAATCTACCTCACATTACCCTAGTCTTTCTAGTATCTCCTGCCCCTGTTCTTGGTCATTAGATTCTTTACAGCTATTTGTGCTTTATATTAAATAGTCATTGTGTGATTTTTTTCATTTTCCTGTATCTTCCTATCAGATTCTCTTAGGCATTCGAAGCAAAATAACTGAAAATAATAGTAAGACCATACCAACAGCCCCAAGGTAGGGAGAAGAGAAGCTACCGTCATCTGTCATGGAGAAGGAAACAAGTTCAGAGCAATTGGATGACGTGCGTAAGATTTTAGTCCAGTGCCCAAAGCATCCTGGTCAAATCTCCTTCTACCATGACTCGTGGAACAAAGGAGAAGATTTTCCCCTCTGTCCCCACACTTCAGCCTCAGCTCAGAGGTTAGGAAATTACTGAAATCTCCAGCCTAGGATGAGATGGTTCCCAAGGGAGGAGGGCTTGATAATCTGATTGATGAGAGTCTGAGAAGTTGGATCAAGTCTGATGACAGGGTAGGGTCACTGCATGAAATGTGGAGGCTATCCATGCACAGGCTCTCTGCGTTCTAGTCTGAGGCTGGGCGAGGTTGGATGAGGAAGTCCAGTCTCATCTGCTCTGGCCTGACCGTCCCAGATCCAGGGAGCAGGAGTCAGTGAGGTCTACTGGCCAAAGCTACGTTCACCCATTCTGTCTTACCAAAGAGTTCTGCCTTGACAGTTGGGAGGATCTGGTATGTTTTTGTGTGTTTCTCTCTGTGTCTTGGAAGGGACAGGGGTGTGCATCAGAATTCATACATCACCAGCAGCATGTAAATCCCTAACTGTGCATCTCCATCTCTGTTAGAGCCCACCTCCTCCAAAAGCCCCAGCCTTGACATCTACAGCTCAGGCATCCTTCCCTTACGGGGCAGGTGCACAGAAACTTGAGTAATGTTAATTTTATCATCTGAATGGATTCTACAGACCTGAGGTCAGTGTGTCAAAAACTGCTGGTTGACTACATTATCCCCTCCCTCCTTGGAAACAGAACCTCAACTTTTAGCTGGGCACATTGCTGACTAAAAAAGGCTGCCTTGCAGTTAGGTATGGCCAGGAGACTAAGTTCTGGCCCCTGAGACATGAGCAAGAAGTTGTGTGGGGCAGGCTACTTAAAGGGGCTGCCTGAGGTGGGAGGGTTTGTCTTTCCTGCCTTCTGTCGCCTGGAATGGGAATGTCTTGGCTGAAGCTCCATTAGCTCTAGGACTAGACAATGAGGAAGAATAAAAGGCCGCATCCTGATGCCTATGAGCATAACAACAGCTCAAACTGCCCACGTCTGGACATTTTTATGTGCAAGAGAAATAACCTTCTATCTTGTGTGAGTCACTGTTATTTTGAAGGTTGCTCTTGGGTGCATCTGGTTCTAATCCTAAAGTAGTTAGTCTTATCTCTTAGCACTCTGGTGGCTTATTGCATTCTACTGGGATTATCTCTTTACTCATTTATATTTTTCCACTAGACCATGAATTTGGTAAGAGAGGAGATGTATTTTAGTAATCTCCAGATGCTTAGTACCTTCCTGCCTAGCACACAGTGGGTACCTATTGAATATTTCTGAATATGTGAAGGAGAGAATTTTCTAGATAAAATTCAAAAGCTGTCTGAAGTTGGACTGCCCTATAATCTTTGCCCCTGCGGTCACTCTTGCTCCTCTGCAGGTGACTCATGGTGACTGGTCCCAGGGCTTTCCTTGCTGGCAAATCAGCTAGATGGAGACCAGAAATATGAGTGTAAAAAAGCTATCGTTGTCTTGCCTGCCACCCACCCAGGACCCTCCCCCTCACTGGCAGATGACAAAACCAAGGCTTTGTTTAGGCAAAATGCAGTGTTACATTTCTGACCTCTCAGACCCCAAGCAAAACTCTAGGAATGGAGAAAAAAAGAAGTCCCCATTTTCTCATTATTTCTTGCATATCCAATTCAACATTTATTTAAAATGCCTAAACCCTGTTTAGCATATTTTCCTCTCTCTCGGATTTCTACCCAGTGTAAACCCTGCATCTACCTTTCTACCAGTGCCACATCCAGCATTTCCATCTCTTAATTTACTACTCTCCTTTTTTCCTGTAAATTAATTCATTTAATAAAAATATTTGTTGGGCACTCAATTAAAGCCAAACACTGTGCAAGGTGCTGGGAATATGAAGTTAAAAACATGATTACAGGTTGGGTTTCTTTGCTAGATGTAAACAAACAAAAGATCATTTGGACGGTGACCGTCAGGGAGCTACACACAGGACCAGCTAAATTTTTGTGAGACAGCTGGAAGAAATTTCATGGAGACAATGGAGATTGAGCTGACCCTTAAAGTCAAGTGGGACTCACCGACAAAAGAGGGAAGAGGTAAGTATTCTGTGCAAATATGAGTCTGGTGAGAAACATCCTGGAGGGCCCAGGGCTTATGGTGAATGAGGTAGACTGTGCCATGGGGGTGAGGTGGGGGCAGAGGCAAGGCTAACCCAGAGCAAAGCATTGTGTTTTAGTTTGGACTTTCACCTGCAGGTGTCCAGTTTGGACTTTCACCTGTAGGTGTTGGAGAGACATGGAAGGGATGTATGCAGTGGAGCTCCGTAATCCCTGTGACTGTGTCCTGCTTTGGAAAGATCACTCAGTCGGGAATGCAGACACAGGAGGAGAGGCTAAGAGCAGGCAGCCATCGTGGTGCTCTGGGTGAGAGGGGTAAAGGGTGGGGACTGCAGAGGGATGGATTTGAGAAACAGGCCTTGGAAACAGCAGGACTTAGTGCCCGTTGAATGTGGAGAGAGAGTTTTGACATTGTGGGGGGGAGCATGGTTGGTAAATTCAAGATGGAAAACACCCCGCCATTTCTACTTGTCTTTGATGTTACGTCGCCTGAGAGAAGAGGCTCTGAGCAGGAGAGCTCTGCTGGGTCACAGGCGCCTCCAGCAGAGACTGAGCCTAGGGGAGATGCTGGCCTTTCACTTTAGGCTTCCTCACCCCCCACCCCCAACTTCACACCCACCCGTATTCACCTCCACCTTTTTTCCTTGCTTCCTTTGTCGCCCAGGCCATCCTAATCTCTAATTTTCAGTATCATACATGGCAACGATGTGCTGTCTTCATCAAGTGAGCACTCCAAGGCTGCGGCTGAGTCATGCCTATTTGTTGGCAGATAGCCAAGCACATCCCAAGTGGCCAGCACCCTTTGAATACCACAAGCGGCTCTCAGTGGCTGAGCACCAGCCCGTGAGAAGAGGAGACGAGAAACATGTTACCCTGGCGAGCTGGAAGAGCACCAGGAACCAACATAGTCTTGTTGACCAGAGACAAGTCCGGCCAGGGAAGTGCTGGGAGAGGAGCCCAAAGCTGTGCCACGGGATAGCCACTAGCCTTAGGGGTTGGGCAACAGAGAGAGTTACCTGGGCCAGACCCACACTCCAACCAGCCCAGGCTCTCACAGTCTCTCCTAACATGGCCCGGTGGTGAGAGGGGACATCTGTACTGCCTGGGGAGTGAAGAGAAGCTGAGGGCAAGCTGAGGTCCCCTTAGGCAGCAAAGATGGGGAAGAATGCAGTTCCATCCTAAGGCAAGTGGGACGGTCACATCTTGCTTCATGAAGACATGGCAAGGGGTCTGGGTGTGGAATGTCATAGGCTTCTTTCAGCCTTTTCTATCCATTCATTTACAGAAAGTTCCAGATGAAGTGAAATAACTGGCAGACCAGATGAAGTGACTGGCAGACCAGGCCAATTACCCAGAGTCAAGCCGCATAGGCGTGCCCTGGCTGCTGCGGCTGAAATACTGCTGTCCCTCCCAGGAAACTGTCAAAGCAACTGCTGCTGAAGACAGCTCCCAGCTGCCGCGTCTGTCTTCCAGCTCCAGAGAGGGGCGGGTTACCTTGTGACTCCACTTCCTGATTCAGCCCTTGACTTGCTCTTGGCACTTCTGTGGATTTGGGACTGAGCATGATGGTCTTTACCCTGATGACCCCAAGGTAGTGGGAGGTGTTCACAGCATCCTAGAGTGTCAGGGCTGGAATTGACTTCACCATGATTGCTTAGTCCCTTTATTTTAAAGAGAAAGATGCTGCAGCCCAGAGAAGTGGTATGACTCATTCTATGAGCTAAGAACATGCCCTGGCCAACTAATGCTGCCATAGCCAAAGACGGGTAGTCCAAACATCATCTAGAAAGTGTGTCTGTATTTATCCGGCTCTGCACTGTGGAATGGGGCAGGGTCAGGGTGCATTTGACAAATGCAAGTGCCGCAAACCCTACAGTGGTGTAGCCGTGGTGGAGCAATATACCTCCCAGCCAATGCAAGGCAACCACTGAGACTAATTCCCATAGCTCTGAGTTCATGTTCACAAAACACTCTTGGCCTTTAGACCCAAGGTGCCTTGGCTGTAGAACAGAAGTTCCGTGGAGAATATGAATCCCCAGAGGTAGGTCTCCCACCATAACCTCGTATTCATTGGCACATCAGGCACTTGTGAGTTTGGTAGGTATGAATCACTTCCCCCAGGGTCGGGTAACCCCTGTGTCCATTCTCCTGCAAGGATGACCTCACAGGCACTGCCTGAAGAAGCCAGTTAGGTCTTCTCATTCTACAAGCTTCTGTCACCTGATGAACATTATGTGATTTAGGTGAGTGTTGTCTCAAAGTTTTTGAAGCAATGAGTGGGTAATTATGCCTCATGGACCACCAGCCACCAAGACTGATCACACATGAGGATCAGAGAACAGAATCCCATGTTTATGTGGTGGGTACTTTGTCTTTTGATGCCCCCAGTGCCCCCTCTGTGCCCTTCCTTCTCCTAGGTGATGTCCCTTCTTTCTTCTTCCAGGAATCAAGGTTCCAATGGGTTTTACTATTCTCCCTTTCCTAGTAAAACTCCTCTCAGAAAGAATTTCATGAAGAATGGCTTGGGGGCCATACCTGAGGATCTTACCTCTCCCGTCCATCCCCTCTGCCCTGCCTTTATTCAGGTCCACCCCTGCTGGTGCCCAGTATTACAACAGCCCTGCACCTGGGCTCACTGCCTTCACTGCCATCTGATCCAATTTCCAAAGCTCTGATCTCATCAGGACACTTCCTTACCCCAAAATATTTGGTGGCTCCTCATTGCACACAGAATAGAGTCTAGACTCGTTCATCCTTTGTTTGAAGTCTTGCATGACCTGGACTCAGTGGTTCTTTCTAGTCTCATCCCCTCCTCTTCCTCTCGCTATCACTGGCCTTACTTTTGGCCGGCACATCCTCAGAGATCTTCCACCCCTTCCTTACACACCCATCACTTTCTTGGCTTTGTGTCCTAACCCCTGTTTCCATTTATCTAAATCTTGCCCATCTGCATCAGATAGGAACCACAGAGACCAAAACTAGCAGGCCGAACCAAGGTCAGTTTATTTCTCCTCATATAGAAGTTTGGAGACCCAGGCTCCTTCCAGCTCATTGCTCCATCCTACTTAGAATGATCCAAGATGGAGCCTGGAGTTCCACTCATCATATCTGTGTTCCATGAGTCAGGGTGCAGGAAGGGACAAAGAAAATGAGGGCAAAGTGTACACACCAGCTGTCATTTAGGGATGGTTCCTGTAAACTGCCATGTAACATTTCAGCTTAACATCTCTTTGAACTTAATCATGAGGTCACATCTAGCTGCAAGGGAGGCTGAGAAGTGTCTTTATTATGGGTCACCATATTCCCAGTTAAAAATTGGGAGTTCTATTATTATAGAAGGACAGAACTGATCTTCGGGGACAGCTATTGATGTCAGCTGTGCCAGTGTTCAGGGCCACCTATTCTCTCAAATTTTGTTTGCATCCCCACCTCCTGCACAAGTCATCTTTCTGTCTCCTGAACTCCTGGAGTAGTTTATCTAACCCTCCATCCTAGTAGTTTACCTGACCTTCCCTTCTACCCTCTGGTGGCCACTTATGTTCTTTTATGATGTCCCCTGCTGAATTGTGGTCACCCATAGGGCAGGGTTTTGTGTTGAATTCATTTGAATTTCTTTTGTCCTCACCAGCAATGGGTAGAGATAGGGTACTGTTTACCACCGTGGTCTGCAGTTCCCTAGCTCATGGCAAACCTTCTTTTTCTGGCCCACAGTCTGTGAACATTCTTCATAGCATAGCTCCACTTTTACTTTCAGATCCTCTCTTTTTCTCGATCCCAGATATACATCCATGTATTGCACTGGATTTGAGTAATGCACACACACTGAATTGCCCCTCCCTTCCAGTAACTGGAAAGAGCCTTGCCATACCTGGTTCCTCCTGGGTTAGGATTGACACCCTCCCAGGACGTTCTTCAGGCTTTTGTGAAAATACACTTGCCAGGTTCCGCCCCATCCTTCTTACACAGACATGTCTGGATTCCATCTTAGGCTTGTAAGCAGTTACATAATCATAAGCTATTACATCAGTAATCATAGACTGTTATACAAACAATACTCAGACTCTCTAGTGCTGTGCATATACACAGTGTGATAAACATTTGATGGGTGGAAAATTATTGCCTCCAATTTACCAACTCTCTGAATCACTTGGTCAGGTTTAAGTGCAGACCGGTTTTTGAAATGCAAATAGATATCCATGGAATCTCAACTGAATGTACATCTAATGACAGTGGAAGGGATCAGTTACAGGGGAGTAAATAAAAGTCCTTCCCTAGTCACCTCTAGGGGAACCAGAGGTGTGCAGGCACAGAAGTCTTTTCTGTCCTCAAACAAAAATGATCTCCAGAGTCTCTTACATTCCGTGAACAATGTCGGTTGCTTCTTAGCCCCACAACAACTTGAGGGTATGGTCCTCATTTTAAAGAAGAGGAAACTGAGGCTCAGAAGAACATAACATATTTTCCCTGGGCGACATAAATCTAGATTTTAGATTTGAGCTCAGATCTGTCTGATTACAAAGCCAGTGCAGTTTGTGCTACCGCATGACCTTTTTGATATTTAATGAGCTCTCCTGCAGAACAGGAAAGAGCCTTCTAGACTGTGCTCAAGTGGGCTGAGCAGGGGCTGGTGGGACATGGTAGCATAAGCATGGCAAGGAGGGAAAAGGTCTCCAACAGTGACTGGTGGACATCAGGACAAGCCTCAAGACCAGCTGTCAGGACGACGTACAGAGGGCTGCTTTTGGTTGGAAGTCAGTTCTAAGTCCCTGTCAACTCCAAGACTATCACGAAAACAAAGGTTCTCTAGCCAAGAAGAGAGCAGCTGCTCATGTACGTGGGACATTGGTGCTGCACAGCAATGCGAGTGCACTTGGTGCCACTGAAATGTGCCCTTACCAATGGGCAAGATGGTAATTTTATGTTATATGCATCTTACCACAGTAAAAAAACAAAATATCAGTAGAAGAAAAGTGATAAATCCATACCTAGGCCAAATAACAGACAGAGGAGACACAGGAGGTTCCAACTTTATCTGAGGGAAGAACGCTTGGTTTCAACTTTTAGACTTTAAGCAAAAGAAGCATCTTTGCTACAAGACTGGACATGTCTTGGAATTTGAATAAAGAAGAATGAGAAAATTAGTCAGCAGGGTCCTCTGCCCACCCACTGAGCTCGTGGAACCAGCTCTGTGATGCTGGGATTCCACCTCGCTTGTAAGCCGAAGGTTGGTCCATCAGGAGTTTAGTCATAATTATTAAAAATAACAGCTGGCACTTATTGAGCACCTACTACCTGTGTTTACTTGCAGAGTGGGGCTGAGGTGCTTAGGGTCAGTGTTAGGGAGGAGAGAATGGGAAAGCGGGGGCTAGAGAGGCCCAGGGGGCTGCAGCCTGGTCATCAGTAGCCTGACCCACCGCCTTTCTGGACAGTCTCTGCATAAACAGCACAGCCCGTGCTCTGTGGTTGGCTGGAGACTGATAACAGACCGAGAAATCTCTTCAGAGAATATGTATTTTCTGTTTAAAGTCAAGTTCATTTTTTGCCTAGGATACCTTCAAATAATTTAAAGAACTGAACGTTTGCTTTCATAAATCTAGTGTTCTTACCTGCCAAAATGTTGGCATGTATGAAGAGCAGCGGTGTCCTTGGACAGCCATCAGCAGCTACCCAGAGACAGGCGTTTATTTGCCTTAGCAGGGAAAGGCTTTCTGGTTTGTGATTTTCCCCACTTCTGCTCCCACCTCGCCCTAGCCCCCACTGCTGTACCCCTGAGTTATAGTCAAAGCCTTTCTCCTAAGTTTCCTGCCACCAGCTCCTGCAGACCCCAACCTAGACATGCAGTTGCAGAAAAGTCTTCCTCAAATGCGTTCCCACCACTTCATTTTCTTGCTTCAGAACCCAGCGAGGGCCTCTTTTCCTGAGTCTGACCCCGAGTTTGGCATCATCTCTGCTCTCAGAGACCACGTCACCTCCGTCCTCATTCCTGCCCCCCTCTCCCGTTCCTGTCCATCTCTTACTGTCCCCCATTTGCTCCGGCCAAACCCATCTCATTAACAGCTGCCACAGACAACGGGCCCTTTCTGGCGCCTGTGCTTTGTCATGAGTCACTTCCCCTGATATAAAACCTCCTCCTTCTTCATTAATTCAGGGCCATCACCTCCTGCAGGACCCAGCCACCACCTTCAGGATGCGTTCCAAAATGGCCATTTGAATATTAGCTCATTGTGCCCATGTCCCTCACTCCAGAGACCTTTGGTTTATCTATCAGCACATGGTCCAAGTGCTCAGCAGGCTGTGCAGAGTGGAGGCAACTGTGCTGGGGGTGGGAGCTCTAACTTCTCCTCAAACAGATTTCCAAGGGACAGTCCCTTTTTGACAGCTGCTGGCTGAAATCACGGGGTGCTGCCATTCCTGAGCCTCTGGAGGTTGGTGTGGCACAAACTGGACTACTGCCCGTCTTTCTCCACTCACAGCATGCAAGGACTTTTCCACCTCTGCTAATCCATTGCTGTTTGTCCATATGCTTCCTGCCTTCCAAAACATCGCTGCAGCTGATGCCTGCCTCGTCTTCTCTACCCTCACAGCTTTCTGCCTGTTTTCTTTAACCCCTCTGTGTAATGTTGATGGAGTCGCATGAACATGTTCCCAACCTGCATCCTTGAACTAGGAGCCCTGAGTGGCCATTTGCCCTCTGTTGCTAAGTCTTTCTCCCCTGAAGGTGTCTGCCCTCCCTGGCTGTATTGCAGACCTCTGTCAATGCACCTGCCACTATGGGATGCAGCTCTCCAGACAGACACAGAAATGGTTTTTAACTGAGTCCCTGAGTAACCTTGCTTGACCATGGGGTGTGGAGCTGGTCACATGCCCTGTGAGTCACTGAACTTCCTCATGTCTTATTCTGGATGGTCAGGCTGGCCAGAGCCCTGGGGAGGGCACAGTGTCCCTTCACTGTTTCTCTCATGGGAGTTATGGGGTCACTTGAGTTCCGTGCTCTGTCCTCCATCATGTCATGTGCTTCCCATTGGGTCTGGAGGCCCTATTGGGCTGTGGAGGTGCAGTGCCCCCAAGGCAAATGGAGCTCTCAGCCTGGGTCTTCTCACTTCCCTGGGAGACAGATGCCCTGGGTTGTAGCAGGCACATGGTAAAAAGAACCTCATGCCCCAGGACCCATCCTGACTGATGACAGCCTGGAATGGAAGCAATTTCTAAACAACAGGGGAGTTGCCAAGCTCCACCCTGTCCTGGCTCCTCCAGTCCATATGTACACAACACGCTAACCTGCCGGGCGTCCCAGAGAGAGACAGGGAAGAACTCACTCAGGCTGGTGAGTTATTCCTCCTTCCTACTTGTGTTGTTAGTTGTTTATATGGGTGGAGAGTTTGGGCTTTGATTCAAATAACCAGAACTATCCACCCCGACTTTGATTAGACCCATCAAAGAGAAAGCAGCTCCCTAAAAGTGGGACCTGCTGGCACAGAAGTGGGGTGGCTGTGATCTCACATAGGAGTGAGTGAGCTATTCGCTCATGTGGTGAGTACTTTGAATCTCTTCTCTGTGCAAACCCTGTGTTGGACTCTGAGGGTACGGGGGAAGCAAGCAGACTCAGCCCTGCCCTACAGGCACTTAGAATCTGTGGGAGGCGTGACCAGGTCAGTGGGGGCCCTCCCAAGTGGCAAGTGTTATGCCAGGTTGGTATGTGATCCCCATCTAGGGGTCAAGGAGGACTCCTGTGAAAGGCGGCATCTGAGGTGAGCAACGAGCCAGACTTAGGCAAGAAAAGGAAGTGGGCAGAACCCAAGCTGAGCGCACAATTCTAACAATGTTCCATGCGGCCAAATGCCGGCTTGTGGTGGAACAGTGAGAGGGGAGAGGGGGCCGGGGCTGGCAGAGGCTTAGGGGTCTGCTATGGGTTAAATGTGTCCCCCAAAGTTCATGGACTGGAAACTCGATCTACATTGTAATAGTGTTATGAGAGGGGGAAATCCTACTGTGGTAATTGAAAGGTCGGGCCTTTAGAAGGTGATTAGATTGTGAGGACTGTGCCCTTGTGAAGGGATTAACCCATTGATGGCTTCATGGGGGGTAATGGGTGTGGTTATGATGGCTTTAAAAGGACAGCAAATGAGGAGGCCAGCTCTTTTGCTCAGCTCGTTCACCACGTGACACCCTGTGTCTCTGCGGAGTCACCACTGAGAAAGAGGCTCCCACCAGATGCATTCCCTGGACTTTGGACTTCCCAGCCTCTGAACTGAAAGAAAGAAATGTCATTTCTTTATGGATTACCCAGTTTCAGGTATTTTTTAATAAGCAACAGAAAATGGACTCATACAAGGTCATGGGAAGACTTTGGACTTAACCCAAAGAACTATGGAAAACCACCAGAAAGTTCCAAGCAGGAGAGTGATTGACATTTTGGAAAAACAGCTCTGATTGTAGAGTGTAAAACAAGTTGAAGAGATAGGGGTCTAGACAGTGGCAGGAAGACTAGACCCCAGCAGTGGTCCTGCGGAGAGAGGACAATGGCCTGCACATGATAGTGACGTGGGGCTGCACTCCCGAGGGCTGCAGGAGGTTTGGTGATGGAGTCAGCCAGGGGGCTGAGGCTCAGGGAGGAGTCTGGACGGTGGCCACAATTATGCTTGTATGTCTGTGTGGTGACATTTACCCAGACAGGGAACCCTGGGAGCAGTTCAGCAGAATTTGCTCTGTCTTCTTTATCTAATAAAAAAGCAACAGTGAGGGCTGAAGATGCCTCTTCCCGTAAAGTCCATTCCAAGAGCCCAAGAAAAGGACCAGCTACACCCTGAACTCATCAGCCCTTTCTCAGCACCTCCCACTAACTGTTCATTTCCAGCTCCTCCTCTCATCCCTATTACTGGACTTTGTGGACAATGAGTAGCCAAGAAAACCCTGCTCCTCAAGTTGACACCCACAGCACGTCACGCCCAGTCCCAGCTCTGCCCGACTTCAGGTGCCTGAAGGCCCCATCTCTGCGTCCCTGTGCTTGCACACAAGCATGTCTCTCTTGGGTAGTACAGCAGCCCACAAACCCACCATAGCCCCTCACTTCTGAGACATGGCTGTGCACTGTCTCTTCCACCCAGAGTTCAGCCCCCAGCCCACTCTCTCCCTGTCCTCAGACCCCCACTCAAAGCCCATTGGATCCCCAGGCCTCCTGAGATGCCTCTTCGACTGGAGACAGAGCAGGTGCCCAGTGTGTCCCCCAGAATCTAGTCTCCTGGGTTCCTCTGGTTAATCACACACAGACAGGTAAGGAAAAAGACGTCACCCATCCCCCCACCGTACACAGATAACCGCCTGGTTATCTTAGCCTGTAAAGTCCAGGCTCTCAGAGATGGGAGTGTTTCCTTTAAAAGTGCTGAGCTGAACTTGCTCCTGGGAAGGACACAGGGCTGACTCAGACCCCCGTCTCTATCAGCCAAGAGGGGAAGCAGGTGCTCACCTAACTCACTGCAGTTTAAAGGTGACTTTAATCAGTGCTCTTATGGGCTGACTTGTGCCCCCCACCCCCAAATTTGTGTGCTGAAGCCCTCATGCCCAGTACCTGAGAATGTGACTGTGTTTGGAGACAGGGTCTTTACAGTGGTAATTAAAATGAGGTCATTAGAATGGACCTAATTTAATACGACTAGCGTCCCTATAAAAAAAGGAGATTGGGATGCAGACATACACAGAGGGAGGACCATGTGAGGACATAGGCAGAAGATGCCATTGACAAGTGGACAGGCCTCAGAGGGAACCAACCCTGCTGACACCTCGATCTTGGACTTCCAGCCTCCAGAACTGTGAGGAAATAAATTCCTGAGGTGCTTTGTGTTATGGCAGTCTAGCACACTCATACGGTGCTGTAACAGAGACACCCACGTGTGCTATAGGAATGCAGAGGAGAGAGAGGAGGTAGCATGGGCTCATCATGATGGCCCTGGAGGGGACTGGCTGGATTCAAACCTCCCTGGGTGAGGGTCCCACCTGGTTTGGTGGTGAGAAGAATTAAGCAGGATAAAGCAGGTTTAGCACAGATCAGAGCAAGACCACTGGAAGGGCAGCTATGGCTTTATTAGCTATTGTGGAGGAGTCCTGTGTCATGTCATCTGAGAACACAGAGATGCAGGAGGTGGCCAGGGCTGCCTGTGGAGGGAAGGGCCTGTCCAGCAGAGGGGACCCCACAAGCCAGGGCTTGTGTTGGACTGGATAGGTCCAGGGAAAGGCAAGTCACCAGGGAGAGCTGGGGAGGGAAGCTGAGGCAGAGAAATAGGGGCAAGAGAGGGGGAAACCAGAATACCAGGCCAGACTTTGTTCCCAAAGAAAGAGAAACCCATTAAAGTTTGTAAAGCAAGGAGATGACAAGCAGGGAAGGGGTCCCCCACAAACTGATGGAAATGGGATTGGGATTGAGGAAGGCGAAACACGGCAGATGAGTTGCAGGCTTCTGCGAACAAACGAGAGGCCAGTGAGAGATTTGGGCTCTTCTGTTTGCTCTCTGGGATATTTATTTCAGGGTTTGCATGCATAAACAATGCAAGAGCCCAGCCGCAGTCGCTGCTCTCCAGCTCTTGGAAGATGTTCTGTGAAAGGGTTCCCGGAAGAGACAGTTAATGCCTTGCTCTCTTGCCCTGAAATTGATTTCTGAGAAGCAGGCCCTGCAAATGCAAGCTGGCTACGGGAGGGCCTCTCAGGCCCAGCCCCTGGGCCCATCACACGTCCTGGGTATGGGGATGTGATGAGACTCAGGATCTCAGGTTTCCAAAGAGAGAACGGTCCTTGCGGGATGCAGCAGGGAGGTGGCTAATGAATAAATGAGAGCTCATCATGCACGGGCCATTTACCAGTGCTCTGCTGTTTAAGCTTTTATCAATACGGGGTATGGAGACGGCTGTGCCAAACCATCATTTCTTTCCAGCTTACCCTTGTTATCTGGTAGCAGAGAAGTTGAAAGTTGTTGGTAGTTTGGATATTATCTAGTTCAACTCTCCTATTTTACAGAGGAGACTGAGGCCCAGAGAAAGGATTTACTCAAAGCCTTCTAGGTTTGTTAGTGCCATAGATGCCATTAGAACTTGGACCCTGTGACTCCCGTCCAGTGTGTATAACACATAGTGTCCCCCTGGAGAAACTCTGCGCAATAGAAATACAGTATGAGCCACATATGTAGTTTTAAACCTTCAAGTAGCCACATTAAAAAAGTAAAAAAAAAAAAAAAAAAAAAACCAAGTGAAATTAGCCATAACAATATATTGTATTTAATCCAATATATGCAAAATATGCAGCTCTCTCTCTGTGCACACCTTCCAATCTGCTAGTTCAAGACGCTCTGTGCACTTTCTTGGGCTTGGCTGGGATGAGGGTGGGAAGGTGGGAGGGAGCCTCTGAATAGCAGTCTGAGGGGCCTTGCCAAGGAAAGCCAGCAATTGCAAGCCCACAAAGCCGCACATTTTGCAGAAAATCTGCACTTCTCTCAGGAGCCTTAAGCATATAGAGAAATATTCCCGTAATAAACATGTGGGCCGTGGTAGACATTATCCCAGCCTACAACAGACAGAGGACTTTTTATCCAGCCACCCATTCCACGGTGCTTTCAGCTGACAAAGGACGCCTGTGGGCTGCTGGTATTCCATCTATCTCCTGAGGTGGCTGGATGTGGGTGGCCATGCCAACTCCTGGGTAGAACACTGGGACAGAGATGCCTGGGGGGATAGAGGGACTACCTCTCACACTGGAGGACTCATGAGGTCAGCCCGGATGACTCATGTGGAAGTCTCAAGCCCCTTGGGACCAGAGAACTACACCAGCTTCCAGAGTTCCATCTGGAACTATGCCAGGTTCCAGAATTCCACTCCTTTCCAAAAGTCCAAAATTGCATTTTAATTCCCTTCAGGCAACCCATGTTGCCTCTACCTTCTTCAAAGGTGTCAACGTGAATCTCAGGGCCAAGTGCTTCTTCTCTGACCCTCTAGACAAGTCTTTATGTTGGGGCCACTAAACCTGTGCCCCAACTTGGGCTGCTGACGAACAGCAGGTTCCCTCTTGTACATGTTGGAGGGAAAGTGAGTTAGTACAGCCATTATGGAAAACAGTATGGAGGTTCCCCAAAAACCTAAAAATAGAACTACCATGTGATCCAGTAAATCCACTGCTGGGTGTTTATCCAAAGGAAAGGGAATTAGCATACAAAGAGATATGCACACCCTCATGGTACTACAGCACTATTCACAATAGCCAAGGGATGGAATCAACCCAGGTTGTCTGTTGACAGGTGAAAGGACACAGAAAATGTGGTCTATACACATAATAGAATACTACTCAGCCACGAAAAAGAATGAAATTGTGTCATTTGCATCACCATGGATAAGCTTGGCAGACATCAGGTTAAATGAAATAACTCTGGCACAGAAAGATAAATATTGCATATTCTCACTCATATGCAGGAGCTAAAAAATAAAGAAAAAAGAAAAACAGGTACCTAAAGTAACAAACCCCTAAAAGCAAAGCTGGTATGTTCCCCGCCGCCAGCTGGCCCGTGGCGTGGCTCACCTGAGCACTCAGATCATAGGAATTAACAGGTGCCTCGGACAGGAGGTGGTCACAGAGTTTGGGCATACAGAGTTGACTCTAGAGCTTCGCTGGCCCATAAGTGTGGCCTGTTGAGCCCTGGAAGTGTGGCTAGTCCAAACTGAGATGTGCTGTAAGTGCCAAATACGCACCAGATATCAAAGACTTCGTGTGGAAGAAAAGAGGATGTAAAATACCTCATTGAAAATGTTCATACTGATTACATGTTGAAATGATAATATTTTCATGTATGGGATTAAACACAGTGTATTATTAAAATTAGTTTCACCTGTTTCTTTTTACTGTTAATATAATGACTTTAAAATTTAAAATGACATGTGGCTCACATTTTATTCCTATTAGGCATCACTGTGCTAGCGGAAACATTTTACTTGAGAGGTCACCACTCGAGATTTAGTCCCAGTGACCCTGGCTGGGATTTGGCTGGAAGCCTGGTGACTGATTGCATGAGCCTGGTGGTTAGTGGCCAGGACAAGAGATGTGAAATAGGAGCACTGGCTTGAGATGCTGCTGGGCATGAGGGGCCACTGCCCCATCCCCTGCCCCATTCACCATCCTGGAAGCTGCAGCTTAAACTGTGGGTTGGGGAGCCATCACCTAGACCCAGACCTAGCAGTCCCTGCCCCTGTGACATCAGCTGGAAAACCTGGAACAAGACATCTCCAGATGCTTCTTACCCCTTAGAAATGGGACATAAAGTCTAGGGCTGAACATCAGGGCCTCGTCAACGCAAGGGGTCCTTGTTCTGTATCTCGATTTGGGTGGTAGATATACGAAGCTACGCAAGTGATGCAATTGCATAAAACTAAATACATATGCACGCACACACACACACACACACACACACACACACACACACACACACACACACACCTACCTGCTACCTACCTACCTGTGTTCTTTCCTACAAGTGTATGTCAGTCTACAATCATCTCAAAGTTCAAGGACATATTTGTACACCCATGTTCACAGCAGCAGTATCCCCAATAGGCAAAAGTTTGAAGAACCAAAGTGTCCATCTAGGGATGCATGATAAACAAGATGCGGTACACGCAGCCTTAAAACAGAAGGAAATTCTGACACAGGCTGTAACATGTATGCATGATTCTTGAAGACATTATTCCAAGTGACACAAGCCAGTCACAAAAGGACAAATACTGTATGATTCTACTTACAGGAGATACCTAGGGTAGTCAGATTCATAGAGGTGAAAGTAGAGTGGTGGCTGCCAGGGGCTGGGGAGGGGCTGGGAGATGTTAAATGGCTGCAGCGGGTGGTGACAGCTGCACAATAGTGTAATGTGCTTAATGCCGCTAAACATGTGCACTTCAAAAGGATTGAGATGATAAATTTTATGTCATCTGTATTTTACCACAATGTTTTAAAAGATTAAAAAATAAAAAAGTCAGCATCTTTTAACCTAAAAATCAATGACTTTCATTTATATTCACCTCGTTCAAGGAGGTAGGGGCAGCAAGCTGTTGAGTGTGGTAGTGGAAGCCAGACCTCCAGCTCCCAGGTAAATGACCCATCAGGGAAGCAGAGTCCAAGTGCCACCCGGCCACCTGCTGGTTGTGGAGAGGGTATGGGCCAGGCTGGCCCTCCAGTGCCATGCCTCATCTCAAGCATGTCACATACCCAGATGGATCTCTTGTGCCACCCAAAGGTGGAACTAAACCTGTTATCACAGAGTTAGCCTTGGTCAAAAATGTTAGTAAATGTGGAGGCTGGGGAGCTGAATCCCGGCCTAGATGGACCTCCATCTTTCAGCTCCTAGAGCTGAAAGGGGCTGGGGAAGGCAAGGACTGATCACAGTTCCAGCAAATGAATCTACTTTAATGTGTGAGGTGGGATTTGCATTTGGGGACATGTTTCTCAACACCGTATCACCAAAGTTACAAAGCTTTTCCTATGCAAAGGAGGTTTGACTTTACGGGCCACTCCAATTGTACCACTGGAACAGCCCTGAATTTCCTAATCGACAGGACAGGTGTGAAAGAACACCATGACTGGGGCAGGGTGGCCTATCTGCACCTGAAGAATTGGGTCACCCAAAGTAGATGACTTCACTGCACCTCCGCTGAGTAGCTCTAAGACACAGGGTGCAGAGAAGAGGGAGCTGCCAGGTTGGGAGTTTTTCCTCCATCAAGTCATAAGAGAGCACAAGTTAATAAGGGTCTATTTTTGGCATTGGGGGCATTCCAAAAGATAATTATTTTTTTCCCTTCACATTCACATAGGCTGGCCAGAAGCCCCTGGCCTGCCTGGAATGTGTATTAAAAATGCCAGATATCTCAGCAATAATTTCCAACCACCAGAGCATTTATTAAGACATGTACCTGCTATTCTGCTCTTAAATGCCACCACGGCCATCACACAGGCCCTGTGCCGGACAGCAGTGCCGGTCACTCCGCATCTGACCGTGACAGAGAACGTGTAGACATCTATACACTTCTGCTCAATTTATAATGTCTCCTCAACCACTGTTTCTTGAGCCAAAAGATCTAACTGTTTATGAAAAACACATTGTTTTTCCCTCTTGGTCATGTAAGTCATGGGAAATTTTTGTGTGGTGATGCATAAATCCCAGAAAGTTTGGTTTAAAAAGTTCCCTGAAGTGTGGGCGGTTCCTCAAGTTTGTCTAGATTTACTCAATATCTTCTGTCCATAAAACAAGCCTGAACATTTCACCTGAACACCATCCCTCTGAAAAGGACCCCTGGATTCACAGACACCCTCATTAGTGAATTTTGGCAGCTGACCGTTGGATGCAAGACTTTTATACTCAAAATGAAAGTGAGTCTACAAGCCTGAGTTAGCAGAGTTGCTGGGGGATGTTATGCTTCAGTTCAGTTCAAGACAACTCTCTCATGCTCTAAAATCCCTCTAATCAGGTCATTATAATTAGTCCCAAACAAACCAGCTGTAAATAAGTGTATCGATATGGAAAGATAAAAGGGCTTACAAAATAGTATGCGTTTAATTCCATTTTTGTAAATACATAAACAGTATGTGTTTAATCCCACTTTTGTAAATCATATTTATAGACCGATCGATATTCATGTGTATATTTCAAGATAAAATCTGAAAGGATGTACACCAAAATGTTGAGTGGTGATCTCTGAGTAGTGGAATTAATTCTCTTTTCTTTTAGCTTCTCTGTATATTTTTTCTACAGCAAACACATATTATATGTGAAATCAAACAATTATAATATTTTAAAGGAAACACTTGCTGAGGGCTTCGGCCACAGCCCTGACATCTGCATCCAGCCCCTGGTCTCCGCTGCCAGAATGAGGGGCGAACTGAGGGCCTTGACCGTGCCCGCCGCCTCCCTGCTCTTCCCACCCTATTTCTCTCCCTTTCCCTCTCCCCCTCCCCACCAACTGCTCTGCAACATCTTAGAATGTAAAAAAAAATATTGATAAATAAATTAATTTTTTTACAAAAGGAAACTGACATTGGGAGGAGACAGTAGCCATTTTGGTAGCCAGTTAAAGAAGTTTGTAGTCTGGGGAGGTCAGAGTTCTGTCTGAGATTACGGGCTTCTCGGCCTGGACCTGTTAGGCCTAGACGAAGAGAAAAGGTCGAGTTTAGGTTTTTCCTATGTGACTGGGAGTTATTATAGATATAAGTTGATATGGATATTAAATGTCCTTGCCACCTACTTTTTGAAAATGAGGAAAGGATCTTCTCTAGTCTGCCCGGGCTGTTTCCCAGCCCCGCCTTTGTCATTCTGATTGGGACAGAGGCTGGAGAGAGAAGAGAAAATGCTTGGAGCAGCTAAATTGATCTACACGCAGAAGAACACAAGCTACCAAAAAGAGGGGAAACATGCAAAAGGGGGAAGGAGGTTGAGAGAGCTTGACCAGAGGAGGGAGGGTAAGTGGGGAAGAACCAGCAGAGCTGGGATTTGGGGTGGGGGGAGCAGGCAGGAGAGCACGAGGGAAGCTCTGTGAGCAGCTGGTACGTCCAGGGGGACCTTGCAGCTGGAGGAGAAAAGGGAAAGACAGCCCTGACCAGACAGCCCTGATCAAAAGAAACTGCAACTGAACACACGCTTTCTTCCCTCACCAGAGAACCTTCAGGCAGGAGTCACATTACTCTGCAAGGTCTGGAGCTCAGGTCAGGGGCTGTTTGAGATGAGACGTACAGCTGAAGCAAGGAGGCCCAAGTTTAGTCGGATCAGGAATCATTTTGTTTTGCAAGGCTGGAAACCCAGTCAGCCGAGAAGATAAGGTGGAACCGGCCCCTGGGGAGCATCGGGCCGGCCACTCTCCGTCTTTGCTGAGCAGTATGAGGCAGCTGGAGTCGACGGGGACAGCCCTGTGCCCCATCAGTGCCACCACCCTCACTGTGAGCCACGGCATCAGTATCTTCACTTTGCTGGTACCCTGGGTGCCAGTCCATGCTACCCCTCTGCATTCATTTCCTGAGGCTGCTATAACAAAGTGTCACAAACTAGGTGGCTTTAACCACAGAAATTTGCTGTCTCACAGTTCTGGAGACCAGAACTCGGAGATCAAAATGTGGGCAGGAGTGGTTGTCTCGAAGGCCTGTGAGGGAAGCATCTGTCCCAGGCCCTGTCCTTGGCTTGTAGATGGCCGTCTTCATCTTTGCTTGGCATTGTCCCCATACGTCTGTCTCTGTGTCCAAATTTTCCCTTTTTATGGAGCCAGTAGTATTGGATTAGGGTCCCCCGTAATAATCTCACTTTAACTTAATTACCTCTGTGAAGACCCTATGTCCAAATAAGAGCACACTCTGAGGTGCTGGGGGTTGGGACTTCAACATATGAATTTGGGGACGGGGATGCAGCGCAGCCCATGACACCCACTGACATCCCGGGGCCTGTGCTCACCCTCGGTTCCTGCAGCCCCGCCTTGGAGGTTGCTCCAGGGACTCTCTCCGCTTTTCCTTCAGACGCACTTATTTCAAGGTGTCCAGTCCTTTGGGCCTCACTGTGCTTTGCAGAAATTCATCAGTACTTGGGCTTGGTGACGTCCCCGTCCCTGTTTTCAGCCAGGGCAGAGTTCTGTGTAAGGCTCCGTTTCTATGGTAAGTTCAGTGGGGACTGAGGAGGAAGGAACATCTCACAGCTCAAGCCGCTTCTTAGGACTAAGTGGCTTCCGTGTTTTGAACCCATTGAGTAAAGCTTCATCCCTGGGGTGGTGGGGACCCCAAGTCGTCTGGACAGATACAGTGCATGGGACAATAGACAGCTTCCTGCTGCCCCTGGAGAGACTTGGGCCATGGCCTTATTTCTTAGGGGGCTCCACAGGCTCTCATAGGGATGCATCTGCCCCTCAAAGCCCGGATCCTCTGCTACAGATACAGGGTAGAGTCTGTAGCTGGAGAGACAGAGGAGTGAAAGGCACATTCAGGCCACACAGAGCCACTTGGATAAAGACTGGGGTGGGTGTGGACTGCTGGACAAAGGGGCACGGAGGGGTTTGGCCTGAGGAAAGCTAGGGGGAGGGGCTGGATCATGGGAAGGGCCATGGCCCTTTGATAGGGACAAAGGAGCTCCCACCTCTTCTGGTCACCTGGGTGCAATAGCAGGGGTGCATCAAAACCCAAATCACTGGCGTGAAGTACTGGGGGGCATGCGGCTCATGAGAGCAGCGATTTAAATCTGAAACACATTTTAAATCATGTCTTAAAGGATTCATAATTGAAGGGCTTTCTAAAACTAGTGGTTTGCATGCTGAGGTCCCAGGGCATGCCCAGGTTTCATGCACAGGCTCCTGTGGCCTTGGCAGGGAAAGGGCAGAAAGGGCAGAGAGAGATGGTCCAGCAGCCAGAGTCTGTCCTTTGCCTCCACCCCAGCCCAACCTGCCCCAAGCAGAGCCACTGCATCCTTCCACTGCTTGTACAACAGGCTCCCACATGTGATTTCATTTGAGAAAAGGTATCCATGGTTCAAAAAGTAAATGTGTGCATACTTACATGTATTCAAGCATGCATGCAAAAACGCCACCGGTTTAGTTAATGAGTTCTCCATGCATATAAAATCATTCAATAGGGTGGGCCAGTTAGCTCAGTTGGTTAGAGCGTGTTGTAATAACACCAAGGTCAAGGGTTTGGATGCCTCTACTGGCCAGCCACCAAAATATATATATATATATATATATATATATACACACACACATATATATATAATCATTCAATATATAAATATTCAACTTATGATTTCTTCTCAGAGCCATAACTGCTGTGTGAAGTTGAACACGTATGTCTATAATTCATTCCTAATGAGAAAGCCTGTCTTCTCCAACACAACGGGGACCGCACTTGAACTTGGGAGGAGTCCTCTCCAGGGAAGATGCCCCAGCAGCCAGAAACAAGAAATATTGTAAGGCAGATCAACCTTTGGCTTGGATGCTCTGGCAGGGTCCTGTGGGTACCAAATTAGCATTTCAAAGTGAAGCCAACTAAGAGGACAGGCTCTTCCTCCCCACAGAGGCCACAAGTGCAGAAATGTTCTACAGGTCTGGCTGTCTCCGTGAGAACCACCTTCTGGGAAAGGAAGATCCAAGCTCACAGCGCTGTGCAACTTCTGTGAGCTGAATGTTCCTGCTCAAAGGCTGTGCTTTCTACAGAAGTGGATTGCAGGACCATTTTCCTGACATTCCCTTCCTGGGGGGTTAAAGTTACTTGGGCATGGGGGCAGTAAGCAGAGTGGCTAGAAGGAAAGACAGCCGGTGGCTGCCTGCTCTGTGGCCTGGGTTAATTCTGTCCCCCAGTTGTTAGAGGAGCACTTCCAATATTCAAATCATGGTGCTAAGAGTTGGGGTCTTTACCCTGAAGGGGCTTTGGTGTCTTTGCAGGGAGGGAGTCTCATGAATAGATGGTTGAATGTCATGTGGAAAGGGCTGTCCTAAAAAGTCCTAGTGCCAAGAAGCATCAAGGTGAGGGATGGTCCTGTCGGGAAGCCAAGGAGGCTTCTGGAGCACATGGCAGCGTCTACTTCATTACATGACTCCGTACAGATTCTTGGTCTATAAATACCTCCAGCCATCACAGGTGCACTCGCACAGAAGGGCAGAATTGCAGCACTAGACACAGCCTTGACAGCCATTTAACACAGCCCTGAGCTGATGCTGGAGGCCCCTCCAGGACATACCCCTTGAATGGCTTTCTGGATTGCTCTCAGGACATGACACTCACTAACACCTGGGGAGGTGCTCGGACTACCCGGGCACCCTCTGAGAGGTGCAGGTTTTTAGAGCCTGCTGCCAGCTTAGGGGAGTGTGAAGGCTGAGGAACAATGTTCTCTGGGTGTCTGGCTTGTTTGCCATGTCCAGGGCCCCAGCACAAGGACTCTGGAGCCTGTGTTGCCTCTCAAGCGGTGTAACAGAGCAGCCACTCTGAAGGCACGCAGCTCCTCAGGGCACAGCACGTGCCAACCGAGGCAGCCAGCCCACCCGGAGGGAGGCCTGGTGCAGAGCACGCAGTGCCCTCGACAGTCTGCTCCCCTCTTGGGCCACAGGGCCTGAGGTGACCCAAACCTAGACAGGTGGCCTCGTCCCCCAGCTCGGCCAGCCTCTAGGTGCACTGTGCTTTATTTCCAAGTGCTGCTCACCTCGTTTTAAAGAGTTCTAATCTCACTCACGCCTTTCTCTCTCTCCCATGGCCCAGGGAGCCCTTTCACTACTCTCCCTTTCAGGTACATCGAAGTCACAGTTCACATGAGCACAGGGGCCAGGTCTCTGTCACACTTCCCCCTATGAAGTCACGTCATCCATTTCACTGCCACCTGTGCCTTTCAACTCCCATCTCCGACTGAGCTCTCCTTTTCTCCACTTCTGTGATGCTTTCAGGGCACAGCTCACAAGTGCCCCACGTGTCCGCCCTGTGCTGTTCTCCATCTGCTTCCTCTGTGCCATCCTCCCCCCAGCAAGCCCTGAACAGAGAAGAAGTTTATTCCATCTGCCTCTGATATCCTCTGTGGCCCTAGCAGGTTTCAGTGGATGTTTGTTGAATGAAGAAATGGCTGCAATGTGAGCCCTGCCCTCAAACATCTCATCATCTACAGGGACACAGGGAAATGATAATAATGGCAAACGAGGAGGAGGAGGAGTGTGTAGGAGGTCTGGAGGCAGCGCAGGCATCCAAGTCAGTAAATGCAGGTCCTCAACAAACTCTTGGCTGCTTTACAAACAAGACACGCACAAGAGCATTTCTTCCTTCTCTGCTTGCTATCCATTCTGTGCAAACACCAAGTCAGCTGTCTTTCCTTACAACACACATCTTGGTCGTATGCTAAAACGAGGAGAAAGTTGTCATGAAAATCACGGTAACTGTGCCTGTGCAGTGCTTTATGGTCCTCTGTGCATTCCGTGAGCAAGACGTTTGTGCACGCCAGTGACGGACTAGAGACCTCTGGAGCTCTTTCTAGATCAAATCCTCTTGATTTACAGAAAAGAACAGAGATTCCAACTGACCGTCCTGAGTTCCTGCAGGGAAGTCAACATGGGACTGGAACCAGGACCAAGGAACTACAGTTATCCCACACTAACTCCACTCTGCCCAGCTGCCTGTCCTTCCCCAGCCTCTCCCAGGGCTGGAATGAACTTGACTTTTCAACAGTTCCCCTCAGATGAGCTGATTAGTGGGCAGCATCTTTGCTTTCAAAGACCTACTCAGAAAAATGCTGTGGCAGGGCACAACCTACCTAGTGATGACAAATTCTATCTGACTTCCCAAGCTGTACCCGGGTTCTGCAGGCCGTTTGCCCTGATATAGGCTCCCACAAGTGGAGTCCATGATTGGGTTTTATTATTAGTGTAGTAATATAAGAGCATGTAAGAGAAAGATGTTTCCTCTACTAAAAAAATTCAGGAGGATCTCCTCTTTTAGTGCATTGATTTTAGTAGGAGCCAATTCCAAGATTATTTCCATGCTAGTAGAAACATAATATTAATAGTCATGGTGGCAAAGCGGGCTTTTCAGAAAAAAAAGAAAAAAACCCTGATTTGCAGTGCTTGCCAATGTCTGTGGTGTAAATACTCTCATCGCAGCCAATTTTAAGCTATCGATGCAATGTCACTGTATGTAGAGATGGAAACAGACGTGCGCAGGTGGCTCTTAGGAGCCAGTGCTGATGGCTGCTGCAGCTGCCGCTGTTACCAAGATTTGATTATGAACTAGACATCTTTCGAGGCTCACTAAATCCTAGCACTTCACTGTGATTTATCTATAAACACAGGGACAATACAAATAGCTGCCTCGAAGGTTTTGTGAGGATTGAATGAAGTAATACACGCAGAGTGGTTTAGAGCAGTGCCAGGCCGTGCAGGTGCGTCAGCCGCCTGGCCCCACCACTGGGGTGGGTCCCACAAAACTCCTGTGAGCTGTGGTTGACACTCAGCTGCTGGGGAGTTTGCTGAGGCTGCACTGGGTGGAAGGCAGGTGACTTCCTTCCCACCTGAACAATACTCAGGGTTTATTCACTCGAGCCAGACGCTCCCATCCTCCTCGCCTGCCTTCCTCCGTTTCAGACGCACATCCGTGTGGCCTCCGAGCCAGGGAGCAGAGGGCGCCCAGCCCGACAAGGCATTCGTGGGCCTCTGTGTGAGAACGGGGGGTGGGCTCATCTTGGCTCATAAGTACCAAGCTCTGGGCACCTTTATTCCCTGAGTTTGGTGACTCCACAGCAGCAGGTGCTTGGGGGAGTGGAACAGAGGCGACCAGCACATGACACACACCGGCCCCCCAGGTCGGGGTCAGGCTGAGTCTGGGGCTGTCTTGTAGCTGCTCTGAGTAGCTGAGTTCTGCCGCCTGGGCTCCCTGCACTCACAAAGATGGGCTCTCATGAGGCCACAGGCAGCACCCTTGCCAAGCTGCCCAAGGCAGGGGGGCACAATGGGGGTCTGTTCCTGGGGAAGCCAGAAATAGTCTATGAAAAAGAAGCAGAGAAGAAAAAAATGTCTAAATATCTGTTTTTGCTTCCTACGCCTCACCCACTCAAAACATTAACTTCATACCAAGCTCCCACTGAATGAGTGCCCAGGACTTCAGGAGGACCCAGGCTGCTGCAGGAAGAGCAGAGAAAAGCCTTTCTACACTGGCTCTGGCCACATTGTGACCCCACGGCCTTACTCCCACACTTCTTGTGCTTTGGGTTGTCCTTACATATTGGATGAAATCGTCTGCAGCAGTCATATACCAAGGGTGCCCACGGTGGGATATTTTTATACGCATTTGCTTTCTCTTTCAACATTATTTTTTTAAGTGGAAAGGGTACATCTTCAGCCTCCCACATCAATTTTGACCCTTCCTATCAAATCTGCTAAAGGTAACCCAAGCTGCAGCACAACTTCAGCAGTCAGGTTGCAGGGTTGTAACTTCAGGGGAATTGAAGGAATACAATTAGCTTTCATTTTACTGTCTCCTTGGTTTGAAGTTTGACCTCAGCAGGAAAATTGGGCTTGTCAGTTATCAGGATCAAGGAGCCAACGTTCCACTCACCATTCTGGTCACCGAAGACAAAAGAGGGTAATTTTACCACCTAAAACTAGTTTTCATTCCTGCAAAAGGCTCTGTGGCAATCCAATAAAAAACAACTTCAGAAAGGCCCTCTGGGCTTACTCTTACAAGATATTAAAAGAGATTTGAAAGCTACATTAATGAAAATGGTGTGATTCTGGCACATAAAATAAACAAATCAATGAGCCAAAATGGAATCCAAAGAGAGACTGGAAAATATAGAATAATTTAATGTATAATGCAAATTTCAGATCATTGTGGGAAAGATAGATAATTCAAAAAATATTGTTGGAAACACTGTCTACTCATAAGGAAAAAAGTCAAACTGAATCCTTCTTCATGTTTTTATACTAAAGTAAATTACAGGTGAAAAATATATTTTTCTTTTAGTAAAAGAAAAGCTGTAAAAGTACCAGAAATAAACATAAGGTAATTTTTTATATAATCTCAGGAGAAGAGAAAGTCTTTCTAATCAAGACAAAATTCAGAAGGCATAAACAAAAATATTGATAAGGTTGACTTTATTAATATTTAAATTTTTTTCTACACCAAAAATACTAAAATGATGTCAAAATGCAAATGAAAAGTTGGGAAAAATATTTGAAAGACAAGTTATTAATGAAGCACTAATATATAAAGTGCTTAATATAAAAAGAGGACTGTGAACTCCAAGAAAAAACTCCAGAAACTCAATTTTTTCTACATGAGCAAAACACATATAAACAAGTAACTCGGGGAGGGGGCTGGCGGGGAGGGAGAGAGAGAAAGATAAATGGCTTATAAACAAATGAAAAAGAAAAAAGGAATTAAAATTGGTAAAAAATGTTTATCAAGTAGGTTGACAGAGATCAAAAAGTTTGATAATGTGCGGTATTGATTAAGATGTGGAGAAACAGGCATTCACATCAACTGCTGGGGAGAGTATATACAGGTGTGACCTTTTGGGAGAGCTACTTGGTAGTATTTGTGAAAATAAGAATGTACCTATCCATTGTAGGAGCTCACCTTGCAGACATACTCATTTATAGGAGCAATGACATAGGATACCCCGCAGCATTCTTTGCACGTGCTAAAGGCTAGAACCATCTACAGCCATGTGTCACTTAACAACGGGGATACTTTCTGAGAAATGCGTTGTTAGGCGATTTCATTGTTGTGCAAACATCACAGAGTGTACTTACACCAACCTAGATGGTATAGCCTGCTCCACACCTAGGTTATACGGTAGAGCCCATTGCTCCTGGGCTACAAACCTGTACAGCATGTTACTGCACTGAATACTGTAGGTGACTGTAACACAGTAGCCGTGACATCACGAGGCAATAGAAAATTTTCAGCTCCATTATAATCTTATGCGACCACCATTACATATGCAACTCATCGTTGACCAAAACATTGCTATATACCAAGAAGTGACTGCTAAAATACATTCACATGATTGTATACTCTACAATTGTTTAGAAGAATGAGGTTATTCCATATGTTCTAAGAGAAACAATCTCCAAGATTGCTGAGTAGAAAAAGCAAGGAGAAGGATGATACGGGCATGATATTACGTGTGTATGCGTGTGCATGCATGTGGGAGGGGGCGGAGGGTTCACACTTGTGCATTCATTCATCTAAGCCTTATTGAGCAACTACCGTGTGCCAGGAGGTGAACCCAGGAAACACTGGTAGAGGACTGGAGAAGCGAGACAGAGAAGGAAGGAAGGGCAATACAAGGTGCACTCTTGAGCATGTTACTGTTTGAGTAACTGAGGCTTGGTCCTGCTGGGATCTCTAGCGGACAGAGTAGGACTTGCCTCAAAGTTTATCCACCCAATTTAGGGGCGGGGGAGCTGGGCTGTTTATCCACCAGCTCCTATTTGTCCACGAGAACTTAATTCCCTGTCCCACCCAGGAGATCAAGACCAAGCTCCCAGGTGGAAAGTGGCAGGTGCCAGGGTAGGATGCCATCGGCATGTGCTGCAACAGGAAGACACAGGGCTATCAGTTCCAGAGTGTATTTTGCCTTTTAAAAAATACTTTCAATGGTTTCCCTTCAAGTTCTTTCCACCATGCTATCCAGAATGGACCCTGCTCTTTCATTCATTTCACGTGAAAATGGAATAAATAGAAGAAAATGGAGTGGGTTTAGAACTGAGCTCAGGGAGCTGCACAAAACTGCAGTCTCTTCTACCTCTCCTGTAGTCCACGAGAAACCAAGAAGGTCCTGAAATGGGGGCACTGTCTGTCCAATGTGCTCTGGGGGGGAAAAAAAGTTTTGAAAACATCCCTTTGAAAAAAAATCTACAGTTCACCTTTTTTTTTTTTTTTTAAGAAAAGGAATTTAAGAATTCCTTTTGTTAAAAGGGCACTACTTCTTAAAAAAGGAATTTTTTTTAAGACAGCAGTGAACTTTTGAATATATCTGGGATACTCTACCCTCTCAGCCTCACCCATTCAGGTCATTCTGCTTCAAGCCTACCTTTAAAATGCTTGCCTCTTTCAGGAAGCTGTCTGGAAGGAATTCTACGTGTCCCCATGCAGTCTGTCGGGAGATGCGCAACATATGGGCTGCCAGGCCCCCTTTCCTTGTCCATGACAGATGTCAGCAGTGGACCTGAAAGACTTAGATGCATTGAGTTCACATACTCAACCAAATCACTGGGCCTCTCTTGACCCTCTGTCTCCTCATCTTTAAAAAAAAAAATGGGTGAGATTAAAGGATCTCAGTAAAATGACCCCAATCAACCCTTCCCCTCTCTCAGTTAGACTATGGTTCTAAAGCAACTGGTTTTGGGTACAGACCATGAACTGACTCAGAAAATTATTACCAAAAAGAGAGTTCAAAAAAAGGCTCTGAGCAGCCTCAGCTGTGTTAGAACGACCTTTCACGTCGATGATTTTGAAGGGGACAGCTCTCACTTGGGTACACAAGTTCCTGTATATACTTTTTAAAAGTTCTTGGGAGTTCCTCCAAAGCAGACCTTAAATCCTACTTTTTTTTCCTCTCCCCGTATTTAAGGTTCTGCTCTGGGGTGTTGGTAAGTCAGTATTCACGGTGCCACGTTAGTGAGCGAGGAAAATCAGACAGGTTTTGGCCTCTGCTTATAGAGTTTCTTTTCATCCAAAAAAAAATTTTTTTTTGAGTCAAAATTGATTATACATATTTTGGGGGTTCAACATTGAGATATGTTGATCAAATCAATATTACTAGCATATATATTGTTACAAATCGTAATTATTCTTTGTGCCTCTTGTCCAATGTCTCCCCCTCCCCCTCTCCCACCCCCTCCCCCCTCTAATCACCCTAGCTTTCTTCTCTCCTTCTGAAAGAATCATGGTTACTCTGTTGATTTGCTGCCTAGATGATCTGCCACACCTCTCAGCACTGGACAGATCATCTGCTCATAGACTGAGCTACCGTCCTTCATAAAATGCTGCAGTCTGAGTGTTCATTGTTCTTAGGAAAAAGCTTTGTCTTTTGTGTTTGCTTTTTAATGTAACCTCACCTACCTCCTCGCCTCAACTTGGCCCACCCAGCCCACCCACCGCCCCACACTGGGGCCTCTGGGAGTGTGGTCTTAAGGTCAGCTGAATCAGAATTACCTGAGATGCTTCTATTAAATGCAAATCTTGGGGCACCAACCAGACCTACTGAAGCAGACCCTCTGAAGGTCAGTCATAGGAATCTGAACTTTTAGCTTATGCATAAGGCAGTTCTTTAGAACTTGAAGTCAGAAAGCCACTGCTTCTGCTAGGCCACTCTGACCCCCTTTTAACATCCTGAATGCCATTCTTCCCACCTGAATTCGTCATCTATTACTACATAACAAATTACTCTGAAATTTAGCAGGGTAACACAACATCCTTACTATCTCATAGAGTTTCTAGTGGTGAGGAATTCAGGAGCAGCTCAGATTGACGGTTCTGGCTCAGGGTCTCTCATGAGACTGCAGAGTTGTTGGCCAGGGCCACAGCCATCATCTAAAGGGGCCAGAGAATCTGCTTTCAGGCTCACTGGCACACATGATCCATGGCACAGAGTGGGCACCCAAGCCTAAAGCCACAGTCTCTTTATAACCTAACCTTGGAGGTGACATACCAACACTTCTGCCACATTCTAACCACCAGAAAAGAGTCACTAGTCCAGCCCCACACTCAAGGAGAGGAAAATTAAGCTCCACCTCTTGAAGAGAGGTGTATTACAGAATTCATGGACAGATTTTGTAAAACAACACCCCACCTTCAAGCCTTTACCAATGCTGCTTTTTCTAAGTGCAATGCCCCCCACCCCCAACACACACACACACACACACACATACGCCAGGCTAAATCTTACTTACCCTTCTGGTGCCAAGGCAAGCATCCCTTCCTCCCAGAGCCACCCTGTGTGGTTGCACAAGTGGTGCAATTGTACAACTCCAGGTGGTGCCATTTGCCCGGTATTCATTGTAGATTTGTGTGTTTGTTAAAACAATTTTTCAGTAGGTGACTGAAAATATTCACTCTTGTTTTTGTGTTCTCCAGGTCCCTGCATGGTATTTTATTACAGGGTCCCTTGTACAGTTGCACATGCCAAGCATTGCACAATTCCAGAGTGGGGGGAGTGGGGACCTAATTTCACATAAACAATAATGAGAATGAAGCTCCTCGGAGTAGCGGAACCTGACAACCCAGCCTTATAGAAATGGCTAAATAAATGTTTCCTTTACAAAGAAAAAAATCATTGGGAACCCAAGTAAGCACATAGTCGAATTTAGAATACACTAATCCTGTAATGGTGGTGTGTAAGAGGCTCCATACTCTTAGATCTGTCCCAACTGGCAGGGAAGCCTTCTCGCAGCTGCAGAGAGGTGCAGCGTTGTCTCAGGAGCCCCACAGCCCCACCTCACGTGGCCCGCTGCCAGTCCTTGGACTCCCAGCAGAGCTCCTACCACATTTATCCCCCACATGGGGCTTCCGCCCACACCCAGCGTGCTGGCTGAACCCCAGGCTGTGCGATAGCTTCCAGGCAGCTGGCCACACCGATCAGAGCAAGTTCTGGTTCTAATTGAGGCAGAATTCCATGGCTATGTGCTGGGCACACTCGTCCCGGAGCGGGTGACTGTACCATGCCCTTGTCAGAGGAGCTGTGAGCCTCCAACTTTAGGAAGATCCAGAGCAAAGGCTGTGAAACAGGCAGGGGGAACAGTGCCCACATGGAGAGGTGAGAAGAGTTGAAACAGATGCAGCTTCTCTACTCATGTGGGCTTAGGACCCCCTCTTCGCCTGGGTCTTCCTCACCTGAGAGAGAGTGTGCATCGAGTAAGGTAAATGGACACACTGAATGCCTGTGCATTCCAAACAAATACAGGGCACTGCCGTGGTCTACAAGTCTGTGTCCCCCTGAAATTCATGTGCTTAAATCCTAACCCCCAAAGTGATGGTATTAGGAGGTGGGGCCTTTGGGGATGATTAAGTCATGAGGGCAGAGCCCTTACGAAAGGGATCAGTGCCATTGTAAAATAGGCCCAAGGAAACTCGTTCACTCCTTCTACCACATGAGAACACAATGAGATGACGGTCAGGAAGCCCTCACCAGACTCCAAATCTGCTGGCCCCTTGGTCTTGGACTTCCAAGCCTCCAGAGCTATAAGAAGTAAATTTGTTGTTTATAAGCCACACAGTCTATGGTATTTTGTTATAGCAGCCTGAATGGACTGAGACAGGCACTATTACATCAAGCAAAGTCTGAGGGCAGGAGAAACAGAAAGTAACAGTAGAGCTCCAAGACGTGAATGTTGCCAAAATCAAATAATCACATCAAACAAGGAAGCACTGATTTCTATGGGCATGGCCCAGCTATTTAAAAGAGTGGGTTAGATATCTATCGGTCGACTTCAAGGATATCCCCGATGCATTGTTGAGAGAAGCAAAAGAAATGTATTATGTAAGATCCCATCTTTGTAAAAACGATAGTTTTCTTAAGGAAACATTTATGTAGCCATTTCTTCCTACAAGGCCAGGTTGTCATGTTCCACTACTCTGAGGAGCTTCACCCTCATTATCATTTATTTTTTATTTTTATTTTTATTTTTTTTTTGTCATTTTCGTGACGGGCACTCAGCCAGTGAGTGCACCGGTCGTTCCTATATAGGATCCGAACCCGCGGCGGGAGCGTCGCCGCACTCCCAGCGCCGCACTCTACTGAGTGCGCCACGGGCTCGGCCCCTCATTATCATTTATGTGAAATTGGATCCCCACTCCCATCACTCTGAAATTGTGCTGTGCTCACCATGTGCAACTGTACAAAGGACGCTGTAACAAGACACCATGCAGGGACCTGCAGGACATGTAAAGAAGAGTGAGGCAGTCACTATGTCTGCTTTGCTCCATGATTTGAAACATGATTTATGTTCTGAGGCTCTAGAGCACCAGGATCTCTGATCATCCTGTCTGAGCATTGTAGAGGCCAACACTCTCCCATCCCCCAAGGCTCTACAAGAAAAGAAGCTCAAATACCTCAACTTCCTTGGGAACAGGTCCTAGAAAACCACTAAGACACTCAAGGAGGTGGCATGAGAAGATGGATCGGGAAGGGCGGCACAATCCACTGTACTGATAGTTTAACGGAGAAAAAGTGGAACCAACCTGAATATCCATTGGGCGGGGGGAATGGATAAATGAACTTTGGCACCTCACAGCAATCCAAAACAATGGAGGCAATTTACATCAACAGGGGGAGATGTTACGTGCAAAAAGCAAGGTACAGAGTGTGTACAGAGATCCCATTAAAAAGGGTGGTATGTGTTATTATATGTGTGCGTTATGCATATACATACATTAAATAAGTATATTTGATATATTTGCATTGAAAAAAGGGGGGGGGGCCTGAAAGGGTATAAGTCAAGATGTACACAGTGGTTACTTCTTGGGGTAGATTAAAGGGAGAGAGAGAGATTTCCACTCTTTAAATGTTCAATAGGAGCAAGATTTGAAAAGTGTTAAATCAGAAAAACTGACCTTATGCCAGGGGTTCTTAACATTTTAAAAATAAAATACATAAGACTAAAAATGGAAACCAATTATGTTGAAACTAAATAAAGTGTCTTTAAAAACAGATGTTTGCTAAGTGTACTGTGGGTTTTCTTTATTAATGCATCAAATGAAAACATGTAGCAATAAGTCTGATGACTACCATAATTTCAAAGAAGTAATGAGCAACCACAATATTCTAAGATATCCGCAACTATCTCGTGGTATAAAAATATTTGTGATTTCTACCGATGACAAAGTTCCAAGTTTCGGTAATATTGCATTGAAGGAAATGCTAAAATTCGGTGAGAGGTTAGTGAAAATAAAGCCGTGACTTTTTCCCTGTCTGAGTTCATGGACTCCTGAATTCCATTTGTGGATCCTTTGAAGGTTCGTGGGCCTCAGGTTAAGAACCCTGATGATTTCTGCACACCAGAAAGTCAGCACTAGTCTCTCAGTCAAATCCTCTTTTCTTTCTGTAAAGGATCACTTTGGAGAGTCTGTTTATTCATGTTGTTATAAGGGTTGTTTTAGGGTGTCCAGAGTCAGTGTAGTAACCTAAATGCAGATGTCTCCAACGGAAACGTGAAATGTTCTGTTAGATGATGTAAATAAAATAGGTCTTTTTTATTGGGATTGTGCCTTTGCTGGTTTAGAGAAAAGATTTTTTCAATAAATAAAGGCTGAACTTTCATCAATTTGTTCAGTGGTGCTGGTGGCAATGGTGCTGGTGGTGGCTGTGGCAGTGGTGAACGTGATTGTGGTGGTGGTGAAGGTGGAGGAGGTGGTGATCACGGGGATGGTAGTGAATGCCGTGGTGGTGGTAGTGATGATGGCAGTGATGGAGTTGCAGATGGAGATGGAACTGGTGGCAGAGGTAGTGGTGGTGACCATAGCAGCAGTGATGGTCATGGTCATGGTGATGTTGATGGTGGTGACTGTAATGACAGTGATGGCCATGGTCATGGTGATAGTGGTGATGGTGATCATAGCAGCAGTGATGGTCATGGTCATGGTGATGTTGATAGTGGTGACTGTAATGACAGTGATGTCCATGGTCATGGTGATGGTGGTGGTGATTATAATGACAGTGATGGTCATGGTCATGGTCATGGTGGTGGTGATTGTAATGACAGTGATGGTCATGGTCACGGTGATGGTGGTGGTGGTGATGACTGTAATGACAGTGATGGTCATGGTCATGGTGGTGGTGGTGATCGTAATGACAGTGATGGTCATGGTTATGGTCGTGGTGGTGGTGGTGGTGACTGTAATGACAGTGATGGTCATGGTCATGGTCATGGTGGTGGGGATCGTAATGACAGTGATGGTCATGGTCATGGTGGTGGTGGTGGTGGGGATCGTAATGACAGTGATGGTCATGGTCATGGTGATGGTGGTGGTGGTGGTGACTGTAATGACAGTGATGGTCATGGTCATGGTGATGGTGGTGGTGGTGGTGGTGACTGTAATGACAGTGATGATCATGGTCATGGTGATGGTGGTGGTGGGGATCATAATGACAGTGATGGTCATGGTGATGGTCGTGGTGGCGATTGTAATGACAGTGATGGCCGTGGTCATGGTGATGGTGGTGGTGGTGATCGTAATGACAGTCATAGTCATGGTCATGGTGATGGTGGTGGTGGTTATTGTAATGATAGTCATGGTCGTGGTCATGGTGATGGTGGTGGTGATCGTAGTGGCAGTGATGGTCATGGTGGTGGTGGTGGTGGCGGTGCTGTGTGTGTTCTATCCAAGAGCTACTCACAGGTAATCAAACTCTTCCACATTCTGGCAGCAGGACCCTAAAGAAGACCAGACAAAAGCCCTCTGCTCTACTAAATGGTTCTGAACTTCCAAATGCACTGTTACTCCAGACTGAACAAGTCAGGCAATGCACTGGTGATATTGTGATTGTGTTTTCCAGGCCGGGAGAACTAAGCCACATTTCATGGATGAAGCAGCTGGTGTTCCCAGGGGCATTTTGTCTCTGACCAAGAAAGGAGGGAGGCTGTGGGCAGAGGAGTGAGGTGGAGGTGGCTCCAGCATCTCCAGATTGGCAGGGAGTGAGGCCCGGATTCTGAGTTAATGCAGATGCACTGAGATTCACTTTGGAGGTGAAGCTGGCCCTCATCAGGGAACGGAAATCAAATTTAGGTTGTGGGCCCTCCAGAGTAGCCACTTCTGGTGGCAACTATACTTTTCTCTGCTGTGCTTCAAGCCCCAAGCCTTCAAGGCAGACTTGTTGACTGCTACAACCTGGGCAAAGCTGTGCTTTGGGAAGCTGCAGGGGGACCCAATGGGTGTGCTGGAGTGAAACAAGACAGCAGTGACTTGGGAACCTGAAGCAGCTGCTTCTGGGATGAGATGGATGGACAGGGTGACAGGTGGCCACTAGGACGGTTTTTGGGAATACGCCAGTCTTCTTCAGAGCTCCCCAAAAAGCACTTGGTATCTGAGAATTAAAGGGGCATGCTTTTTTGTAATTTCACAGTTACAAAAAAATAATAATGAAGACCAAAAGGTAGGGAAAGGGGGGAAAGAATGGAGGGAGAAAGATAGGAAGGAAGGAAGGAAGGAAGGAAGGAAGGAAGGAAGGAAGGAAGGAAGGAAGGAAGGAAGGAAGGAAGGAAGGAAGGAAGGAAGGAAGGAAGGAAGGAAGGAAGGAAGGAAGGAAGGAAGGAAGGGTGAGAGAGGGGGATGATCTCTATGGATATAACCAAAGAGAGAAGAAGGTGACAGACTAAGGCCAACGTAAGGGTGAAATGTACCCCTGCCCCCATCTACCAAGAGGCTTGCAAAAACCTGCAAAGCCTGCTAGGAAGCAGGGGCTGTCTGTAGTAGAGAAGAAATGAAAGCCAGAACTGGTACTTTTGCTCTGGAGAACAGGGAGATGGAGGTGGGGCTCAGCAGGCCCAAGGCCAGATGCTGACAGCTTGGACCTGGCACTGGCCCCAGGTCTGAAGAGGACACTAAGGGACCTCGAGATCCCCTTTGTAGCTGCCCAGCCCAGTCCTCTAGGACGCAAGGCAAGCGGGAAGTGAGAGTCCCGGAACAAGCAGTGTGCAAATGTTTGGCACTTCCTCATGTTGTCTCCAGGGGCATGGAGTCCTAACCTAAAGCTGGCCTGAACCAGGGAACAGCTCCATGGTGCTACAGAAACAAACACATAAGCTAGGGCTGAGTATAGACTGAAGGCAGCTTTGCAAAGTTTTAAAAACTCACCAGGCTGCTAAAACTCAGCTTGGCCAAAAACTCGCCATGACCTCATTCCTTTTTATGAGCAACTGTCCTGATGCTAATCCTGCCTCCTGCCATAATCCCTTTTTTCATGAGACTGAGAGAACATGGCATGAGCCAAAAGCAAATACACTCTCATAGAGCCCTGTGCTTCTCGTAATGTGTGTGTATCACAACTGCAACTGGATCAGGTGCTGGTCGAAGTCTCCACTGCCAAAATGTAAGCACGACTGGGTCTACCCTGTCCACAGTGCGCCCCCAGCCCAGTGCCTGTCACAAGCCAGCGCTCAGAGCCTATTTGTCAGGTACCTACCAGCATGCTGTAAATATGGAAACAAGTTAGGTCTGTGAAATGATGTCCCTTCTGATAAAGGCTAGAGAAAAAATAAGATTCACCTTGGAATTCCA
Organism: Cynocephalus volans; assembly: GCF_027409185.1. Classification (NCBI taxonomy): domain Eukaryota; kingdom Metazoa; phylum Chordata; class Mammalia; order Dermoptera; family Cynocephalidae; genus Cynocephalus; species Cynocephalus volans. Next base: position 42,286,002 of record NC_084469.1, read on the forward strand.
TCAGATAGGTATGAATTGGTCATTTGAAAGAACAGAAAAACTAAACGTTGTTTCATGAGATTGTGCCTCCTGTTCCATTACCCCTCCAACATTCTATAAGGAAGGGCTCTTAAAAGGTAATTAGTGAATGGTTTATTTGAATCACATTACAGTACCAGGACTATAAAGGACCTTCACAGCAAAGCTGCCTACTCAGTGCCTCAAACTTTGTACAAAAGCCAAGTGCTTTCTCCAGCCTCTGGACATTATGAAAGAAACCACCTCTCCCCAGTACATTTTGTTTTGGGTGTTAGGCTTTGTGCTCGTAAGTTGTTGGCTCGATAAATACCTGAGCACCCTCCCTGTGCCAGGCCGTGGGGCAGGCTCTGGAAGTACAATGGTGAACATGGCTGGGGGCTTCGGGCCTCACTGTTCTCTGCCCGCTGGTCCAGGGGCACACAGCAAATTGGCCACATGAAGAAGAGGGGTCTCTACTAAAGCTGCTTCCCAATACAGAGGTGGCCTTGCTGGCCCTGCTGGTCGGCAGCCATGGGCTAAACACATCTGCCCACGTGAGGACACCAGCAGGATTGTCACTGATGAAGCTGAGGAGGAGGTCTGATCCTGAGGAATCAGCCTGCACTTGGAGTTGAGAAGCCTGGATTCCAATCCCAAAGGGGCTCTCCCACTTCAGCAGTTACCTTGTCAACTAGGCGAGCATGACCCTAAGCCTACAGGCAGTGAAGTGGTCGTAGACATGCTCCAACGTGCACTCATGTGACGGAGCTCCTGGTACACTCCAGAACAACTTCCAGCCATAACTTGCTCCAGTACTGACTTTGCTTTCCACAAAAATCCTCCCGATTGGCAGACTCACAGAAACGACCCCAAGAGTACGGTTTCTCACTTGCCTAAAATTCTGCAGCTTCTCACGCGTTCTTTTGTCTACCAAAAACAACGGAATGTTCTGGGTGACTGAACAATTGAATCTAGAGAGGAAGTGAATTGATACCATGAGCGTTGCTGGGCCCCCAGCAACAGAAGCTTCCTAGATATGCCATCCGTGGGGTAGGAACTTTCATTGGCCCTGAAATACAGAGCCTGGGAAAAAGGGGTCTTGACACCACGTCTAAGGTCCTTTTCGTGCCACCTGACACCCTGCCCTGCCCCATGGAGGAATGGGACTGTGGTCAGGATCGAGGCACAGAATATGTGGTAGCAGCGGCCCCAGCTAACATGGGGTGTTCCTGCATGTCCCACTGGCCCTGCTCAACTGTCCCAAGGAATCCCACATACAAGCTCAGTGCCGGGGACGGCCATGCCATGCCCTCCAGTTTAGAAAATCTTCCTGAGCTGCTCCTGAGGCCTTGGGTCTCTGGTAAGAGATGGAGGTAGGGGAGAGTGCAGCGAAGGAGGGTGAGAGAGGTTTTCTCGATTATTTGGCAAACGTCAGCCCAGCCCTAAGCTTCAGCCGGGGCTTTGACAACATCAGATCTCAGGAAATCTCAGGCCCGTTTACTTCTCTTCTGCAGCTCCCCTCCCCTGGTTTCTCAATCTGCCTTACCGTATCCGGTGCTGATAATGTGTGGATTCCGAAAATGTGCCCCTTGGTCTGGAAGTGTGGGGATTCCAAGAAGATTCGAAGAATGAAGGCCTCAATTAAGGCTGCAAAGAGCCACATTGCCCAGATGTGCACATTTGCTGGACACGGCCCACAAAGCACTTTTACAATCTTTTTATGATCACTGTTGACACCTGAGCGAGGCTTCAGGGCTGGAATTCCTACTTCTAGTTTTTTGTCTTCATGAACACATCATCAGTCCCTGGTTGGAAATGCAATGTGGTGAGCTTGTCTCTGCCCTCTGCTGGGTCCCCTGCTTCATGTGACTTCTCAGCTACCTCCCAAGACCCCCATCAAGGCCCATATCAAAATCCCTACCCAAGGTACCCATTTTGTTCTCTCTGTCCTACAAAAAGTTTTTAAACACTAAGGGGATTGTTTGGCATTTATGCCTCCTACATAAGGACCTTGAGCCAATGAAAGGAAGAGCAGGATTTGCTGATAATGCTGTTCTGATCCCATTTCAACGTGGCTCTAGACCTGCTGCTACTAAAGCCTACAGTTCTTCTCTGTTTAGATCCCACCTGGCCTCCCATTCCAGTTAGAGGGCTCCCAGGCCACCCCCAAACATCTGGCTCATCCACACCTACACGGAGCCTTTGTGTACGCAGTTACCTCCTTGAAGACGTTCCTGGAGTCTCTTATCTGTCAAGAAGCCTAATCTCCTTCAAGACATGCTCCTGGACACAGCTAGGGAGGGTGCAGAATGTGGAGCTGTTTGATGCTCTGACGGTCCCTGCCAAAGTGAAAATGACCAGCAGGCTCAGTCATGCTGCCGAGGTTAAACATCAACTGTTTAAACACCAACCATGGAATCTGCAAATGGGTAAATACCATATTGCTCACAGGGGCCAAAGAATCTGTTCAAAGACAGCTGCTCGATCTGTGTCAGAATGGGGCCTTAGTTACAGAGCAACACAGACGGGCTCACAAAATACATACTCTGCTATTTCATAACCTACTACAGCAGGGAGACGAATTGCTCCGGCTCTCCTGCCAAGCAGAAGATTCCAAATGCAGATGAGGTAAATAAGAAGGACAAGCTGCGGGCTGTGGAACATGAGAGTCAGCTCCCTCTTAGAGGTGGAAGTTAAATACATTCAGAGGAACCTGAGATACCCTGGGCCCCTCCAGCTTGGACAGGCAGATGAGGTTGCACTGGGAATAATCCACATTCCACTCCATGTCCTGCCTGCTCATGGTGGACTTCAGGCCCCAGGAAGGGCTCCGTGCCTATTTCTGGGAGCTCCAGGGATGTCTCTCAGTTTCTCCTGAACAAAGCTAGTCCTGCCAAGCATCCCCTGGGCTCCACCAAGACCTGGCTCTTTCTTGTCCACACCCAGGGCAGTGGGACCTACATGCTGAGGCATTGTGAAGTCAAGAAGATCTCTTTGCATTTGTACTCCAGGGCCTTTTAGGATTTTAGCAAAAGAGCCCTTTGAGAGTTTGGCCTACTGATCCTCACCCCCCTAGCACCCAAGGTTGGAATCAGAAGACAAACCTAAGCATCAGACACCACAGGTCACCCAGGATCACCCTCTTCCCCCAGTGACCGCAGCTTCATCGCTGGGGCCAGCTGCCCAACTGCTTCCTCCCTGGGAGAATTGATAAAGTCATGGCTGATCATGGTTCTATGTTGCCCAGATCTGTGAATCCCAGCCTGGGCTCTAGCAGAATCTCTCGTTTCAAAAGGAATTGGATTTTTGCTTTCTTAAAATTGCCCCGGGAGGTGACGCTTCTGGGCTGTGTCACCGATCTCAGGCAGTTTTCATCACAACATAGGTGTTAATGATGTCCTTGATTCACACTTGCATTGTGGTTATAATAGGCTGAGAATCAAATGAATCTAAATAATGCTATCTATAAAACAATCATTTTAATTTAGAGAGTACATACTTTTGTAAAAACTGTTAAACACCTAGAAATTAAAAAAAAAAAAAAAAGACTGCGCAAACTTCAGTAAATTACCACTCCGGGCAGCCCTTGAAGGAATTAGAGAAAAAATCCCAAATCCCTGTAAACTAACACTGAATGAAGCTCTATAATCCATACCTTCCCAAATCTACCCTGGCCATAAATATCCACAGAAGGACAGAAGGGATAAAGTTCTTGTTGGAGGAATTTATCACCTGCCTCCATGTCTGTAACATTCCATGGACACAAAATGCAATCATTCAGATTCAGTGGAAGCCCTCTATATTTTTGCAAGTATTCATTCTGGCCAAGGGTTGGGAAGCCAGGAATGGGTCTGGATCTCCTAATTTGTGCAAATGTTCCAACACAAATACAGAGGAGCCACAGATGAAGTCTCCAAAGCTGTACCCATAGGCATCTGCAAATGTTTACACGAGACTCTCAGATGGAGAGAATGCATTGGAGGGCAAATTCGACCTTTACAGACAGTACTTATGTCCACTAGCATCACATCCTCTGCATCTCTGGGAGGCAAGCCAAACGGTACTAACTGCCTTGCAAGTACAAACACAGAAACCCAGGTACGGTCAGCCATGTGCAGCAGATAAACCCCAAACACAAGACTGGCTGGACCTGCCTGTCATAATCAGAACCCCCTTGGGTCTAACGACAAAGCTGGTCTGTTGGAGACCAAGGAGCACTCAAGCATCGCTTGCTTTGGGGACAATGCAGAGCATGGGTGGACCAATTCTAGCTGTCGTCTGTCAACAAATAACAGCTGGAGTCCAACCAGGAGGGTCTCCCCCCAAGCTCTGCTCCACAAGGCAAACCTTAAAGAAGTACAGGGGAAAAAATCCTCCATGTCTCAGCAGGGGACACCCTGGCCCCCACTGCCACTTGGTAAGCCCTCCAAGGGAAAAACATCTCAACACCGGGTTCAGGTGCCAAGTGGAGCAGCAGGGTGGGATCACTCAGAAGTGCACCGTTTTGTTTAGTATGCTAATTTTCTCTTTGCCTCAAAATCCATCTTTTTATACTATGCTTGGAGATGCCCTGGTTGGGATTCTGCAAACCACATTCTTGCTTTGTGCCCTAACTGTGCCTACAGGAGGCGCTAGTGGGGGCCTGCAAGGCTGGAGGAGCTCAAAGGAACGCACTCCTGTCTGCTTCTTGTTTGCACCCTGCTGTCCTGTTGGCTTCCTGTCCATCAGCTTCCCTAGCAACCATATCTGTTCACCCAGGCAGTGCCAACTCCTTCCAAAAGCATTTGAATCCAATTTCCAGGGTATCTAGCATTCACAGAACCAGCCTCATGGGTGTCCCCTCAGAGACACCAGCTGAAGAGCTCCCCCTCCTCAGAGGTGGGGGTGCCATCCCCCCATCTGCTCTCCCTGACCTCAGAAGTCGGATTCAGCCCACACGCCCCCTCTTCCAAGCATCTGACTTTTAATACAGCCAATGTCTTCCCTTCATTCCCCCAGCCGTAGGGATGAGAACTACTTCCTGCAGGTGCTACCTCCATGCAGACCTTTGCATGCTCTTTCTGCTCTTTTCAGTTGCCCGCTTCATAATTCTTTATGTTAAATCATCTCTGGTGAAATAACTGGTGTGGTTTCTGTCTCCTGCCTGGACCCACATTAACACACCCACAGTTAGGTCCTCAGCATCTCTGCAGGACCCAGAGCCTGGGACTGCAGTGCTGGTGGGAATGCACCCACCTTCCCAGGGCCCACCTTCTCACCTGGCTTCTCTCAACCCACCTCTGCATGAGCACGAAGAGTCCAAGTCCAAAGTTAAAGGGCAGAGTGAAATTGCGGCAAATGGAGCTTAATTGCTATACATTCGTAGGGGATGGCTGCAGGGACTCCTTGCTAGACATTTGAATGTTTCTCCCTGCTGGCCAACAGCTAGCGGTATGGAAGCTTCCTCATCATGGGTTTTCGGGAGAAGATGATCTTGTTGTAGTTTGCAGTGGGACTTTCTCTGGAATCCGTGTGTAAGTGCTTGGGTTCTGGGGTAATGGCAGGCCCCGTGGCCAATGAGGAGTAACTGCCCCACACCGATAATGCGCTCTCGGGCAGCGTGTCCTTGAACACAGCTTCACCTGAGGACCTGGACGACTTTTTTCTCTTCAGCTGAATGACGCTGGACAGCTTGTTCTGCCTCGATGCTTGTCGGCTTTCCTCGAGAGCACGCATGCATTCCAGTTCTCTCGTTTTGCTTTTCTCAATGAGTCTTTTCACCACTGGGGAGGTGTATGTGACATAGGCTGGCCAAGGGTTACATTTTTCAAGCAGTTTCAGGGGAAGTCCAATGTTTTCTGTGAGTCCTACCAGCAAAGAGAAATGCAGACAATTTAGAGGCACTCACATACAAGCATTCAATTTTTCAAAGGACTGAAGGGTATTGGAACCACATTTTGAAGTCCTCCTCATTAATGTACCCCTTGTATTCAGTAGGAATAAAATTCAATCCACAGTTGGGGGACAGAATGACATTGTGTGGAGTATATGTCAACTAAAAAACAGCAGAATGATCAACAGCAGGAGACACAGCGTCAAGCAGGCTTGGATTTAAGTATAGTCGTGCCACACAATGACATTTGATGAACCGTATATACGACAGTGGTTATACCATAAAGCCTAGGTGTGTCATAGGCTATGCCATCTAGATTTGTGTAAGGACACTCTAGAATGTTGGCACAATGACAAAATCACTCAATGATGCATTTCTCAGAACTCATCCCTGTCGTTAAGCAACACATGACTGTATTTGTATAACCTTAAATTGTTTAACGCCTGAACTTCTATTTTTCCACCAATAAAAATGGCTACTATAAGGCTAAATAAAGCAATATATTTTAGGGGCTTGGAACAATAAAGCTTAAAGCTTGACAGCATGAGCTCTGCACTTAGACTGTTTCAAATTCCAACTCTACCCAGCTTAATAGCTGTGAACTTTGGGCAAGTTTCTTGACCCTTGAGCTTTCTTATGGATTAGAGATAATTTATGTAAAGCTTTGAGCACAATGATGACCTATAGTAATCACCATATGGCAACAATCTTTTGCCTGTGTCTCCTGGCCTGCACTATTTCATTTAATCCTTGTTATACCTTATAAGTTAGGTATTATCTCCATTTCACAGAGGGTAAAACTGAGGCTGGCTAACTTGCACAAGTAACAAGTGGTGGGTTTGAAATTCAAGTTTAATGTGCTCAAAAACCTATAAGCTCTTCACTAGAGTTGTTGGCCAGAAGTTTTGGGTGTTTGGGGCAAGGAGGCTTTCCTAGAAATTCTGCTCATTGATTTAAAAAGCATCCTGTTCCTCTGCAGGTGCCAGACCACTGGCAAGCCCATCCCTCCCTCCTTTGTTTGCAACTTCACTCTGTCTAGCAGAAACGCCTCAAGATTTCTCTGCTGCAGCTATGATCTTCCTGTTTTCTCAAGTAGTGCATACTTTCCCTAATTTTACATTTCTTTGGTCACTTCAATAGGAATTTGGAAGGGAAGGGAATTAAAAGATACATCTTGTCATCTCCAACCTGAATTCAAAAACATAAAGAAAAAAAAAACTGTAAATGGGAATAATCGAGAGAAGATGCAGCCATGCAGTTATTCCCAGGCTGCCTCATGGATGTTCAGGAGCTGCCACTTGTCTAGGAACAGATCTGTCACTAAAGAACATGCTGTGGAAAGGTTCCATCTCCTTGCAAGCCATGTATTACCCTGCCTGAGGAAGGCCAGATGGGTGACATCACCTCTCACTAGAAAATTCACATCAAAGTTTCCAAGCACAGAATTAACTGTTCACTCTTGTCTCCCCGAAGCAAATGCAATATGCAAAGATCTTGCAGGTTAGGGCATTTGCATGAATGTGCAGAGGCAAAACTAAAACTGTCTGTAGCACCATGAGCAGCAGCCCCTTCCCACTCCTGGACATGCTGCATCTCTACAAGTATGACATGGGCAGCTGGCCACTGAGCATGTGTCTTGTCCCAGATCCTCCAACCTTAGCCGCCCTGCTGGAGGAGCTGCCACCATTAATGCCCCCAACCCTACCTTCTTCTGTCTTCTTTCTTGCATCAGTGTTCTCTTTTGCTTTTGCAGATTTCTTCACATCAAAAGTCCAAATATCTTTGGGAAAATACATGTGTTAGCCAGAGCCTCCTCTTCAAACTGACCTGAGAAGAAAGTGATTAGCAGCCACCCAGGATCCTGAGTCCTCCCGTCTCTGCAGGAGGTTAGTGTGTCTCCACCCTCAGAGAAGAAGACCTGCCTTCTGTGGAGCCCCACAAAGGCCTGCAGGCTTGGCCTTGCTCAAGACCCTTAGACTGTACGACAGCTTCCAGGTGTCCTGCTTTCTGGTCCCCTAGCTTGAAAGGAGTGGCTGCACAGGCCTGGGGATTGTGTGGAGGTGGGTCTGCAGAGGAAAGTGAAGGAGAAAATAACCCCATTTCAAAACCATACCATCTTCTCTAGCAGAATCCAAGTGTGGCCATGTTACTGCACGTGTGCCAAGTCCCCGCCCTCCCACCTGCACTTCTCAGCCTGGAATTAGGGGCAGGGTGACTGAGGTGGGCCACTGAAGCAAAGGCTGAAACAGGGAAGCCTTGACCTCCATGGTTGGGAAACTTGATGGGAACTATGGTCTCAAACTGGAGGCTGCATCTATCTGGAGGGCTTGTTAAAAACACAGATTTCTGGGCCAGCCCCATGGCTCACTCAGGAGAGTGCGGCACTGGAAGTGCCAAGGTCGCGGGTTCGGATCCTATATAGGGATGGCTGGTGCACTCACTGGCTATGCGTGGTGCAGACCACACCGTCCCCCAAGGGTTGCGATCCCCTTACCGGTCAAAAAAAAAAAACACAGATTTCTGGGGCCACCTCCAGAGTTTCTGATTCAACAACCACTGACCTAAAGCAAAAGGGAAAAGAAATAAAAACACTGGAGATTTGTAAAATTATATTATTAACTACCTAGAGACAGGAAGTGGGTCCAGGAGACCTCTTTAATTCCTTTTCTGTCCTGAGACATATGCTTTTATCCAAGAATTCATTATTTTACATATAGTCGGCCCTCTGTATCTGTGGGTTCCTCATCCATGGATTCAACCAACTATGGGCCAAAAATATTTGGAAAAAAAAATTGTATCTGTACTGAACATGTACAGGCTTTTTTTAAATCTTGTCATTCCCTGAACCATACAGTGTGACAACTATTTACAGAGCATTTACATTGTATTAGGTATTATAAGAACCTAGAAACGATTTAAAGTATACGGGAGGATGTGCGTAAGTCATACGCCAGTACACCATTTTTTATCAGTAAATTGAGCATCCACAGATTTTGGTATCTGAGGTAGGTCCTGGAACCAAATCCCCCATGGATACCGAGGGACCACTGTGTTCAGTTTTTCCATCTCTGTGGCCTTTACACATTTTTAAGTGCCATGGAGCCTCTACGTCCACCTGCCAACACCCAGTAGAAGAGAGTCACAGACGGTGTCTAAGAAGCTCCCAGGTGCTGCTGGTGCTGTTGGCCTGGAGACCACACTGGGAGAACCACTGGTCTGGGGCAGTGCTTCTCAAACTTTAGCAAGCACTGGCATCACCTGGAGAGCTTGTGAACACACAGATACCTGGGCCCCACCCCTTAGAGATTCTGATCAGGAGGTCTCTTTTGGGGAACTGAGAATTTACATCTCTTAGTAACTCCCAAGTGAGGCTGATGTTGCTGTCTACGGACCATACTCTGAGCAGCCATGGTTTAGGCTGAGTAATGGTTCTAAATCTTTCTTTCAGCTGCAATACACCCGAGGTGTATTGCTCGTGCTTGAAACACTCCCTTGAGATAGCAATTCCCAGGTTTTCCATCCCTTTTTTCTCCCAATCAAGGAACTTTTATGGAATGCCAGTGAGTATGTCTTGACAGGGACAAACTTAAATTCCACTATTTTTATAACGTTAAGTATTCACAAATTTCAGAATTTTATTATAACACACCTAACAAAGGATAGGAGATTCATTTATATTCCTAAAAAAAAAAAAGTCTAGATTTTGTCAACCCTATTTAGACACAGGTCTCATACGGTCCCTGCTACGAGTCTCAGCGGCAATCTTCCACAACGATGTATTTTTAGAAGAATTCATAATTTCATTTTTCTGAGACTAGGGAAGAAATAATACTCAAGTAGCTCTCTAGCCTAGAGAGAGTTTCATGTAATGTTTTTAAAAGTGGAAATTAAACCATCTTATTTCTCCTTCTAAGACCTGCCATACCATAGGATCTCAGAATTTAAGGGCACCCATCTCAAGTCCCCTATAACATGCAGCATGTCATTCAGGTGGTCACCCAGCCTGTGCCTGTCCACCTCCAATGAAAGAGGGCTCGATTTATCTTCCACATTTGCAGAGCTGTTAGAAATCTGTACTTTTTCTCCCCATATGTAAAACAGACTAATCAATCATGCCAGATGATGGAAATAGGTTTTGGGCTGATGCTATTTGGGGGATTTTTTAATAATCCTTTTCATCCTTACTTGTAAGTTTCTGGTTAGTGAGCCCTGAAGCCTCAGGGAAGCTTGGTTATTAGTGAGTCATCTGTCCCAGCACCAGTGCACACTTGTATAACCCACCGTCTTGCTCAGAAGCTCTCACCCTGTCTCACTGGACCCCGGTGTGGCTCATAGGACAACGCTACAGAATGGTAGGTTTTCCCCACACCTACTGATGCAGGGACTGAGAAACTATACAAACCAAGGGAGCGAATGTGTGAGACCACCTTAAAACCCATGGGGAGGACTTGTTTGTCTGAAAATAGCAGGACACAAATAGTTGACCTTAAGTCTGAAGACAAGCCGTGGGCTTTTATAATTTCCTTCAACGCCAGCACAAAGGTTGCTTTCTGTCTCCCTATAAATGAAATGCAGACCAGCAGTCTATAGACAGAAATGGCATTGATGGGAGGGCAGGAGGCATAACATTGAAGTGGCTTTCTTGTTTCTCCTACAGACACAAAGGCTCGTGTTCAATCCACTGGGCTTTCAAGCCCCCCCCCCCCCCCAGCCTCCACCCAGTCTCGCTTTCCACCATTTCCAGAATCTAGTCTTATAGGCTGGGTTTGGCCTAGATGATTCAAAGGAGTGACACTTACCTGGAGCCTGACACCACCTTGTGACCTTGCTTAGCCTCTCAGGACCTTAGTAATCTCACTTACGAAATGAGGATGAGAATGAATTCCTGTCCTGCTTCTCTCAGAGGTACACACTCATTGTCATAAAATGTCTGGAAATTAAAGTTCTCCTAAACCAGGGGTCCCCAAACCCTGCTGCACATTGGAATTCCTGGAGATCTTTAAAAAATACAAATGCAGGATCCTGCTCCCAGCACTGTGATTTCGTCGGGAGGGGATGCAGCCCAGACACCAGGACTAAAAGCCTCACAAGTGGTTCTGATGTGCAGCAAAGTTTAAGAATTGTTGTTGTAGAATCTAAACCAACAAACACTAAAGACTTATCAGCTATTATTAACTGCTTAGAGACAGGGAACAGCTCCAGAAGATCTTTTCAGGACCTTCGCAGTTATGACACACACTTCCATTCAAGAATTCCTTCCTGTGTGTATTCACCGCTGCGTCTCAGTGGCCTTTAAACACTGAAAGGGCCTTTGAGCACTTCCGCCACCACCACCTGCCAATACCAGAACTGACTTAGCTCAAAGGAGGAGAAATAATGGCTTGAAATGCTGAGCTGCAGAGACTGTGGGGATGGGATTGTCATGCAAAGCTAGTGATCTCACCCTCTGTCTGTGGCCACAAGCTGAACCCTTATCTCAGGAAACCATCTTGCAAAGGGATTTTGTAGGTTCCAGGCAGGATTGATGGATTAGTGCATTGGCACAAGTCAACCGCACTCGGACTTTTTGCCCAACTAACGCTGTGAAAGTAGTGCCGTTTCCACACTCATGACAGGCAGGACATTGTTTCCATCCAGTGCTCCCAAAACCGTGTCCTGCAGAATGTAAGAATCTCCCAAGATGTTAGTAGATATTACTTAAAGAAAAAAAAAGAGAGGCCCATGGCAAGGGCCACCCCTACAGCCATACAGACTGTATAATCCAGGAGTCACCATTCACACAGTGTAAATTGTTGTGTGAGATTGCAGGCCTGACCTCAGTCAAGTAGGTTTGAAAAAACGTTGTGTTAAACTGATTCCTTTAGAACAGGGCTTCTCAGAGCCTATTATATGTTAATTTGCTCTGTTATGCTCCAAAAGGGAGCATGAATACGAAGCATCCTCTAATCTCAATTGACCAGGGAATCATTCACTCATTCATTCATTCACTTGTTGGATGGGGGTGTCTCATGGAACTGGAAACCAATGAAACATTTGTGTGGATTCTGCAACTATGTCCTTCTCCAGCCGTTGTTTTTGGATTGCAAGCCTCAGAGAATGTTATATTTAAGAGGACAGAAGGACGGACTTGCTCAGGGGATAGCTGCATCTCCAATGACTCACCTCCTCAGAAATCAGCCTCAGAGTCCCACAGAACTGTCCCTTACCAGAGGAGCTAGCTCCATTGGAAACAAGACCTATTTCCCCCTGTTCAGCCTCTTTCCTCTCTTTTTGCTGCCATCAGCAGCTTCTCGTCCTGCTTGTGTCTAGTCTCACTTTCCTCCCTGAGCTGTCCCCAAGAGCCTTCTCTGGCCCCAGAAGGAGAATCACATTTTCCCAGACAGGAACCTGCTGCAAAGCCTCATTTCACCTCTGCATTTTATCCTCCTCAGCCTTCCACTTCCTTCCCAACCCTCTGTTGCCTTTCCTGCCCTCTGGCCACCCCTCATTTATTTTTGGCTGAAGAGGAAGCTGCCATGGAGACCAGACGTGTCTTGAAGAGCTTATCTCTGGGACCCGGAGAACTATTCCTGGGCATGAATCAACATGGCACAGCTGTGGTTTGTGAGCTGGTCTCCATCCTGCATGGCCTATCCAGGAGACTGCAGAGACCCCGTGTCACAGGACAAGTACATGGCTGACTCCCCGCATCTCCAACCTGGGAACATGCAGACCAACCTGACAGACTTCCCACCTTATCGTGACTCTCTACTCCTTCACCCTGCCCCTGTCTCATGGGCACCATGGAAATTCTTGCCATAGCCCCGCCTCAACCTCCTGGGCTCTAACGGGTACATACAAGATAATCACTTGATGTGTCTTTAGTAACACTGATACTGGGGAGCATCGAGAGTCCCAGCAATGTTCAGACAAAGGGGAGTGGGCGTGGGGAAGGGCAAGTTAGTCTTTTGGGAAAGAAGAAACTTTCTCTGTCCTTCTCCCTGTACAACAGCATGCTGGCCACCTTCTCTTCCTCACTGTTGCCCCTCCCCAAACACACACACACTCAAAGAGGAGGAGGAACTAGCTCATTCGTGCATTCTCTCAGTAAGTCAAGTTGTGTATGGTGGGCCCCCTTCGTAGTTGTCAGTATCTTCTAATATAGACCATGCCTCTTTCTGGAGGAGCAACTATCTCCGACCACATCTGGGATGGGGAGTTGGGAGTCTAATGAGAACTGCCCATTTTCTAACACAAACCTGGCATTACTGGTTTACCACTTATGCTGGGTAGGAGGGGATATACTGCTTCTTGATAATGCTCTGTGCTCTACATATTTTCTGCAATGACTCTGCATTACTTTGAGGGTGTTTTATTTTCCAATGGGGGAAACAGAGTTCAAGTATCTATGGCCAGGCAACATTTACTCATCCATGCATGCATGCATGCATTCAAAAGATCTACACTGAGCTCTGCACACTATGCTTCCAAGAGATGCAGGCTCTGCACTCACCCAGAACCCACTGTGGATTCTCCACATGCACCTCTTGCTTTGGGACCTACCCTTCTCAATGTCCAGGGTCCATAAAGCAGGTTTCTCATGGTAACAAATCAAACAAGACTAACCCATGTCATCGTGACCTCAGAAACAAAAGCAGAGTGGTCCCTGAACATAGGCTAACACATGTCCCATCAGCCACTCTGCAGACAGGTATTGAGCATCTCCAGGTACCAGACACTGGGCTGCAGACACCAAGCAGAATGAGGCAGAGCCTGGATTCCAGGAGCTCATAGCCCCGTTAGAAAGACAGACCACCAGTTTCCTAGCTCAGCCTGGGAGGGGAGGGGTGTCAAGAAACAGGTTCAGGAGAAGACAGCCATGCTGAGACTCGAATTACGGGTGGTGGGCAGGGTTTACATGCTGGCCTCCGTGTTTCCAAGTCCGGAGTGAAGTGCTTCCCACTCAGGGTCCGCGTTCTGCTTCCAGTGTGCAGATAATGAAGGCTGTTTCCAAAGTGTGCTTTCTGCACATGAACTACAGTGTTAGATTGGCTAAATAAACACTGAACAAATTCACTGCAGAGAGAAGCATCAGGCATTGTATATGAGGGTACATCAAAAAGTTCTTGGTAAAATCGAATGGAAAGATAGTAGGAATCTTTCCCTGAACTTTTTTGAAGCACCCTTGTACCTATCAGGTACAGCCATGAATCTGAAGTTTACATTTATCCAAAGAATATTCAATCATAAATATTAAATTCCCATTTTAAGATATAATATGAATACACCTCTTAGGCACAAAACACATGTGGCCATGTCATCTATAGATCAAGTTCCAAATTTAAAAATGGAGTTTCCAGAGCAAGGCAAACAGGCACAATCAGAAGAAAGCTTTCAACACTTCCCTCCCATGGATGTTTTGGGGTAGACGTGTGCATTGATAGGCTAGACAAGTGAGAAAAATATGGAGAGACAGGCAGCAAAAAACAGCCCTACCACCTCATATTCAGGAAACCAAACATGAAAGACTGTAAGCAATTTGTGCTCAGAGACCCTCTCTCTGCCTGACAGCTGGCTCATGAGCAATGAGGCCATAAAAACGTGTGGTCTTTCAACATCTAATCAATCAGAGAAAGGAAGTCCTGCTCCACTGAAACAATGGAGGCATTGTGAACCCAGAGAACATGCGGGAAAACAGCCAGGCAATTCCCAAGATGGTCACAATCAAGGGGCCAGGCCACCCCCTTTCAAAATGCTCAAAGCACTAGGAATCCAGGCCAAAATTTGTTTTGAAGAAGGTGACTTGCATTTGAGACTTTGCCTAGAAGGAATGAATTAAAGTAGCTGCCATCTATAGGATTTGATTACTCCATCAGCCCATTGGCAGCTTGTCCTCAGCAGCACACAGTTAGCCCAGCTCATACGACAATGTGAGAAAACACGTGTATCACATATTGCACCCAACTCTTGGGTCATAGATGACCCCTAATTAGGATTAAATCAGAACTCCCAATAGTCCAAGGTGAATTATCCACCTTTGAGCTACCATGCCATAAATTGCCATCCTGAAAATTGCAAGTTTAACTGTACTTTGTCACGAATGCCCTTCATTCAGACCCAGCCATAATTTTAATCCTAAAACAACTTACAAAGTGGAAATTAAACAAAAGGACAATGCAGAATTGGGGGATGAAGCAAAGGAAGGCAAGCTCGTAGAGGGGTACTCAGCAATGTTAAAGGTGGAAGATGGTGTGAAAGAAGCTAATTTCAATGCCATGCAGAGACAAAGGCTGTCCCATAAGCAGAGTCCCATTCCCCTTCCCACCTGTGGCCAGCCACCACAGTCGCACAAGGTTGTGAGAAGGAACTAGAACAAATCATCACCACTCTTAGAACAGCAATTCAAGGACTGTGTCTTGGTGGTGGTGGCCAGTAGAATGCTGCCGTATGTATTTGTACGTGTTCTCATCGTGGAAATTATATATCTACATTACAGAAAGTTTGAAAAATCAGGCTTGTTTGTTTTTTAAACCTCATAATCCCACTATCATCACACAACTACTATCTCACAAAACAGTTAGGTCACAAAATGTACATATCCTTTTGAATCCACCATTTCTGCTGTTTTCTCATGTTGTGAAAAATTCCTCATAATTCTTTTAGAGGATGCTTAATAATCCATCAAGTAAACAAGCCATTATTAATCATGCCTCCAAGTGGAGACTTTAGGATGTTTCCAATTTCAGCCACTGCCTTTTACGCACCTCTGTGTGTGACAAGGGGCTCAGAAAAGGCTGGCTGCCAGAGGTTTCCAGTCTCCCCACAATCTTGGTACTGCCACAGCCAATCCCTACAGCTCTGTGAGGTGAATGGTATTCTTTCTGCTCCTCTGTTTACAAAGAGCAGGTAAGACATTTGCCACCATGGTCACTAGGGCTCCAATCAACCAGCTCCAAGGTCCACTATTCATTGCAGTGCTGACCACTACTAATGAGGCCAGAAACTACAGTGGAGTCGATGAGCAAGCTGGCACCCAGTACCAAGTGAGGCAGACTTCAGGCCGGCAAACTGTGGCAAGAGCCTTGCAATCGCCACGCTAGTCATAGCAAAGTTAGGGAAAAAGTTAAAAGGAATCAGCTCCCTGTGGCCAAGATTAGCTATGGAAGGGAAATAGCCCTGAAAAGCATCCCACACCATGTGACGCTTTATTAAAATTAATGGGAACACTGGAGGCTTCACAGTGTGATAGCAAGGAAACAGCAATGGGATAAACGAAAAGATACTGTCGAAACTTTCAAGGCATGATGGCTGGAGCCCAAGCCATAGGAGCAAACTGAAAGCCACCAACAACGCCCTCCAAACGTCTTGGTGCAATACATCCCAGCCAATTGAAGTTTCATTTGGTCAGACACAGGGTGACTGCTGAGGGAACCAAAGAAACCATGGAAAGCAAACTAATTTACTGTAAAAGAACTGTGAGCATAAGCCACTTAGTGAAGAGGCCACCAGTGTCACATCTCCCAACAATAACTGAAGCCATTTCAGCATTATCACAACCAATAAAAATTATAGATGTCCTTAATGAGGTCCCTGAGCCACCAAGAAATTGCCAAATTCATTACATTTAGTGAAATAAGCCATTCTCAGAAGGACAAATACTGTTATCAGTCCACTGATACGTGTTTTCTGAAGGAGTCAAACTCATAGAAGCAGAGTAGAAGGGTGGTTGCCACAGGCTGGGGGGAAGGAAATGGGAAGTTGTCCATTGGGTATAAAGCTTCAGCTATGCAGGATGAGTAAGTTCTAGAGATCTGCTGTACAACACTGTGTCTATGAATTAACAATACAGTATTGTGCACTTAAAAATTTAAGAGGGTAGGTCTCGTGGTAAGCAGTATTATCCCCCCCCAACAAAAAAAAGCAGGTGGGGGACACCGGGAAACTTTTGAAGGTGCTGAATATGTTTACCACCTTGAATGTGCTGATGGTATCATGGTGTATGCATATTCCAAACTCATGAAATTATAAGCATTAAACCTGTGCATGTCTTTGTATATCAATTACATCTCAATAGAACTTTCTAAGAAAGAAAGTTGTCAAATTGTGCTTCATAGTGTCTATTGAGAAAGAAAGGAAGTATGGCAAAGATACTCCCAACGTTTGCAAGGCTTCTCCAGCACTGTGCAAGGGAGAGGGCACCGTGGATTTGGGTGCAAGAGTATCTGGTCCCTGAGAAGCAGGTGAATGGAAGGGCGGCTCACTGGCTGCACGAGCTGTTGAGAGTGGTCCTGTTTGCTACTGCTCACGAGCAACCTTCTGAAACTGGCATAGCAAATGACTCACAGGCATATGTCCCCATTATGCGTTATTCTAAAGGCATCCTGAATTATTAAACAGTTTCCTTTGAGTTTGGTCAGAATTAATCACTTCTCCAAAGCCTCATTGCTCCACATCTTCAGGATCACTGGGACCTTGACAATTACACCAAAACAGGTTCCTGGACCCAACTCTCTTCTGAGACTAGATTCTTATTTCCAACTGCTTATTAAACATGTTCCTCTAAGTGTTTTTGCCTTTTCTTAAAATTTAAACCTGTCCGAAACCAAGGTCAGTGTCTTTATCACCGCGCACTTCTACAGTCCTCTCTGCCTTCACTCCCTGCTTCTGTGGACGACATGACCTCCTTTCCTGACCTTCAGAGCAGAAGCTCAGTTCCTCCTTCCTTCTCACACCCCAAATCCAGGCCTCAGCCTCCAAACATGTCTTCCCACCCAGGTCATCAACCATGTGGAAACTATAGGATTATCATCTATAAATACATGCATTCATTATTCAACAAATATTTACTGAATGCTTATTATGTGCCAAGCACCACACCAGGCATGATATTCTAAGCAGAGAAAAACCCCTGAGCAAAATCTGATCACATCACACTTCCATCCAAAACTTATTTACTCTCTGTTACCTGTGAAATAAAATGCAAAGTGCTCAGCATTGGGGTACAAGATGCTTCAAAATCTAGTCCCAGCAAAGCTTCCCCAGTCTCGGCTCCTACTACCAGGCCCTCCCCCTACACATTCTCCTCCTAAGTACACATACACACACATGCACACACACACATATACACACATGTGCACATACACACATACACATACAAGCACATGCATGCACATGCACACATGCACACATGTACGAGCACATGCATGCACATACAACACTTGCATGTGCACATACACACATATGCAAGTATGCATATACACGCACATACATACACACACGCATGCACACTCAATGCTCTAAATGCCTCACCATTCCCCACGTTCACCAAGCTCTTAGGCCTTTACTCCTTGGCTCTGTTGCCTTGCCCCGAATTCTCCTCCCACTCACCACCTCTTTTTTTTTTCAGTTTTTTTTTAGTTGAAACATAATTGATTGTACACATCTCTGGGGTACAGATTTGAATGTCAATACCTGTGTGCAACATCCCACTCCCCACTTCTAAGGAACTGCATGTCCTCCAAAGCCCTGAGCACAGCTCAGCCATGCGGAGAAAGCTCTCCAAACCCTCCCAGCAAGGGAATCTGTCCTGTGCTCTCAAAGGAAGATAAAAATGACCCTACTATAGTTATAATTACAATTTATCACATTGTGTGGATAGAAAATCACCAGGGATCAAAAGATGTGAGATTTACTTGCAGCCTTGAGCAAAATGATAAAACTGTGTTCACATCTCAGAGGCTGAGGACGTGAAGCTGAAACTGGGAGACACACACCCTCCCTCCCTCCCACGTCCATACATCCCTGGGACTTTCTGCCAAGAGTCCTTGGTCAGATCTTTACCAAAGGACGTCCTCCCCTCTTGGTCCCCTGCAGGCCTCTCAGGGAAGAGCTGTCTTCCTCCCTCCTAATCGGCACGTCTCTGCGCCTCGAGGCGGGCGCTTGTGGTCCTTACCCCCCACTGCCATCCTCAGGCCACCTCCTCCCTTCCTTCTACCCTGGAGCTCACCACCCCACTCCTCCTGTCACCACCTGGTTGTCTCAGCTGCTGAGCTCCAGCCTCCGGCCTCCACCACTCACAGCTGCAGCTCCAGGCTCGCCTGCTTACTCCGTGCCACTCCTCCTGGCATCTTCAGTGGCTCCACATCATCTCACCAGTGATCCATGCAAACTCCAGCCCCAGCCTCACTTGACCTGCTCACCTTGTCTTCCTCTCAACCTCCAGCGCCCACCCTGCGGTCAGCCCACTGTTTTTGTCGTCCCCAGTAACCACACTGCATGCGAAGTCTCAACCGTGAGCACCCCACGCTGACCGTCCCCCCTCCACCCTCTGGCTCGCTCCCTCGAGCAGTTCCCAGTCCAGCCATTCTTCAATCCACCCTTTCCACCTCCCTCCCAGTGTCCCCGTCACACCCTCGTCCCTGCTTATCTTGTTAAAATTCCATGGTCCCTCACTATCACCCCTGCAAACAACCTCACCCCCTCCCAGCCTAGCATGTTTGCACAACAAAGTCCCAGCACCAGTTAAACGCAGCTGTTGGGTTCTCTGGGGTGCCCGCACCTGGGCAACTAAGCAGGGCAGCAGAACAGCACAGCTGGGCTGACTGGGCTCCCATGAGATGGTAAAAACTGACATGTCCATGTCACATGTTAGGCACTGGGCACATTCTATGCATCTTACCTACCTTAACTAATTTTCACAAAGCTCATAGGCATTAGGTACCATCTTATCCCCATTTCACAGGCAAGGAAACCGGAGCCTGCAGGGATGTGAAGTACTCCATCCAAGGTCACACAACTACTTAGTGACAAAAACCAGGATTTGCATCCAGCAGCAGCTGCAGAGCCCTTCTGTTTGTTCTTCCACGCTTTTCTCCTCCATCTCTGTCGGTCAGCATAGCCAGCTCATCCTAACACCTGCCCTTTCCCACTCCTTTTACTTTCCCACTCCCCGAGCAGCTCTTCCAAACCTCCTCTTTACCGCCTTCTCACCCTCTTGAGAAAAATCCAAGAATCCATCAAGAGCCTCCTCAGCTCCCCAGCACGACTGCTACCAGCTCACCACGGTGTGCTCCTGTCACTCTGCGTCCCCTCCGCCAGGACGGATGAGGTGTCCTTGTTTCTGTGGAAGAACACCTGCCCTCGCAGCCCAGGCCCTCCCCTCCTGACCACCCTGGCGTTCTGGAAACCTTGTCCTGCCTGCTTCAGTGACACCACACAGACCCACCTCCCTCTTCTCAGTCTCCATTGATTATTTCTGGGCTCGCTTCTCTTTTTTTCATCTGCAAGTGTCCCCAAGTTGACATTAACCAGTTCTGTGGCTTTACATCCACGGAGTTGCCAAATCTTAACTCTAGGCTGACCCCTTCCGCAAGGTCCAAACTTGTACACACAGCTGCCATCTCTGCATCGGCATTTGTACAAGAGCTCAGACTCTTCATGGCTCAAACTCTTAACCTTACTTTCTAAAATGTTGCTCTCTGGTCTCCTCCATCTCAGGGAGAGGCTCCATCACTCACCAAATTGCCCCATTCAAAATTCTAAGCGTCGTCTTTGATCCCTCTTGCTTTGTCACTTAGTACGGCTGGTCCATTGCCCTCCCCCGTCCCCGCCATCATGTAACTTCTCTCTGCCTCCAGCCTAGTGCAAGACAGCACATCTGTCACCTGACTACGGAATGCCTGCCAGCCTGTCCCCCTGCTTCCTGTTCCCCTGTAACTCCTCCCCCACAGAGAACCCAGACTGATGACCTTTAAACATAAATCAGATCAAATTGTTCCCGTGCTTGACACCGGGCTCCACATTTCACTTAGGATACAATGCAAGTCCCTTACCTTGGCCCTCTTTGATCTAGCCCGTGCCTACCCTCCCAGCCTTGGCCAGAGCCACTGTCCCCAATACTCACTGCACCTTATTCTCTTCTTTATACACAGTGAGCTTGTTCCCACCTTAGGGTCCTTCCCCAGCAACTGCCTCTGGCTGGAACGCCCTTGTCCCTGATGTGCACGTGGGTTGTTCCCGCTTCTCTTCCTTCACTGAGACCTTCCCTGACCACCTAATGCAGCCAGCAGTCACTGTCATGTCTCCCAGCTTAATTCTTCTCCTAACACTCTCCCTGCCTGACGTTTCCTATGATTCACGCGTGCATCTTCTCTTCCCAGGAGGGAAGCTCCGTGCGAGCAGGGATCTCATCCCCCTCACTCACTGCTCTGTCCCCAGGCACTCAGGTCCAAATCGTGAGATGAATGGATGTTACTGTGACTGCCACAAGCAACTTCCCCTGGAATCTCCAAGGATCGTGAGAAATCCAAACATCCAGCAGCTCCACCTTGTACGGGACACAGTGAAAAACACGGGCTAGCTGACTTACAACAGCCACTACTAGAGAAGGTCAAAGGGCAAAAGGTGGGACATTATCCTGAAAAATATGACAAATAGACATGGCTAGTGGAGAGGCCGGGGTTCAAATGCTAGCACTGTCCCTCACTGCTTTTAAGGTGCAAATCATTTGCCTTCGCTCTCTGGGCCTTAAGTGTCCCCATCTGTAAAATGGGAATGCCACGCCTTCCTTGCAGGGTCACTGGGAAGATTGAATGAGACAGCCTGTGTGCCTGTAAAGAGAATAATTCAGGCACTAGAGCCACATCAGACCAGGATTCAGCCTTCACTGGAACGTGAAGTGAAACCCTGTCTAATATGGAAAAGCCACGGGGCCTAAACATGCCAAATTCCAGCTCCAGCCCTACTCTGCTTTTCCTCCGAACCTCCATTTCTATTCCCACCTGGCCCACTACGTGCCCTGTCTTCTCTTCTCCCACCAAGCATGGCCTGGTCTCGTCAGTGCCACATGTGCACCTAGGCCAGGTGCCACATGTTCTTAGTGGATGTCACTGCCTTTTCACACGCATGTGTTTTCTTCCCTCGTACTGATCATAACCTTGTACACGCAGCCCCGTTCTCTCCTCCCAGGACTGCTCCACGACACAGCCCTCTGGGTGGAATCGCACACACCCTCCTGTGTGCCCCCGTGTCCTACCTGTACCTCATCTGGCAGGGCCGTCTACCTCATTGTGAGTTCCTTAGTTGGCATCTCTCTCTCTCTCTTTCCCTAAATTGTATTTCTTAAGACTCAAAAGTACGATCTCTAAATTCCAGTCAACTCTTGGCCCCATGTCATCTGCTGTGAGGATGGACTACGGTTGAGACCCTCGGCCAGGCCGCTCACACTTTTCTGATGCCCTCTCTTCCTCGCTTCTCTCAGCTGGAAGCTCTTGTGAGTCGCTGGTGGAGTTCATTTTATTAGGTTTTTGAGAAACAGGATGAGGAAGGTAAACTGGTGAAAATATAATGTCACGCAACTAAGAAGGATGGTTTGGGGGAGAACGGACAGTTGAATATACAGAAAACAGTTGTCTACAATTAAAAGTGAAATCGTCCATTCCCCAGAGGTTAAGAAAGAGGGCTCTCGAAATTGGGGGGGAATCTTTAGCTCTGAGTTTCAAGTGAATCTTTCTAGGTACAAACATATACAAATAGTATACAGTGAAACATACCTGCTATCCACATAGAAAATATGTGGGTAACATGCCAGGAAGTTTTGAAGTTCTGACAAAAGGAGTTTTTGTTGACTCAGAAATCCAATTAAACAAGGGCTTTAATGTGTGTCCTTGGCATGGCGGAGGGAGGCGTCCAATACTTTCAAGCTCCAGGAAGGGGCCCTTCACGGAGTGCGTCGTGTGGATGTCCTCTCCCCACGAGGCCTGGCCTCGAACAGCCACCCTCGTGCCACATTGCAGGAAACCAGCAACATCCTAGTTGTGTTTCTGTGATAACATGTGTATGGATTTCCACATGTGAAGAGGGCAATTGATGGGAGAATTCGCCGAAGTTCCCAGTATGGTAAAACTGTACTGAATGACTGTTTTGAGTAACATGTAGCACAGAATTAAGAGCATGAGTTCAGGACAGGCCAGCGACTTAGCTGTGTGACCAGGAGCAAGACATTTAAACTTTATAAGCCTCAGGGCTCTCATCTGTAAAACAGAGGCAGTAGAGGAGCCATCCCTGGACTGTCACGAGGATTTAAAGATATAATTCATCTAAAGCATTGAGCCCAGGGCCTAGGCCCAGGGTAAGAGCCTAGTGGGTTATCATGATCATTAATATGCAGGATGGCGATGTCTTCCACAAGGCCAAAACAACACAGTCCAGTGTTCAGGCTGGAGAAATTAGTAACAAAATGCATCTCACCAAAAATGCGTCACTAGGTTGAAGATCAGAGACTGGCACAGTAGGAGATCAGAAGACGAGCTCAGGGCACCCTTCAGCATGACTGCCACCACACTGCTGCCCAACATCTCACCCCTCCCACCTCATGCACACCACTTTTCAGGCCCCAAGTGTCCTGTGTATACCATCTGCTCACCGAGAGCATACTCTCTGGAGCTCATCCCTGAGCCCAGGCAAGTATGAGGCATCTGCGTCCACCTGCAGCCACATGTGTGTGCTTACGCACATGCACATGCAGCCCTGAGCAGGACATGCAGATGGTCCCTGGCATGAGAACTGGTCTGCACACCACACACACGTGCATGCACACACACGTGTAACTCTCCAAAGTCACCAGCCCTGTCTCTGTGGCCCCCCAACCCCAGCTTTGACATCTCTTATCCCAGCTGAGTTCTATCTCTTTCCTCAGATCACTGCAGCCTTGCTCTAGAGTGACTTAATGAGCAAAACTGGGCCAAGCGGCCTGGCCAAAATCCTATTGGAAACAATCTGGAGGTTTAGGTATGCAAATAATGTATGCAGGGTGGAGTCAGGAGAACGTGTTGAAATCCAGCTTCACCGCTTATGTCTAATCCTGAGCAAGTTCTTTACTCTTCCTGAACCTCAGTTTCCCCATATACAAAGTGGGAAACATCCTGCCTCATGGGTGTTATGATGATTCAATAGTGTAGGTAAAAGTATGTCATGATCCATAAAGACCTTCATAATTTTTGGCTTTTGTGGTGAAGACCAAAACCCTGTGCTATCAGCATAAATTGTATTCTCTGTCTTATGACGGAGGGCT
Organism: Cynocephalus volans; assembly: GCF_027409185.1. Classification (NCBI taxonomy): domain Eukaryota; kingdom Metazoa; phylum Chordata; class Mammalia; order Dermoptera; family Cynocephalidae; genus Cynocephalus; species Cynocephalus volans. The sequence goes on from NC_084469.1 coordinate 42,309,920, forward strand.
TGTTTTGGTAACAAGAAAGCCAAATAACATGGCATCAAGACTGAGAACTCCAGAGAGAACAGATGTGTCGTGTTATCAGTGACAAGAGCATAGGGAGGGAGCGGCCAGTGTGGGTATTGTTTTAGGCTCATCCGCTCTCCTTGGAGTGAAGGTGAGATGGGGTGGGAGACTGGCAAGTAAGTGCAATTAGTTTAGAATTACTTGCCCCTGAGAAGTCCTTTGAATGCTATGCCAAGCCTGACACCCACCTGCCGGGAGGAGTAAGGGTGAAGCTGGAGCTCATTTCTCTCTCCCTCTCACCACCCAGGGCTGGCATGACAGGGCCCACAAGCTGAACAAAGACTCAGCCGCAGTTGGGCCCGTAAGGCCTGTGGTAGGCAGCCTGAGAGATGGCCCCAGTGAGCTGGCTCCTGGTATTCACATCCTCGTGAAATCTCTTCCCCTGGGTATGAGCTCACCTAGTGGCCCACTTCTAACAGAATATGGTCAAAGCAATGGGATGTCAAGTTGCAAACTCTGGCTTCCACCTTGAGCACTCTCTTGTGCTCTCTCTCTCCCGTCCATCCTGCAGGAAGCCAGCTGCCATATTATAAGCTGCCCAATGGAGAGGCCCACGGGATGGAGAACTGCGGGACGTGTCCAGGCAGCAGCCAACAAGGAACTGAGGCCCTTAGTTCAACAGCCGGGGAGGAACTTAATCTTGCCAGTAACCACGTGAGTGAACTTGGAAGTGGATCCTCCTCCCATTGAGCCTTCAGCTAACACCACCGCCCCAGCCAAAACCATGACTACAGCCTCAAGGAGAGACCCTGAGACAGAGGCAGACAGTTAAGGCCCACCCAGATTCCTGACCCACAAAATCTGGCAGATAACAGATGTTTGTTTTAAGCAACGATTTTGGAGGTGATTGGGTACACAGCAAGAGATAACCAATACAAGCCTCTTTCCAGACATTCCAAGGAAAAACCCCACCCATGAGACTGGGACTGAAAGTCACTTGCTACTCCAGCAGCAGTGGGAGAAATTTCCCTGCATAATTCCTCCTTCTCCATTCCACTTCCATCTCTAGGGGACAATACAACTTCTACTAAAAGAAGGGAACAAGTGTGAGCAAAGAATTTAGGCCCCTAACATACAACAGAAATGAAGCTGCCCTTTCAACAAAGCTGACTGTGACAGGCCATTTCGACACCGCGGATCTGCTGATGTGGCCGGAGGGGTCGGGGTCGGAGTAGGGATGCGGCAAGGTGTGAGGGGGAGGCTTGACTTGCACATCACCTGAGGGGCATAGAAAGCTGGAACCCAATAAGTTTCTTTTGAAGATCAAATAAAAAGTTCCTTGATGTCAGAATGGCTTTGTGAAAGCAGCCAAATCAAAACGTCAGGTCCTCTCACGGTATGGTTTTATCCAACCCCGCTATGCAAACACTATTTGGGCTCCATCCAGTCCCTGAATTCAGGAAGATTACCACCAACTTCCTTTCCTGCCTGTGCACACACACACACACACTGCAGCCATAAAAAGGGCTCAGGGTGGGTTTCCAGGGCCCAACAGCACAAGGTCTAAAATGGAGTGAGTTTCAAGGTTACCATCTGTCCCACACCCTACTTGGATTTGGGCTGTTCTGATGAAGAGGCTGACAGGCGCCAGCCCAAAGGTTGAAGCGTCACCAAAGACTCTGCAGAGCCCAAGTCCACAGAGCATTTTCCCTGAATCGTTCTTCATCCCAGAACACGAGAATAAAAAGAATCTGTTCTTTGCGCACAGCCCACCCAAAGGGCATCTTCATCTTTGAATTGATCCTCTTGGTTTCAGGAAGTTCTCTTTGTCTTTAAAGCTGTTGACATGCCAACACTTGACAAAGAGCAGAATGTCCCTGTGGCCCTGTGTGGTCGTGTGGCCGTTGTCTTTAGAGATGGCAATAGTCACAGGTTACCACAATCAGCTTACTTACTCCCCGGTGCTCAGAGATCGCACCGGCAGCGTTAGGGATGGGTCCTTTAAGTCCACATGCTAGCCCTGCCTCACTTTGCCTCTCTGTACCTCAGCTTCCTCCTAGTAAAAATAAGGGTTGGGGTTTGCTGCGCCCTGTCTCCTTTCTGGCTCTAACCTCCTGCATGTCTCTGAAACCTCCTGCACGGCAGGCCCCAGTGAGTGGAATGCACTGAACTTTCCTAATACCTCACCAAATGAATTCCTTATGAGCCAGACTTCTGGGTTTATACTCACCGAGAAAACACTGCAGGCCCTGACCTTCAAAACTCGGCTTGTTCACATTCCCGGATGCATTTCCAGAGAGCAAAGCTAACTTTTGCCCCCTAGGGTGGGAAATGCACACAGCACCAGCGCAAAGCTCTGAGAATTGGGACCACAAAAAAGCCCCTCCTGGGCATGGAGCCCACAGGGCCAGCGCCCACAGTCTTTCCACGCACAGAATGGAAATTCTAGATGCAGAAGGTGCCCAGACGACCCTGCTTTCACTCCCTCTGCAAATGCCGGAAACCTGTCTCTCTCCTGCTGGAGTTGCAGCATGGAGCCAAAAATCTGGAAGAATTTAACACCCAGTCGACTCAGACACAGGAAAACATTGTTCAAAGTAAACACTGGAATCCCGCCCTCATCATCCAGGAATGTAGAGCCAGCAGGGTCTGATCGAGCTCAGCAGCTGCTCAGAAAAGCCCCCACTAAGCCGCTCTGCTTTGGGGCTGCAGAGCAGGGGCGGGGGGTGCTTGGGGGTGGGAGGGGCCCCACAAGCTGGCCCAGGCTAGGGGGCAGCTCACGGGGCTTCTCCCCTCCCGTGGAAACAGGGGCGATGCTGTCTGCAGCTTCTGGCCACAGAACCCACTGTTCCCCCGCCGGACCCAGCCTGTCTGCCAAGGCCCAGCAGCGACCCTGAACTTGAGAAAGACCGAGAGAAGCAGAGAGCCCTCATGAAAGGAGAGGGGTTCGGGCTGCTGTGGGACTTTCCACTTCCTTTGCCTCCCAGCAGGCTGTGAAAGAGTCACTTTTGCTCAAGAAAGAAAGAAGGCTCTGTGCACAGGGCGAGGGTGCAGTGCCTCTAAGCAGAACACGTGTGTGCTAGATGGGACGTGGCCGCCGACATTCATTTCACTCTGGGACTTAACTGATTCCATCTCTCCAAAGCCTGGTGCCAGGGTCCCCACCCCGTTTCCTCTGGCTCTGGAGAGTGGAGAGAAAGGACTTGCTTGATCTGGGGGCTGTGTAAAGGATCCCAGAAAGACACTGCACCTTAAATCATTTGTGTCATTGTGCATCGGCCTCAAATTCTCCCTCGGTTCCACTCATGACGATGCAGGCTTGAACCAGAGTGTTGAAAGGTGTCTCGCAGCCAGTGTGAGAGGAAACCTGCGAGTTAGCAATGGTTCAAGGAAAAGAACACCAGTAGTTCAAAGATGGCCATTTTGCCTCCAGAAGTTCTCAGAGGTGGGGCTGTTGGGAAGTTTAGGGGCATCAGCAACAAACTGGGTCCTTATGAAGTGGCCAAAGAAACAAAGCACTAACTGCTCAGCATGACAGCCTGTTTCTTCCTGAGCCGCCCCATCACATCTGACAGCCACGGCCTCATCCTCTCCTCGGCCCGAAGGGATCCACCCAAGGCTTCTTGGATGCACTCATTTAATACAAAGTTATTGAGTGCCTCCAACGGGCCAGGTGAGCAAGAGGCATGCTGTCCCCGCTTCGGGGGGAGTGCGTGATACAGACTAGACGTGTCCAGGGTGTTCCTGGAACCAGCAGCGGCACGGCTGGGAGCTTGCTGGAAATGCGTTCTGTGGTCCCCCTTGGCCTACTGAACCAGGAACTCTGGAGTGGGGCCATCCCGTGGACTCTGCTGCCCACGAAAATGTGAGAACCACCCATCAAGTCTGTCACCACCTTACTTAATAAAAGAGAAAATCTGAAAGTTTATTGGTTTGCATTGGGGAGGTCACAGAAGTGGCATGAGGGTTAATGTGCTCCTAGACTCAGAACGGCTATGCAAACTGGGGTGTCACGGGAAATTTGGGGTTCCAATGTCAAAAACACATTTTCTACCTCAGCTTGGTCACCCTTTAGTGGTGATTTCTAAAACATCATTTTGCAGCAGGACCCTTCCCTCCCCTCATGAGTAACAAAACAGGTGGGATCTCTGGTGACCTGCACCAGCCACCTCCGCAGCTGCTGTGCTGTTCTGCTGGCAGCCACTCTGCAGAGGCTGTTTACCGCTGTCTGCAGGCACCCCCTTGGCTACTTCTTGGTTGGCAGCAAGGCAAGTACACAAACAGCCTTTTCTAATTGAGTTGATTTTTAAATAGAAGTACCAACCAATGAAGTAAAATTCCATTTGTCCATTTGGCAAATAACCTCCTTTTTCCAAACTCATGTATTTCATATTTCGAATTTATCTGGCCTGACCTAGTGGCAGCAATGGAACCCGCTGGCCACTCTCCTGGGCTCTGCCACCTCGCAGGCTCCGTGCTGGGTCCTGCTCCTCTGTTCACCTCAGATTCAGGGGGCCCTGCGGCTCCGTCCTGGGCGCCGTCTCTCCCACCTCTGCACACTCTCCCAGGTGAGCCCATACTGTGCACCAACTCCCAGATGTGCGTCTCTAGCCAAGACCTCTTCATTGGACTCCAGGCTCATACGAGGGTATTCCAAAAAGTTCACAGAAAATAAGATTAAAAGATAATCGAATCTTTTCATAATTTTTTTGTCGTACCCTCATATATCCAACCCCATCAGACATCTCTTCTCAGGTGTTTTATAGGCACCTCGGAGCTACCCTGAGCAAACTCAGCTCTCGACACCCCTTCCCCACCACGTCCCCAAACCTGCTCTTCCACTGCTATTATTAAACAGCACCACCGACAAACCCGTTGCCAGAAAACTAGGAGTCTTCTTCCCCACTTTGCCTCATTCTCAAGATCAAAATCATCAGCAAGACATGTCAACTCAGCCTGCAGAAATATCTAACCCATCATTTCCTCTCCATTCTACAACAATGACGACGACTACTAATAATAAAGTTATAGTAATAACTCGCACCATAGGTGCCCACGTGTTACATGTACTAACTCATGGAGCCTTCTTCCCAGCAAACCTATGAGTTAAATGCTACTATTATCCCCTCTTACAGAGGGTAAATTTGAGGCACAGAAGGTCAGGGACTCACTCAGAGCCATATGTCTATCACAATGGGACCAAGATTTGGATGAAGGTAGGTGGCACCAGGATCCATGTGATCTAGCACCACGCTACCCGTGCTGGCTCCATTTCCACCGGAATCTTCCACAGCCTCCAGACTTCCACTGTGGATTTCCCATCACCTCGCTGCTTGCACTCCTGCCCCATGTAACTTATTCGACACCCACAGCAGCGAGAGTGATCTTTCCAAAACATGCACCTGTACGCATGTCACTCCCCAATTTAAATAGCCCTCCCCAGTGGTCTCTCCAGAGCCCTTGGAATGAAATCGAAACTCCTACCATGGCTGCCTCTGCCCACCTCTCAAGGTCTCAATCTCTGTCTCTCTATCTCTCTCTCTCCCAGCCTCCAGCTGAGACTGGAGGTGCTCAGTCCCTCTGAGTTTGGGTTTCAGCCTCTCCCCTGGGTCTCAAACCACTTCCCTAGGACTCAAGCCCCACCTCTGAGTCCTAAGCTATGGTGGCCTGTAGCACCTATTTTCTGCACCAGCACATGGAGATTGAGACCACAGGGGGCAGACTTGTGTAATCTCAGTGGCTGAGCATGCTCAGTAAAAAGGGGTTTACTCCTTAAATGACCTTACACTGGAGGCACTAGAGAGCACAGAATATATTTGAATACATTTGGTGCATGCGGTGAAATTTGACCAATGTACATGCTCTAAAAGAGACCAACTGAGCATGTGTAAGGCTAGGTTCCATAACTGGGAACCACCCCCTTAGCTGCATATTCAGTAGATAGCATGAATATGTATAAGAGAGTAAAACCATAAAAGTGGAATCCTGGTAGAGGGCAGGGCTGTTGCTCGCTCTCTTTGGAGCCAGCCTGCACTTTGCCTATGAGGTCTGTATGGTTTACTTTTTGTGTTAAACTTGCTTTTAGCAGGCTGCCGCTCACTGTCTTGAGCCAGCCTGCACTTTATACTAAATCTGAAGTATATATTTCTTACTTTTGTATTAAACTTGGTGTGGCCGCCGCTCAGTCTCTGGAGCACTTTTCCTATGAAGTGTGTATTTCTTATTCTTTACATTAAACCTGTTCTCGCTTTCTACTGTGACTCTGCCCTTGAATTCTTTCCTGTGGCCGAGTCAAGAACCAGGTAGAGGACGGGGTGGGTTGAGGTCGGCAGTCTGACCTCTCCAGACCCTCTCCTCTGGTGTCACAGCCACATTGCCCCTTCTGTCTGTCCTCAAACTCACCAAACTCCAGCTGTCCCCTCCACCTGGAATGGTCTTCTCCACAGGTTTTCAAATAGCTGGCTTTTGGTCATTTAGATCTTAGTTGAATATTATCTTCTCAGAAAGACTTTCCCTAACTTCCTACTCAGTCTAACTAACTAGCTAACTAACTAGCCACTCAGTCCATCTCTATCATATCACCTTATTTTATTTTCATTATAGCACTGGTCACTATCTGAAATTATTTTACATTTTTTTGTTTACGATTTATTTTCTACTTGTCCTCTTAGAATTTAAGTTTCATGGGAAGAAGAAACTCATCTGTCTTTTCTCCCACGTAGATCTCAGGACCTAAAACTGTATAGACACCTACTGAGCACCTGCCCTGTACCAGGTGCAGGGACAGAAAGTGACTAGAGCAGAATCCCTACTCCTAAGGATGTCACCGTCCATAGTTCCACCATAGCATGGGGGGATTATGAAAAAAGGAGACACAAGGTGTCACAAGGACATGCAGGAGTGACTTCTCACCCAGCCTAGGAAAGTCAAGAAGACTTTTTGGGGTAGATGACTTGACTTCCTTTCATTTCAATAAACAGTTACTCTGGGCCAGATCTGCTGGTTACAGAGATGGATGAGACTGGTGACTTACTTCCTTAGCACCAACATCACCTAGGGAGTCTACGAAAACATATAGCACTGGGCCCCACCCCCAGGATTTCTGATTTAGAACATCTGAGGAAGGGGAAAGGAATTTGCATTTCTAACAAGTTCCCAGGTGAAGACCAGTGTCACTGGTCCAGGGACCGCACTCTGAGAACCACTACATTGGACCATTCCTTTGGCCCAGACCTATGGGTATGGCTGAGTGCAGTGCTGTGGGCCACTGGCTCTGACAGAAGTAGGGGCTGATGTGAAGCCTTCCAGGGCACCAAAGGAGAACAAGAAATCAGAGGGGACTTCTCGGAGAAACTGGTACCTGAGTTTAGTTTTGAGTAGCTATTAGTGAGACAAAGAGGGAGAAAAAAAAAAAAAACAGGAAAAGCTCAAGGAAAAGGACATAGTATATGATTTTAAAAATTAAAACGTATTTCAATATTGCCACAGCAAAAAGTGTAAAACCAAAATTAACTGAAGGGGAGAATAAAACAAGCACTAGATCCAAGTTTATTAAAACATGAGTTGCAGGAGGCCAGCTAGAAAAGCACAAGTGAGCACCCCGTACTCAGGGAACTTCAAGAAGGACAGCCAACACCCGGGGCGCACGCTGGCCGGGAAGAGGGCTGCAGCAAGAAGTGAGGTTGTAAGCCGAGTGGAAGTCGGACCACGACGGGTCCCACACTGGGGCTTTGTGCCACCTGTCTCCTCTGCTGGAGTGCTCATGCTGGAGAGTTACATCTTTATCTTGCCGGCACAGTGGTGACTGTTGAATGACTTTGAGGAGGGCGTGTCATATCGGCTTGGCCTTTTAGGAAGATTCCTGTCCCAGCGACTTGTAGCTGTCCACCAGAGATCTGTCCTTTCCTTTCTCAGTATCAATTTGCTACTGGGAAGCAATTGCCCAAGCAAAACCTCTGCATATTTCCCAGCACCCCTCCTTCCCTCCCACCCCACGTCTCTAGGTGGATCCTTGTGACTGAGTTCTAGCTACCTGCAGACCTGGCCCATGAAATTTCTGACCTTCACTCTTTTTTCCCCCATTTGCTAGAAGCAAAGGAACCCAAGGCCCAAGAGATTGCAGAGCCACAAGACAGTACGAACCTGGATCTCTGAATCACTGCCTAGCAATTGACCATAACACACCCAAATAAATTTTACAGGAATGAGAAACAAACTTCTATTTAGTCCTTGAGATGTGGGGGGTTAAGGCCCACTGTGCCAGAGACCACCCTCTTCACCACGTTTAGTCCTCGCTATGAACCTGTGGGATGGTGCCACCATGCAGTCGAGGGACAAATGAGCCTCAGGAAACTAAGCCACTTTCTCAAGGTCACACGTCTAGTAAGCGGTCAAGTTAGAATTCGAAACCCAATCAGTCTAATTTTAAAACCAGTGCTCTTTTTTTTAATGTTTACTTTTATAAGCATAATTTTTATTTTCTAAAACTTTTAGTTCATCACCTTTTCCCTTTAAGTTTAAGGATTTTTTTATATCAGCTACAAACTATTTGGTGGTGGTTATATTTCACAACTTTCTTACAGCTCTGAGATGGAAAATTAGGGGTAACTTTAAATCATAAATTAGGAAAAAAAAATCTTTAACAGAGTTACATGATTTAGAAGCACTCGGTATTTTATTTAATTCTTTTTTAAAATTTAAACATAGTTGATTGCACGTATCTGTTAGGTACAGAGATGAACATCAAAACCAGTGCTCTTAACTAGTACACTGTGACTGTGTATGTAGAAACCCAAAAGAATCTACAAATAAACTATTAGATTAATGAGTTTAGCAAGGTTGCTGAATATAAGGGCAACATTGCAAAACCATTTCAATTTCTAAATATCAGCCACAAAGAGTAAATAAAATTCCTGAAAAGATACCACTTATTATAGCTTCAAAAGTATTAAAGCTAGGAATTAATCTAACAAAACGTGCACGTCCTCTCCGCGGAAAATTTTAAAACATTGAAAAAAAATTTGAAGAACTAAATAAATGGAGGGATAGATCGTGTTCATTCTAAAAATGTCCATTTTCCTAAAATTGGTCCATAGATTCAGTGCAATCCAAACCAAAACCCCAATGATATTTTTTGTAGAAACTGACAAACTGATTTTAAAATTTATACGGACATAGGGTTAAGAATACAGTAGGCAATCTTGAAGATAAATAAATGTGAAGAACATGTTTTACTGGATTTGAAAACTGTGAGTAAAGAACAGCATTTTCAATAAATGATGCTAGATCACTTGAATATCAATATGGAAAAATAATTACGTTTAACTCCTACCCTCTCAGAATACACAAAAATCAATTCCAGGGGGGGTCATAGTCATAAATGTTTGAACTAAAACAATAAAGCTTCTAGAAGATAACATAGAAGAATGTCTTCACACTCTCAGGGTAGAAAAAGATTTCTTAAAATTCACTAAAACATACCATTAAGAGAAAGAAAGGAAGGCTCAGAATGGGAGATTCATGTACTCAGTATAACCAAAAAAGGCTTTTATTCAGAATTTTTTTTAATCTACAATCAATAAGAAAAATAAAAAACAAACAAAAAAAAGCAAATTGGTCAAGAAATTTGAATCAGCACCTCATAAAAGACAATATCCAAATGGCAGCATGAACAAATGGAAAAGTACTTAACTTCCAGGAAATCTGCGTTAAAACCATGGTGAGATCCCACTACAGACTCACGAGACTGGCTGAAATCTTTAAAAGGGACATATGCCAAGTGGGGTGAAAACGTACAGTAGTGAGAACTCTCATACACTGCCAGGGGGAACGGAAATGGAAAACAGGTCAACATCACCTACCAAAGACAGACAAATACCCGCCCTTTGACCTCGCAGTTTCACTCTAGGTTCAGATATGCGTAACATGAAAAGGCATGTCAGGAATGTTTATAACTGCATTACTCATGAGAGCCAAAACCTAGAAATAACCCAAGCATCCACACAGAACAAAACAGATAAATCCAAAATGGTGAAGTCACTCAGTGGAATACTATACAGCAATGAAAAGGAATAAGCCGTACCTACATGCAGCCACATGATCTAATCCCACAAACAATGCCGAGTGAAAGAAGCCAGGCATGGAAGAGTAAATATGAGTCTATTTACATAAAGTTCAAAAAAACGGCAAAATATTGCGTTTAGGAATACACTTGTTTGGCGTAAAAAAAAGGGAGTGGTTTTACCATCATCAGTTCAGGAGAGTAGCTACCTCTGAGGATTAGAGAAGGGGTAATGGATGGGAGGGGGCCCCGGAGGGTTTCTAGGGACTAGCAGTGTCCTAGTTTTTGACATGGGTGGTTGTTACCCAGTGTCCACTTTTGACAAATCACAAAGATTTAAGCTGTATGTCTTTGCTTTGTAAGCTTAATGTATATTTCAAAATTTTTTTAAAAAATTCAAGATACAAGGATGACCCAGCAGGGCAAGGGAATAGGAGAGGGTGGACAGAAATGGAACAAAAATTGCTAGAAAGAGGAAAATGGAAGATTGTCTGGAAGGATTGCTGGGTGTGATCTGTGACCCAAGCACTGTTACAGAGCATGACTGTAGGCCTACCAGTGTGGGCGTGGGCGTGGGCGTGGGCGCGGGCGATTCTCTATAGCCCCAGTCAGGAGCCCCGGATTGAGGGATGGGAAGAGGGGATCAGGTGTGATGGAAAATAAGGGGGAAACAGGGTGGGGGAGGATTAGGATCTTTGTGAGTGTGACTGAAATAATAAACCACTGGACTGAGTGGAGAACTCAGAGCCTGGAGATGTACCGCCAGGCAGTGTGCACCTGCCAAAGAAGAAGGATCTGGCCATCAGCCACTAACTTGTAGGCTCTAATTAGCAAGTTGGTCTCTCTAAAGCCAAAAGTAAGTGTCTAAAACCAGAACAAAATCATTCTTTCCCATGTCCCTAAAAACCTTAAGAATTACAAAGGTAAAATAAACATTTATTTTAGAAATAAACAAAGAACCCTGAAAATCACAGCAGGCCATATATTTCCCAGGCAGCAGACCTGGCCTGCCACAAATTCCTGGTGTCTGGTTTCAACTAGGCACTCACTGTAACTTGGCCAACTTTTCTCCAGTCTTCGGTTCTCGGTTCTCCAATCTCCGTGACTTCCCCGCACATTTCACGCAGCTCCGCCCTCCGTGAGCCAGGGTGCCACTCCCCAGCTGCCCTCTGTGAAGTGGCCTCCCCAACCGTGCCGTTTGCTGGAGGCCATCGAATGCTTCTTTGGCTGGTTCCAACTTAAAATACCTCCTTCTTAACACTCTCTTCTGGGTCTTCTTCCTGCCTGGCTATCTAACTGTTCTGTCTACCAAGATATGGGTGGTCTAAGGAAGACTGAGCCTGGGGAAGCCCCAAAAGGTCCTTAGGAAACAGGGCTGGGGTCCAGCCAGGGGCCAGTAGCTGGTGGAAAAGTCTGAGCTGAGACGCACAAGCCAGCAGAAGTAGATCAGGTGACAGTTCGAGCCAGGCAGGCAGGAAAGGAGCCAGCAACGATGCGAAGGTCAAGCAGGAACAGTCAGAGGTGGGACGGAGAGCACAGGCAGCAGGAGCGCAAAACCACATAGAAGGACGGCATGGAAGTTCGGAACTTGAAGGCTGGCGTCAGACGGTGCTGGGTTCAAGTCCTTGCTCCGGCATTTACCAGCTGTGTGACCCTGGGCAAGTTACTGACTCTCCTGGCCTCATTTCTCTCTGGTGGAGTGGGGACGAACTTGGGGGTGCAGATGGGGATACACAGGGGTGAAGGCCCACGGGCCGGGTAAGCCTCCGGGTCTGAGAGGCTGATTCATCTACATCTCAAATAGGGTCTGAGCCTGTCAAAGGCAGAGACGAGGAGATGAATAGGCGTGTGTACCTGGGCAGTCAGGGAATGGGATGTGCATGTGCCCATGAGCGGTGACACCAACCTCGCCTGGGCCCTGCTGCCCCTGTCGCTCCGTCACTGGCTGGGGCCGCTCCCTGAGTGCCAGCGCCAGATGCTGGGCTGTCAGCATCTAGAACTGTTGACAGTGCTGGGCGGGGGCAGCTGCTGGCGTTCACTTCCAGCCTCACGCTGCCCTCCCCAGCAGCCCGTCTCCAGCGCCCCTGTCCACGGCACCCCGTCCGCTTTCAGACATGCCGAGTCTCCCCTCCTCTGACATTCTTCCCTTGACCCCCAAGCTTCTCCTACGTCTATTTTTCTCCCTCTCTCAGCCAAAAATTCCCCAGATAATGGCCTGTACCAGCTGCTGCTCTTTCCCTCGCTCCCCGAGGCCCTGCAGCTGGCCCCTGTCCTCACAGCCCTGCCCACCCCACCGGGAGGCAATGGGCGGCCGCTGATGGCGAGCACGGAGGGCTCCAGCGGGTGTAGACGGACACAGACACGCACAGGCCCCAGCACACACACACACACAGACACACACATCCCAACATAGACACGCACACACACACCCTAGCACAGACACACACACACACACAGACACACACATCCCAACACAGACACACACACACACACCCCAACACAGACACAAACACACACACACACACACCAACACACAGACACGCACACATCCCAACACAGACACACACACACACACTCCAACACACAGACACACACATCCCAATACACAGACACACACACACACCCCAACACAGACACAGACACACACAGACACGCACACATCCCAACACAGACACACACACACACACTCCAACACACACACACATCCCAACATAGACACGCACACACACACCCCAGCACAGACACAGACACACACACACACACACCAACACACAGACACGTACACATCCCAACACAGACACACATACACACTCCAAAACACAGACACACACATCCCAATACACAGACACACACACACACCCCAACACACAGACACACACATCCCAAGACACAGACACACACACACACCCCAACACATACACAAACACACACATACACATCCCAACACAGAGACATACACACAAACTCACATACACAGACACACACACGCACACACCCCAACAGACACACACACACCCGAAACACAGACACACACACTCCAGTGACACACACATACACACACCAATAACACACACACACATATCCCAACACCACACACACACTCCAACTCACAGACACACACACACCACACCAACACACGGACACACACATACACACAGAGACACACACAGCCCAATACACAGACACACAAACACAGACACACACACACCAACACACACAGTTACACACACACCCCAACACAGACACACACATATGCACACCAACACTCATACACACAGACACACCCCAACACAGACACACAAACCATAAACACTCAGATACACACACAAATACATACAGACACACAGACACAGAAACATATACAACACACATGCACACACACATAGACATATACAAACATACTTGTACACACACAGATACATGCACACACACACTGTTGAGCACACACACACTAGCTGATTCCAATATGACAGGCAAGGGACTCTCCCTTGGATTAGAGGAGATGAGGAGGGAGCCCCACGGCCATCCACCATGGGAGGGAACACAGTGCTCAGTGTGAGGACTCCAGACCCTTAATGGTGGTGGCTCCAGGAGGGTAAAGAGCAGACCCTAGAATTGCAGCCCTAGGGGCAGATCCAGATCTCACGGGGCCTGAACATGCCACCAAGGAGAAAGAAGCCCTCTTTGCACCAAGCACAAGTCCCAGTGGCAAGCACTTGGAAGACAACCCCGAAACAGCATCAGCAGTAAAGGAGGAAGGGAGGAGGAAGACTGTGGCCTTGGGACCCAGAAGGTCAACTGTGCAGAAACCAGCTCTCCAACCCGAGGCCAGTCAGAGAACAACTCCCAGACAAGAGGCGGAGTCTGACTTGAACCCCAGGACCCTGGCTTTCCCTGATCGTAACCCGCGTCAGCTTTCTGCTTCTCCCACATGGCTCGAGGCAGCTCGAGCAAGTGCAAAGTGAGAGCTGGTGGCAGAGAGAGCAGGCTCGGGGCGCCGGCCTCCAGGATCGGTGCCCTGGGCGGGCACCTGGGAACAGCACCCAGGCCTCAGCCACCTGAAGCCACGACGGGAGAGCCTCCTCCTCTGCAGACCCCAGGATCCCCTTCCCCTCCTCCCCCAAATCGTACTGAGCTGCCTTCCTTGAGCAGCCGGTTTCTTACTAATTTTTGCTGTTATTTACTGTTGTCTTGAATCCCCTGTTCTGAGTATTTTTAAAGTGACTCGAATATTAATTACTACTTTGTAAAAAAAATAAAGGCATTTACCAATCCTAGCTTAACATGGCCTTGATCCTGAGATCTGTCAAGAGCCGTGCATCTGCGGGGACACGATGAGATTCTAAAAGTCCCCCACCTCCATCGCCCAGGCGGATTTTGTGTGTGTTTTGTTTTTCTGTTTAAGTAGAGTTGTCAGCCCTGAGCACACGAGAGTCACGTGACCTTTTTTACAAACATACCCAGGTCCGAGCCCTCTGCAAACAAAGTCAACCAGCATCCTGGAGACAAGGGCAGGGCTTGGACACTGGTATGTTCTAGAGTCCTGGGGAGTGTGCGACCAGGACTGGGAACCTCTCATGCCTGGGCAAGGCATGCAGCAGACTCTGGGAATCCCTCAACAAGCAGGATTCTCCTTCATGAAGGGCGTCACCTCCTCTAAGATGGGTGTGTGCCTTTTTGGCCTGGACTTCCCTCTGTGGGGACACCCATTTCCCGCGTGAGAACTGGGACCCCGCCCGGACTGTTACCTGAGAGGTCGCTGTGGTTCCCCATCCTTGCTCTGCTATCTTGGCAGTTCTCTGCCCGGTGCTTATTTGTCGTCTCCAGCGGTCTTCCGAGCTCTCAATGCCACCTCCCCCTCGGTCACTTCTCTGCTGCTGCTGCCAGCCATCCTCCTGCAGCCACCCTGGGGGGGGGGGGGTTGGTACCAGAGCCAGGAGCCAGGGGTCCATGGGGGCATTGTGACATCAGCGGTTGCCATGTGGCCCTGCCCTGAGTCCCCTGCCCTTGTTCTCTTCCTCCTGGGCACACTCAGCTGGCTCAACTGACACTGATGGTGGAGGGACGGTGCCTGCCCTGCGAGGGACCTCCTGCTCTGTGCCGAGCTGGGGACCAGGCAGGTGTGCATGGCCTCGTTTGGGAGCTCTGATCCCAGAGGAGTAAAGGAGACACGTGAGTTTATTTCATCCTAAGCAGTTACCCTGGGCCAGACCTGGCCAGTGACATAGAGAATGAGACCTCACTACTCAGTGCCAGAATCGCCTGGAGAGCCTGCGTCCCGCCCCCCACCCCACCCCAGGCTCTGCCTCTGCAGATGTGGGCGGGGCCCGAGAATCTGACGTCCTCACCAGCGCTCAGCGTTCTGAGATAAGACGCTCTTTGGAGAAACGGTTCGGTTCAGACTCAGCCCACGCCCGTCTCCACTGGCCTGTCCAGGTGCGGCGATGGGAGAGGGCGCGGCTTCCAACCTCACCTGTGACCCCAACCCTGAAAACGTCTCCAAGATTCAAGGAGGACCCAGTGCAAAGCAGGCCACAAAGTCTGGCAGTCTGATTGCAGTTGTCAACTGGGACAGCACCCGGGCGCCGGGCTGGACGAGCGCCATCGTCAGGCCCTGTTGACCACGCCGTTGGGCTGTCCCTCGTGCGTTCACTTTTCTCCATGTCCCCGCCACACTCCAGTCCTCAGCCCCTGCAGCCTAGCAAGCATCTCATGTTCCTCAGAGTCACCAGCGACTTCCCATTGTCTCCTCTCCACCGTTCTTTGTAATCTTGAGAGACGCACATTCTGGAAAAAAGCCCAGGACTGAAGGCAGAAGATCTGTGTTTTAGTCCCAGCTTTATCGTCACATTGGGGAAGGACGTTCCCAACAAGGGAAGGACAGTGAGCAAAGCCATGAGGGGCAGAGTGGCCTGGACATTTGGGAACACGTAGGGAATGCACGGGCGAGGGCAACAGGCGGGGAGCTGCGCTGGGCCAGTCTGAGAAGGTCCTGTCCTCTGTCCTTGCAAGTCTAGGGAGCACAGTGGACATCTTTGTGTGCAAAGGCCAGGGGCAGGGATGGGTTTGGAGTGTGGCAGATGGGCAGGCGACCCAGCCCACAGCTCCACAAGCACCTCCAAACACCAACCCATGAGTCTCCTGCACTTGAAGTGACTCTCTGAGCTGCGTATAGACCTAGCACTGCACGTGAAATGGGAGCCAGACCCTCAGGCCAGTGAAAGAGCCATTTGAGATGACATCAGCCCCACCACCTGCCGGCGCACACAGACGGCGCTTCAGGAAGCCATGATGCTAAGCACGTCTGTTTCTGTGTTGTTCATGGCAAGCCTCCAGTCTACACCCCGAGTTATTTTCCTCCCACAGGGCTTGCCTGCCCTTTGATGGTTGGCTTTAGGGAGGTGCATTTTTTCCTCCTCTGTGGACAGCCAGTTCCCCATGCGTCAGCACAATGTGCATCTGGGTTCCTGGCCGGCTTCTGCTGGCTGTGGGAAGGGGCGAGCCGAGCTCATGGGCAACCTTGCTGGCCTTGTCACTGGTGCACTTGTGGCCTCCCAGCAGGCAGGTGCTAAGCATGGCCCCGTCCCTTCATTCAGGGCAGAATTCAGCAGCCAGGGGTTCCAGGACTGGCTCTAGGTCACCCATACACACACCTTGTGCAGGTACTGTTCTCAACTTTTCACACTAACTTATTCAGATCTTCAAAAAAACCTACAAGGTAGGTTCTACTGTTCTAACCCCTTTTACAAAATGATGAAATTGAGACACACAGAAGTTGAAGAAGTTGCCTGTAGACACACAATTCAGTAAGTAGAACCAAGGTACAAACTACGCCCTTAAGAAGGGGATGCCCAGGCAGCTCTGCATGCCAGCTCGATGTGAGAACCCCCTGAAAGCCACGGTGCACTTGCCCAGAACCCCCACATCCACCTCTGCTACATATGCTGCTCTTCCTCCTGCCACTTACCCCAAATCATTGGCCAATGTGCTCAGACACATCTCTTTGGCCTGCACACTCAAGTTGTACATGAAAACAAAACTTAAAAATCAATGTGTTACGTCAGAGGTGTTTGTAAGGAAAGTGAAGGTAAATGGTCAGGTTCCCTCAGCTGTTCAGAATCTTGCCAAGCATGACCTAGGCTGTTTGATGTAAATGTTAATGGTGCACATGCACCCACTGTTCCTTGGCTATTGTCTGATGCAGAGGTGCGTGGGCACCCAGGTGTTCCTGGGTTGTCTGACTCTCACCCAGGTGTTCCTGGGTTATTGGACTTGAGCATAAAGGATGAATGACTCTGATCCCCAGGTATCCCCACCCTGAGATGCCCCAGAGGGTGACACAAGGGGACCGCTACTGCTGCTGGAGGCTATTGCTGCAAGCTGTTGCTGCTGGGGCCCCCAGAATGCCACTGCCACTGCTCCAGATCTGCTAAAGGCTGCTGTAACCTGCTGTTGCTTCTGAGGAGGCTGGGGACTGAGCTCGCATCCAAATGAAGCATGCTAACCTTGCCAACAGCTCCCAGGATCTTTTCTAATTACCTAGCTCATGACCTGCATGTGAGGAGTCTGTGACCCAGCCTGCCATGTGAGGGGTCTGTGACCCAGTCTGTACAATGGGCTTGAAGGGCCTGAGCCCTAGCCCAACAGGTGCTTATTAACTCTACTTCTCAGTCCCCAAGTTGCCCTTCAGAGTGTTAAGCATCAGCACACAGCACACCTTCCTGGTGGGTCCCCCATGGCCCTGTTCCTCTGGTGGAATAAGCCACAGGCAGACATAATGGGATCCAGCAGTCCATTCACTGGCCGCTGATCTGTGCATGGGACAAAAAGAGGACCTGGCAGCCCAATTGTCTCTGAGGAATGCAAATAGGAGGCAGAGAAAGAACTGGCAATAGGGACGCTCTGAGTACATAAAGGCCATGAGGGCTTGTGGCAACCAAAGGATCCAAATGAGGTCCATGCATGGCAATTGATTGATGTACCTCTGACGTCTCTCTCCTTGTTCAGGTTTCCCCTCCCTTTCACATTTTGTGTCCTTATCTGTAGAAGGAACTGAGCTTCTCACAGGCTGGGTTGCACTGATTGCATCTCCACAGTGTCCTTTAGCGGGTTGCTCTGTCCCCCATACACATTGGCTGTAGTCTCTGGAGATTTGCACAGGTGTAGGTTTGCTTTTGCACGGACAGCGTTGTAACGTTCAGGAGGTATGTAATTCAGGGGTCTCTCCTTTTGTGATGTTAGCAGCTGTTGATGATCTACTGACCAGAAAAATTATTTGATTAGCAGTTGCAGATTGGTAATACTCTCATTCTACCATTTCTTCATTTTTTTTAATCCAGAATACTTCTATAAGGAGACACTTCTCAACAACTCTTTGGCTACTCTGAGGTACAGTTCACAGGAAGGGCAGGAAAAATGCTGGAGTTATTTTGCCTTAATTTGCCAGTTTTCAAAATAATAAGTTAGACACTTGCAAGCTCCAAAAGTAACTAAAGTTATTGGGTTTTTGTAATGAATTTATGGATTTAAGTGATTTGAAGTGCTCCAATCCATTATGGCTCTTATTCTTATGGATGCTCAAATTGTGCCTTCTCTAGCCAGTCGGGACCTTTTCACATTGGTTCCTGAGTCCTTTGGAGGTGATCCTAGAAGTCTTTGATAGCGTTTTTGCTATTTTTACAACAAGCTGCTCCAGACTCATCTAGAACACGAGTAAGCAATTTCGCTAGGGAGCCCTGATCCTTTGCTGGGGAGTGGCTGTTGGAGGCTGCACAGAGCCCCACTTCCTCAGCCTTCTTTGGTCCTCCTTAAATGCTCCCATGGGCCCCTCATGCAGCACCCTGCCCAGGGACAGCCTGCCTACCCCACAATGTAACGTCCCAAGGTAGATTTCCAATGACCCATTGCTGCATTACAAAACACCTTCATTTCACTTCAGCTTCTGTGGGTCTACAATTCAGTAAAGGCTCAAGGGGACAGTTTGTCTCTGACCCACATGGCATCAACCAGGGCAGCTGGGCTGGAGGATCCACTTCCAAGATGACGTTTTCACTCACATGTCTGGCATCTCAATGCTCCTCGGTCTCTGTCTCTATTCCCCTGACTCATTAATTCATTCATTTATTCACTAACTCATTCATTCATTTATGCACTCAACCAATAATTCCTGAGTTAGGACAGCAACCTGTTCAACATTTTTTTTTCAGTTGAAAGGCTGGGATGGCTTTAGAGTTTTAAGATCCTACATGAGCAAACCAAATCCAACGAAAACAGTAAAATGAAATTAGAGACTTTACCAATCAGAAACTGTGCTGACCAATCTCTAACAAAAGTCTTTCCATTCTAACCAATCAAATATATTTTCTTTGTCTTCCTTCTGCATTCAGCCTATAAAAGCTCACCACCCACGAGGCTGCTGTGGACCACTCTGAACCTCTTCTGGTTCTGAATGCTGCCTGATTCATGAATCATTCTTTGCTCAAAGAAACCCTCATAAATTTATTTTGTCTAAAGTTTTAATTTAAACAAACTCTTGCTAAAGACTTTATATAGAATTTCTTACAAATTGAGAATGCTTTGGAAAACTGTCTTTTCAACTGAATTTTCTATTACTTTAATTTCTAGCTTTTTTTTAATCCCGTAAAAAACAAACCTTGCCCATCTTAGACCATACAGTCCAATATTACCTCCTGTGGGAAACCTTCCCTGATCCTCCTTCAGGCATATTTTAGCTCCTTTGGCACCTTATTAACCCCAGCAGTGCCATGCTTCTACCTGATTTGTTGCCGAGCTAACATCCATCCCAAATAAAGACTACATCTCCCAACCACCTTTGCAGCTAGAAGACCATGAAACTAAGTTCTGGTCTTGAAATAAATGTAAGTAAAAGTGGAATGTGCAGCTTTTAGGGATGCTCTCTGAAGAGAGGGGGTGTGCCTTTATTCTTTCCTTCTTCCTTGCTGATTAAAGTGCAGACATGATGGCTGGAGCTACAGCAGTCATTTTGTACCATATGATGACTCTGGGAATGGAAACCACACACAGCAGAACAACAAGATAAAGCACTCAAGCTCTGGACACTGTGGAGGGCTATTACTACTCTGGACAATTGACATCCAGATTTTTACATAAAATAGAAATGAACATTTTGGGGCCGAGCCCGTGGCGCACTTGGTAGAGTGCTGCGCTGGGAGCGCGGCAACGCTCCCGCCGCGGGTTCGGATCCTATATAGGACTGACCAGTGCACTCACTGGCTGAGTGCCGGTCACGAAAAAACGACAAAAAAAAAAAGGAATGAACATTTTGAAATAAGCCTGGCACAGAAAGAGAAATGCTACATGTCCTCACTCGTAAGTGGGAAAGAAAAGGGAAGGAAGGAAGGAAGGAAGGAAGGAAGGAAGGAAGGAAGGAAGGAAGGAAGGAAGGAAGGAAGGAAGGAAGGAAGGAAGGAAGGAAGGAAGGAAGGAAGGAAGAAAATAATAAGTTGAACTTTGAGAGGGAGAGAACAGAACTGTAGTTACTAGAGGCAGGAAAGGGGGATGAGGTGGGGGATAGTGAGAGGTTGGTCAATGGATACGTAACAGCTGGACAGGAAAAATAAGTTCTATGGTATACCGTTGAGCTAGGCATCTATAATTAATAACAATTTACTGTATGTTATCAAATGGCTAGAAGAGAGTCATTTCCTCATCACAAAGCAATGATTAAATTTTATAATGATGCATATGCTAATTACCCTGATTTGATCATCACACATCATGTGCATGTACTGATATTCAACTCTGTGCCCCACAAGTATATACTGTCAATACGTTTCAAAAAGAAAAGAACTTCTATCTAGTTTCAGCCAGATATCAGGTTTTCTGCCACTCACAACTGAACCTAATCCTAGCTGATACGACACATATAAAAGACAAATTTTAGAAAGGCAAAATGCAGTGCAATGTTTTCTCCACTGAACTATGCATTCCTTGAACACAGAGTGTTCACCCCAGCTGTTCTCACATCTTCATAGCCTGCATGGGTGTCCAGTTTATCATAGGTACTCAATGAACATCTTCTAAAGAACACAACCACTTTAACCTAATAAGATCCATAGACATGAACTATATGAGCTACTACCAGAGCTTGTAGGCACTGGTGAGAAACACTAATTCTACCAGATAGCTGACAGCCCAGCAGGAGAGTGGGTACCTGAAGTAACACAGCAGCATAAAACTGAATGTGTCTAATGACATTGCTTATAATGTCAAGAGTCTGGAAACAGTTTAAATGCTGATCAAGGGAAGACCGATAAAAATGTGAAATATCCACATAATGGAAGTTTTATGTCTCTATTTAAATAAATGAGGCAAATTTATATGTCCAATGATCACAACACATATTTATTTTTTTTTAACGTGCTTAACATCTTTTCCAGCTTTTTTTTTTTAATTTTATTTTGTCGATATACATTGTGGCTGATTATTGTTGCCCATCACCAAAACCTCCCTCCCTCCTCCCTCCCCCCTCCCCCCCCACCAATGTCCCCTCTGTTTGCTTGTCATATCAACTTCAAGTAATTGTGGTTGTTATATCTTCTCCCCCCCCCGGTTTTTGTGTGTGTGTGTGTGTGTGTGTGTGTGTGTGTGTGTGTGTGTGAATTTATATATTAATTTTTAGCTCCCACCAATAAGTGAGAACATGTGGTATTTCTCTTTCTGTGCCTGACTCATTTCACTTAATATAATTCTCTCATGGTCCATCCATGTTGTTGCAAATGGCAGTATTTCATTCGTTTTTATAGCTGAGTAGTATTCCACTGTGTAGATATACCACATTTTCCATATCCACTCATCCGATGATGGACATTTGGGCTGGTTCCAACTCTTGGCTATCGTAAAGAGTGCTGCGATGAACATTGGGGAACAGGTATACCTTCGACTTGGTGATTTCCATTCCTCTGGGTATATTCCCAGCAGTGGGACAGCTGGGTCATATGGTAGATCTATCTGCAATTGTTTGAGGAACCTCCATACCATTTTCCATAGAGGCTGCACCATTTTGCAGTCCCACCAACAATGTATGAGAGTTCCTTTTTCTCCACAATCTCACCAGCATTTATCGTTCAGAGTCTTTTGGATTTTAGCCATCCTAACTGGGGTGAGATGGTATCTCAGTGTGGTTTTGATTTGCATTTCCCGGATGCTGAGTGATCACAACACATATTTAAATTGAACTGATTTTTCCCTCTACTGTGCCCCACAGTCCTTCAGTCGTAGCTCTTTTGATGTGCTTATATTGTATTACACTCATTTGTGTGCCTATTGACTTGAGCTCTTTGAGCAATTCATGACAATCATTGCCAGCCTTTTTTGAGGGCTTCTCAGAGGTCTGGTGATATGCCAAGAGTTCTACATCTATTATCTCACTTAGCCCTCCCAACCACCCCAGAAATTAGGTACAATTTTTTAATCCCCATTTTTCAGATGAGGAAACTGAGTCTAAGAGAGACTGAATAACTTTCTGAAGGTCCTAAACTAGCAACAGGGTGGGGGTTGGGGACAGAGCTAGGATTCAAACTTAGGCAGTTTGGCTCCGGAATCTACCTGCTTAATCAGCACTTTATTTTGGAAGTCAAGACTTGTCTTATTATCGGGCAACTACAAAATGCAAAATTTTCTTCCCTACTTCCATAAAGGCAATACAGGGAATCAATTCTCATTTTGTCTCACCCAACCTACAGGTTTTTTAAAAAAAAAAATAGCTACCATATGGATAAACCTTGAAAACACTATGCTGAGTGAAATTAACAAGTCACAAAAGACCCTTACTATAGGATGTCATTTATATGAAATGTACAGAATATTTATTTATTTAATTTTTGGTGGCTGGCCGGTACTGGGATCCAAACCCTTGATCTTGGTGTTGTAACACTGTGCTCTAACCAACTTAGCTAACCAGCCAGCCCTATGAAATGTCCAGAATAGACAAGTCCGTAGAAACAGAAAACAGTTTCTTAGGGCCGGGGGGGGGGGGAAGAGAGGGGTGGGGAGGTGGGTTTCTTGTTGGGGCGATGAAAATGTCCTAAAAATTGTGGTGATGGTTGCAAAACTTTGTGAATATACTAAACGCCAATGAATTGTCCAATTTAAATTGGTAAATTATATGAAATGTGAGTTACATCTCAATAAACCTGTTTTAAAAAGAAAAACAAAAAATACATCTACTAAATTATCTTTTTCCAAAGATATGCTAAAAGTTAGATGAAAAAGAGAATAGATGAAAGATACAATTAATAAATAACAGATAACAATAGGTTAGATAGCTAGGGAGGTAGATAGATACCTAGATAGATTTAGACATCAGTTTCCTGTTTATTTTTATCCGCATGTTCTCCATGAGAGAGTGAAAGACCTATCAACAAATCATCAGAGTTTCTAAGGTATTAGAAGACGGCGAACAACAGAGAGCCGTGCACACCAGGCCAGGCATGCACACGTGTTCCTCTATTGGCTCCCCGGCACTTTCTTACCAGTTCTGATGACCCAAGTCTTTTCGGTTATCTGTTCTTCCTCTTAGATAAACATCGAAATCCCAGCTTCATGCTGCATTTTCATGAAAGAGCACAAGACAAATTTTACCCAGTCAACCCTTAACTCTCAGCTCAAGAAAGAGCACTGCGATATAGTTATCCAGAACAGCAGGCAATCCCATTGGAATTTCCTTTATCTGTGGAACACATTATGTAATTTATTTTGCAAGAGATTCACATAGCTGATTCCATATTTCATTGGCAACAATTAGTATGAGTTCACACTCCCAGAAGAAACTCTGGAGAGACACAGGGTGCTGAAACCAGAAGTGTCAAGCACGTTGTAAAATGTTTTCCATGGAGTGTGTGCATACAGAGGATAATGCACAAGAAAATATGTGCACCGATTCACAATCACATGCACACAGCTTTCCAGATAGACCCATAAGATTTTCTGTTTTCTCTCAAAATCCATAAACTGGCCTTCCAATCATATGTCACCCGATCCCAAAATGTGAAAATTTTCAAGGGGTCATGTTCCCCTAGGTCTTTTTTCTTGGACTCTTGTCCAGTGTTTCTCTATCCTTCCTCTCTTTTTCATTACTATAGACTTGTGTTCCCAAATACCACTCCATGAAATGTACTTTCAAATTACTTGGGTGTTAGTTACAAACAGAGGTTTCCACAACCCACCCCCTGGAATGCTGGTTCGGTGGGTCTGGAGTAGAGTCTAAGAAGTCGTTTTGTTTTGTGTTTTTGTTTATTAAATTTTTAATTTTTAAAAGAAATTTTATTTTTTTATTTTTAATGAACAAGTAATAATCGTGTACATTTATGGGTACAATGTGATATTTTGATCTATATATACATTATAGAAAGATTCGATCAAGCTAATATATCTCTTCACCTCACCAATTTATCATTTTTTTGTGGTGAGAACAATTTTAAAATGGGCAAAGAATCTAAACAGACATTTCTCAAGGAAAGAAACATGAATGGCCAACAAACACATGAAAAAAAATGCTTAACATCTCTAATCATCAGAACAAGGCAAATTACAACCACAACGAGATATTACCTCACACCTGTTAGAATGGCTGTTATTAATACAGATAATAACAAGTGTTGGTGAGGACAGGGAGATGAGGGAACCCTGTACAGTGTTGGTGGGGATGGAAATTTGTACAGCCATTTTAGACAACAGAAATATTCCTCAAAAGACTAAAAATAGAATTACCATATAATCCAGCAATTCCACTTCTGGGTATATATCCAAAGGAATTAAAGTAGGTATGTCAAATAGACATCTGCATTCCCATATTCATTTCAGCATTATTCACAATAGCCAAAATAAGGAATCAACCTAGGTGTCCATCAATGGACGAATGGATCCAGAAAACATGGTGTATATTTGCCATGGAATACGACTCATCCTCAAAAAAAAAAAAAAAAAAAAGGAAATCCTGTCATCCTGTCATCTGAGACAACATGATGGAACTGAAGGACATTATGCTAAGTGAAATAAGCCAAGCACAGAAAGACAAATACTGTATGATCTCACTCATATGTGGAATCTAAAAAAGTTGATCTCAGAAACAGAGCAGAAGGGTTGTTGCCAGAAGCTGGTGGGGCGGGGGAGGAGATGGGGAAAGGCAAGATGAAGATCAAAGGATAGAAAGCTCCGGTCAGATTGAACGACTAAGTGTTAGTGATCTTTTACACTGCATGGTGACCAGAGTTAATAATAATGCATTGTATATTTCAAAATTGCTGATAAAACA
The DNA here is from genome assembly GCF_027409185.1 of Cynocephalus volans. Taxonomy (NCBI): domain Eukaryota; kingdom Metazoa; phylum Chordata; class Mammalia; order Dermoptera; family Cynocephalidae; genus Cynocephalus; species Cynocephalus volans. The sequence goes on from NC_084469.1 coordinate 42,335,275, forward strand.
GGAAGCTATATTTTTAACAGGAGTCTGGAAACTACTAGTCTACATCACTGGTCTAGACTGCTCCTCACAACAGCATCCCAACTGGTCCTCCTTCTGGTGTCGTAGTCTGAATCCATTTTTTGACTACTGATGTTTGACTGATGACAACTTTTAAGCCTGTCCCTTCACTCTTCCTCTTGTGCCCTAAATCTAAGCAAGCTGATATGAAAGTCTGGATTCTTTTTGGGGTGTCTGCAAGCGATTCAAACCACACAAGCCCCTGCCCATACACAGTCTCTTTTTTTTTTTTTTTTTTTTTGGCTCTCGAATCATTTTGAACCAGCTTGGGAGGTCTGCCCTGCTCTCCGCCAGAAAGCCTCATCATGTATGTCATAAACCTTTGCATATCCTCTTGGTGTGTAGGTCGCCATCAGTCTTGACATCCAAACTAGATTTGGGGTGGGGGTCCAATCTGCTTTTGCAAGGTGACTACAGTATCTGGTCCCTCACCACTAGAAACAATTCTTCACACCACTGCTGAAGTTATCTTTTAAAACATAGCTTTGCTCAAGTTCTAGATTTGCTTTACAGTGTCACTCGGTTCCCCACTACCTACATGCCCAGTAACAGACAGAGCACTGAGCCCCACTTAATCTTGTCTGCCTCATCTTCCTTCACCGCTCCTTTCACAAAATTCCTTGATAGTGGATCAGTGCCAGAAGCTGGCGATTTTTCTACAAAAAGACCAACTTGATATTTCTCCCTTTTCTTTCCAGCCTGAGATTAAAGGATGCTCCATTCCCACACCTATTCCATAAGGCAGGAGGTCTCTGCCTACTGACCCACATGGTGAGATTTCTTCCAGCATGTTTCTCCCATGGCCACTGAACACCTGGGAGCCCTAGGCAGTCAGTATTCCAGCTCCAAGTACCTTGTGGCATGGTAGACAGGGTCTCGGTTCTGCCTTTTACTACCTGTGAGCCTTAGGAAGAACCCTTTCCTTCTTTATGAGCTCAATCTTTTTGCTATAAAAGGGAGATCATAGTAACATCTGACCTACTCACCTTGCAAGGATGCTTTAAGTATCAAATTATAGTTTCAGAGGTGTTTGTAAACTGTCTAAGGGCCATGCAGATATAGTAGTTTTACTATTAGCTTCTTCCTTATAAATGGACAAGCCTGGCTTGGTGTGGAGGATAGTTTCATTTGCATGCCCAAAATACCTGACACAGCATATACACACTATAAGAAGCCAGAGCTACTAACACAGAAAGTAATAAGCAAGCCCAATGTTATTGCACAGTAGGACAGGCTTTTGCAACCTTTTCTTAATCTAATCTTTCTTTTGAAAAAATGAAAATGTCATTCCTTCCTTTAATGTTATTTGGAATTTCAAATAAGTAAAATAATCATTAAATATCATGCTGCTGATATGACCCTTCACCCACCCTCCCCAGCTGAAAGCCACTCTTGGGGTTATCAGCTATTTTATTTCCAAGTGGGACATGTATAACAAAAGCAAACATTTACTGAAAACTTATTTCGTGCCAGGCCCTGTTCTAAACATTTTGCAAGTACCAACTCAGTAACTAACAGCAGCTCTATTGGATATGGACTCTTATTCCTCCCATTTTACAGATGAAGAGCGTGAGGCACACACAAAAAAAGACAAGTAATTTGCTCAGACGTGCAGAGGGTGGTAGAGCCGGGCTTTGAAACCCTGAATTCTGACCAGTTTAACCAGCTCCTCAACATAGTACTCATTGACTGAACCAGTTTCAACTTGATTTCCATTTGGCAATGAATAGGTATCTTGGAGCATCTATAGATCAAGCTGCCACGACATGAAGCCCACCCAGGAGCAGAGTGCAGCAGCTGCTCTGAGGGATGCTGGTTCTCAGAAGCCCCTGTCCACACTCCCTGAAACCCATGGGCTCTCTGTCACCTCTAACAACCCCACAAAGTAGGTGTTTTTTTTTTAATCAATGTCTCCCCATGAGGAAATTGAGTCCAGTGAAACTGACCCCAGCAACACAGCTGTGAAGTAGCAGGACTGAGATCCTAATCCAGGTCTCCCCCAAGCCACAGTCTTGTCCCACCTCACCTCACCCCCACCCCAGAAAGAGCCTCAGAGACCCCCAGGGCCATCCACTCCCACCATGACAAAACTCAGTCAATCCTGGGTGAGAGCTGCCCTGAACTCTCATTTCCTGGAACAGAACAGAGATTGTTTCTATTTTCCTGATAATCCAACTCCTTCCAAGGAATCAATCCACCCAGCCTGAAAGCTCAAAAGAAAACTTCAAAAACACCCTATGTTTGAAGCATTTGTTATTTCCAAATATATTTATACTACATTTAATGATTGAAATTTTTTCTTTAACCACAAAGTTAAATGCTGCTCAACATGAAAGGATGAGACTCTCGTGGTCTATGCTGGTTCCAGCTACAGAAAGCACTAGAAATAGTACAGGAACCACGGCAACTAAAGATGAAAACTAAAAATCAGACTTGTTACTGGGCTTCGTGTCCTATTGGAAGACGATCTAGGTGAAATGAAATCCCAAGGGAGGCTGGTGGGAGAGCCACCCCCAAACAGAGCTGCCGCACCCTGCTTACCAGCAAGTCCAATAACAACAGGAAACAAAAATCAGGGAACGCTGCCTTGGCTTGGGAAGGATGCCGTCCACACCCACAGCCAGGGACAGGGCATGCGGGACTGGACCACGTAACATCTCCTGATTTGGAGGCACACAGGCTGGAGGCTTCCCGATGGGGAAAATCGGAAATTCCCTGAAGCAGGCCGGAAGCCAGGCTCTCTGCACCCCACCTCCTCACTAAAACCAGTGGAGCCGGGGCTCCTTATGGTACTGAACTGGCTTCCCCAGAACGAAATAGGAGGTCCGCTAACCCCACTGGAATATAAGCTCTGTCACACCCACGTCTGTGCTTTTCTTGCTCACTGTTGTGTACTCAGCACCTGGAACAGTGTCTGGCTCAGAAGAGAGGCCCGCTGTTCTTCTACTGACTCACTAGGACACCAGCCGGACAGAGAAGTGCAGGCCTCAGTTCATCCACTCAGCTGCCGGGGCATCTGTCACAGAGAAGATGCCGATGGGGACATCCACTCCCCATGCTGGGACAGCCCCAGCTCCAGCTCTGCCCCTCCCGCTCAGCTCCAAAGCTGCTGGACTAGGTAACCAGAAGCCTTGGGGGAGATTTTAACAGCATCCAAGTAAAGAAGGAAAACCCCTTTTGGGGGGAGCAACAGTAGTCAAGTTATATACATTTTTCTCCCAGGATTCACACATGAGGAAGAAAGCACAGGAACTGTAAAGCGTTCTGTACCATGAATGTGCACATGATAGATACAAAGATGCACAGAATTACATAGACATAATTTCTATATATGCACATGTATGTATATGCATGTGTATATATTGGAGAGATATACAGTACAGAATGCAAGAAATATGCATGCTGCCTCCTTCCCCGCAGATCAGTAATGTTGGTTATGTTATTCTAATGTGCAGTCTATATTTCTCAGATCCAGTTTGTTTTGTTTCTGGCCTCCTCTGTCCCAAATACAGTGGCCCCCCCTTATCCGTGGAGGATAGATTCCAAGACCCCCTGTAATAGTACCAAAACCCATGTACACTATGTTTTTACTATACCTACATACCTATGATAAAGTTTAATTTATAAATTAGGCACATAAGAGATTAGCAACAATAACTAATAATGACGCAGAACACTTGTGACCACACACTATAATAAAAGTTATGTGCATGTGGTGTCTCTCTCCCTGTCCCTGTCACGGTATCTTACCATTGAAACTATGGGAAGGGAAACCGCAGATAGCAGGGGACTACTGCATATGGAAAGATTGTGTGGTATGGAAAGAAATAAAAATTCCTGCTCTTTATTTGGATGGCTTCTTGCAAAATATAGGATTTGCTATAATAGAACTGCAACGTGAAACATGCAAGGCTCTCAGCTGCAGGAGAGGTTGATATGGGATAAATGGTGTCCTCAGAGAAGATGCTGAAGTCCCAGCCCCCAGTGCCTATGTATGAGACCTTATTTGCAAACGGGGTCTTACAGAGGTAATCGGGTTAAAATGAGGTCATTAGGGTGGGCCCTAATCCAATATGACTGGTGTCCTTATGAAAAGAGGAGATTTGGACAAAAAGATGGGGAAGTCCCAGGCGAAGTTTAAGGCAGATGGCAGGGAGATACGTCTACAAGCTAAGGACCACCAGGGACCACCAGCACACCACAAGAGACCAGGAGAGAGGCGCAGAACAGATTCTCCCTCACAGTCCTCAGAGGCAACCGACCCTGCCAACCCTTCGATCTCAGACTTCTAGTCCCCAGAACTGTGAGACAATACATCTCTGTTGTTTAAGACGCCCAGTTTGAAATACTTTGTTACAGCAGCTCTAGAAACCAAGACAGATGGACACCGGCTGAAGCCGAGAAAGCAACATCATCAGGACTCAGTTTATCTAGGCTTCTTCAAGTTCTGTTTTCCTCTGCTCCCAGGCAAGCTGTCACTCCCTGGTGGTCCCCAGAAGCCCCAGACTTACAACTTTCCAGTTTCAAGTCTTCTCAGGGGAGAGCTTCTCCTCCCAAGAATTTCAACAAAACACCTGGAATCTAGCCCCACCCCCACCACAGGGTCTGAGAGTGGTAGAAAGATCTTTCCCCATGGAAAAGCAGGGTTCTATTACCAAGAAAGGGGGAAGTAGATGCTGAGAACTAGGCAGGCAAAGCACAGGAAAGTATCTGGAGTGCCTTTTAACATAAGGGGTTCATGCATCCACCCAATCAACATGTGCTTATTGAGTGCAAGACATTGTTCTAGGTACATCAGCAAGCAAAATGTATAAAGATCCCTGCCCTCCTGGAGCTTGTGCTCCAGGGCAAGGACAAGTCATTGTGTGGCCAATAAAATCACTGTGGCCAGTTCAGTGCCTGCTGTCCCGTGGGCTCTGAAGGTTTGTTGAATGTCCGCCATCTGCGTTCCAGCTGCCCTCAGAAGTCCACAGTGGTGGGGAGTGGAGATTATAGGATTTCCAAATGCTACGTAGAGTGGGACTTCAGTGAGTAAAGAGGCAGGTGGGACTCTGAGCCCCAGGAAAGTGAAAATAATTTCGTTCACACTGGAGAGCCTGAGACCTAGTGATGTGACATTCTTTAACAAACAGAAGGAAAACTGATTTTTTAAGAAATGAACATGTGAAAGCCCTATTACAATGGTCCTTCTATGAAGTTAAAACTGATGTCTCTCAAATACTGTTTTTGTGTTCCTCCAGGGAACTCCTTGTCAGGCTGCTGCAGCCTAACGAGAACTGTGCTTATTCTACAGAGAAAGGAGTAGAGCATGAAGTCACCATGTTTTGCAATCAGGATTTTTCAACAGCCAAATGTGTTTAAATCCAAAATGCTCCCTCCCTGGGTGAGATCACAGATAGAGTGAGTACTTGCAGCTGAGTTGTGATCTTTCCGAGAAAGGAGAGATCTAAAGTAACAGCCTCCACACACGCAGCTCCCTCCGAAACTCTGAACCATTCAAACAGGCTCCCTGAGCAGAGGACCCAGTCCCCTTGCTTTAAACCAAGGGCAGAGCTGGTGGCCCCACTGGTGAAGGCTTTAGTGCATATTCGCTGCCATCAAAATCATCGTTGACTTTTTGTTCATTTATTATTCACTCATCAGTAAATACTTTTTTGAGCACGGCGAGCAGGCATTGAGAGACAATAAGAAAAGTGGACTCAGCCCAACCTTCGTGGTAGCTTATGGCCTCTCCTGGCTTACAGATTGTACAGCCTGCAAACTGATTGACTGGCATCAACCAGCCTCACAAATAAACAAAGGATTTCAGGTTGTATGGGAACCTACATGTGGAACTTGACCCAATCAGGGAGGTCAGAGAAGACTGCTCTGCAGAAGTGATAATTCAAGTGAAATTTAAAGGCTTGAGTACAAGGTATCCGGTGAAAAGAAAAGATAAGAACATTTCCAGGAGAAGGAACAGAATGTGCAAGAAAGAAAGCAAGACCTCAGCATGCCCGACATACATAAGGCGGATATAATCGGACATCAGTCTGGAAAAGGCAGGGACAGTCGTGAGGGAAGCTACATGAAGAAGTTTTCTCTTCATCCTAAGAGCAATAGGAAGGTGGTGAGGGTTTGGAGCAGTGAGTGATACACTCAGATTTGTGTTTTGAAGCCACAGTGGATACACCATGTAGAAGGACGGTCAAGAGCAGAAGCAGGGAGGCCATTGAAGAGGCCATTGATGAACTAGGTTTGTGGCAGAGGAGAAGAGGGGGGAATGAATTCTGCAGCATCAGGTCAAAGTGACAGATCTTGCTGATTAATTAGATGTGGTTGAGTGTGAAGGAGTCATCAGGTCCTGGATTTATAGCTTGCCTAATGGGACACTTCGTGGAAACAGTGACGGAGGTAGGACATGCTGGAAAAGGAGCAGGTTTGAAGGAGAAATTAGTTGGTGAGTTTGATTTTCTTTCATTAATCGACTTTATTTTTTACAGCAGTTTTTAGTTTTATAAAAAAATTAAGTACGCGGAGTTCCCATACACTTCATCTCCCGGAGTTTCCTGTTATTCACATCTTTCATTAGTACGGTACATTTGTACAATTGATGATTCAATATTGATAGATTATTATTAACTAAGATCCATAGTTTACATTGGGGTTCACCGTGTTGTATATTCTATGGGTTTTGACAAGGCGTAATGCCATGTATCCGCCATTGAATATTGTACAGAATAGTTTCACTTCCCTAAAAATCCCTGTGCCTCATCTACTCTTCCATCCCTCCCTCCCCTCACCCCCTTGGCAACCGCTGATTTTTTTCTGTCTCTATAGTCTTGCCTTTTCCAGAATATCATATAGTTGGACTCACACATATACATATATGTATACAGCCTTTTCAGACCGGATTCTTTTACTTAGCAATACGTATTTAAGGTTCCTCTATGTCTTTTTGTGTTTTAATAGCTCATTTCTTTTTATCACTGAATAAATGTCCCATTGCATGGACGTACAAGTGTTTGCTTATCCCTTCACCTACTGAAGGATATGTTGAGTGCTTCCAGTTTTTGGCAATTTTGAATAAAGTTGCTGTGAACATCTGCACACAGGATTTTATGTGGACAAAACAAAGCAGTAATAATAATAATAAATATTGTTGGGTCATGTGGTAAGAACATGATTACTTGTGTAAGAAACTGCCAAAGTGTCCTCCAAAGTGCCTGTAGCATTTTGCATTCCCACCAGCAATGACTGAGAGTTCCTGGTGCTCCTCATGATCCTCACCAGCATTTGGTGATGTCAGTGTTTTGGATTTTAGCCAGGCTAACATGTACGGAATGACATTTCATTGTTGTTTTAATTTGCAATCCTCAGATGACACACGATGTTGAAACTTCCATACGCACATTTGCCACCTGAACATCTCCTCTGATGAAGTGTGTTGTTTTGTTGACTTTTTATCTGGCCTGTCTATTTTCTTGTTGTTCAGTTTTAAGAGTTCTTTGTATATATTGAATTTAATTCCTTATCGCATATGATTTTTGCAAATATTTTCTCCCAGTCTGTGGCTTGGCTTGTCATTCTCTCAGCAGTGTCTTTTGCAAAGCAGAAGTTGGTGTGTTTGATTTTGAACTTGAACTTGAAGAGCCTCTGTGGCATCAAGAGGGAAATGTCAATTAGGTGGGGCAAAAGCCCCAGGACAGGAGGGAACATGGGGAGTTCAAGAACTCAAAGGACATGAGCGTGGATGGAGCAAGGAGAGCATGGGACACAGACCTGTGGTGAGGAGTTTGGTCTTTACCCCGTCGAGGAGATAATTCCTGAAATTCTGATGGATCGTGATTGGAGCCAAGCCTTTCACGTTACTCTGACAGAGTTAATATCACAGCCAAATCCCTTTCTTGAAAGCAGTAAGGGAGTGAAGAGCAAGCTACGTCTTGGAATTTAATCAGATTGAGTATGTGTTTAATCATATTTATTGAATAAATAAGTTAAATGTCTAATATGTTATGTAATGAAAATTACATAAATATTCATATGATAAACTCATTTATTAATTCATTCATATTTCATAAGTAACTATCATGCACCAGGCACCGTACCAGTTGCTGGGAACAAAACCAACAAAGATCCTGCCCTCCTGGAGCTTGTATCCCAGCAGGAGGACACAGCTAATAAAACAAGAACGTAACATGTAAATTATATAGCATGTTACAGATACCATCAAGCTCTAAGAGAGCAGACAATGCAAAGCACGGTCAGGGAAGTGTCAGGTCTGCAATGTTCAACAGGGGCCATAGATGCTTCATTGAGAAGTGACATTGAAACCAAGATTTGAAGGAGGGGCAGGAAGAGCCACGTGGATATCAGAGAGGAGAGCATTCCAGGCAGAGGGAACAGCCAGCACAAAGGCTCTGAGATGGAGAAATGCCTGGAAAGTTCAAGAAACAGGATGCAGGCCAGGTGGCTGGAGCAGAGAAAGGGAGGAAAGAGGAATAGAGCTGAAGTGCTGGTAACAGGAGGCCAGGCCACCCAGGCCTTGTGGGAGATATAATTCATGTACCATACGATCCTCTCAGGCAACGTGTACCATTCAATGGTTTCTAGTATATTCATAGAGTTGCACTTAGACTTTCCTTGGGTGAAATGAGAAACTGTGGTTGGGTTTTAAGCAAAGTGACATGACCTGACTTGCATTTTTAAAGGATCCTTTTGGTCTCATGAAAGGAAGGAGACCAGTTAAGAATTTTTGCCCAGATTCAAGCAAGAGGTGTAGTGGTTCTATTCTTAATATATGTTGGAGATGGAATGAACAGGTTTTCCTGACAGATAGGGTATGGGGTGTGAGAGAAAGAGAGTAATCAAAAATGACATTGATGTCATCAGCCTGAGCAACCAGAAGGATGGGCTTGCAACTCACTGAGATAAGAAAGGAGGCAGGAGAGCAGGTTTGGGGTGAGGGTGGACCAGGAGTTCAGTTTGGGACCTACCGAGTTTGAGGTGTCTTATCAGAGAGCTAATGAGTAGAGATGTCAAGTAAGCAGCTAGAGGGACTCTGGGCAGGGGACAGAAAGCTGGGAGTCATTTGCATGTAGAAGTGTCTTAGGCTGCCACAACAAACTACCATAGACTGGGTGGCTTATGAGTAACAGAAATTTATCTCTTGCAGTTGTAGAGGCTAGAAGTGTGGATCAGGGTGCCAGAATGATTCTCGTAAGAGCCCCTTTCTAGGCTGCAGACTGCTGACTTCTCATGGAATCCTCACGTGGCAAAAGGAGGGCAAGAGAGCTCTCTGGGGTCCCTTTCATAAGGCACTAATCCCATTCATGTGGGCTCCACCCTCATGAACTAATCATTCCCGAAGCCCTCACCTCCTAACACCATCACATTGGGGATTAGGATCTCAACTTATGGATTTAGGGAGGACACAAGCATTCAGTCCATTTTAAGAAGATATTTAAAACCATGAGACCAAGTGAGACCACCTGGGAAGCGTGTGTACATCAAGAAGAGAACCCAGGACTGAGTCCTGAGGTGCTGCAACAGGACACTCCTGACCGCCACCACTGCTGTCATCCAGATCCAAAATTCGTCCTCGACTGCGTTTCAGCAGCCTCCCAACCAGCAGCCTTCCTGGTCCCACACTTGCCCACCTGCAGTCTGTTTTTTGCACAGCGGCCACAGTGGTTTCGTCAAGGTTGGGTCCCCCCCACTCCTCTGCTCAAACCCTGCCGTGGGAAACAACCCAGGTGTGGTAAAGAACTGAAGCACAGATACCTGCTATGACATGACTGAACCTTGAAGACATTATCCTACATGAAAGAAGCCAGTCGTCCAAGATCCCATATCAAATGTTCCATTTATGGGATATGACCAGAATAGGTAAATCTGCTGTGACAGAAAGTCAACTGGAAGTTGTCAGGGGTTAGGGGGAGGAAGAAACGGGGACTGACTCCTAACAGGGATGGAGTTTCTAAACATAGTGGTGATGGTTGAACAACTCTATGAATATTCTAGAAACCATTGAATGGTACACTTTGCCTGAGGGATCATATGGTACATGAATTATATCTCCATATAGCGTTTACACACTCTGCCATGGCTCTCCATCTCAGGGAGACAAAAGCCTCGTCATTCAAGGCCCCCGTCCTGCCCAGCTATCGCTCTAATCTCGGATCTCTCCCCTTCCTCCTCTCCCCCTGGTTCCGCCCGCCTCAGCCACCGTGGCCTCCTTGCTGTGCTTCAGATGTGCCCACTCCAGACTTAGCTCTCTGCACCTGCTCGCCTTCTTCTGGTTTTCTGCATGTTTCATGACTTCACCGGCCTGAGGTCTTTGTCCAGACATCGCCCTGGGGCCTTGCCAACATGGCCTTCCTGGTGGCCTGCACCTGCTTCTGGCGGCGGTACACTCCCCTTGCCCCTTTCTTGCTTCATGTCTCTCCTTTGTCCTTCTTGCCATTTAGACCACTGTATGCTTATTTATTTTGTCTAACACCTGTGTCCCCAGCTAAAAGGTAATTTGCACAGGGATAGGAATCATTGCTGAAGCCTCAGGACCTAGAACAGGAGCCAGCACCCATAAGGCACTCAATAAGTATATACATTTAGTGGGTAAATGGATGTCTCTGTGTGCTTTCTTATGAACAACTTCAGATTTCTTTTCTGAGGTGTTTCGTGTTTTTCCCCCCTGCAAGTTTTCTACAGAGAATATGCATTACTATATAGTCAGGAAAAAAATGTTACATAAAGGGGGAAAAATCCTGCTACTGCTCGCCACTGGCTACGGGATGAAATCCTAAACTCCTTAGCAGGCCCTGGCTTTTCTAAAATCAAAACTCTCCATCTCCTCCCCGACCCTCTCCCCTAGACCAGAATGAATCCCCTGGAGCTCTGGTTCCCCAAGATGAAAGGAGATGTTTTCTGAAACAGAAAGAAGGGGTTCCCTGTGTTTAAAAATGGTTACCAGGTTTTGTCTTGTTTGTTTTGCTAAGAGCCTTCAGTAAGCCCCATGCACCCTGGAGCTCTAAGAAGGCCACAGACTAAGCCACACTCCCTGATGCATTTGACTCAAGAGCGCTTTTGTGGTGGCTCATCTCCAAGGACTAGAATTCCATGGAACAATCTTAGGAACACCGCCCTAGTCAAACAGCACTCCTGGCAGATCAGAAAGTGTCTCATGCTCTCTCGAGCTTAAGCTTCTGGAATCCTCTCCCTTCTCTGCCTGTAGAAGCCCTCCCCTTACTTCAGAAGCCGGTCCCGCTTGCTCTCTGCCTGTGAGGGTTTCCCTGACCTCCTGCTCTAAGTTAACGTCTCGTTCTATAGCACTTTGTTTATGTCATTAAAGCTCTTGTCGTAGTCACTGCTTGAGCTGTGATCAATTGTTAGGATGTCTCCAACACAGGCTGTGAGCCCTGAGTGCAGCAGTGGTGCCTCCTCTACGTGAGTTTCCCGGGCTCTGGCGTGGAGCTGGGCTCCGGGAGGGTCGAAGTTCCTGGAACTGCCTCTTTGGAGGCAGGTGGGCCCCCCTCCTTGTGGCGAGCAGCCCAGCAAGCAGGCTGGAGAGGAACTGCAGGTATACCTCCATTCAGCTCCTGTCTCAGCCTGTGGATGGAAAGGCTCTGAACGGTTAGGGGTGAGTGTCCTGGATGTCTTTGTTTAGTTTTTTTGTTTCTTTACCTTTGGAATTTCTTGAAAACACTGTTTTTAAATCGGAGGCTCTAGGTTCTGAAATTAACCTGGCCTAGCTATGATGGCGTCATACTGAGTTTGACATCTTCTGCTAAGTTATTGGTTGGCAAAGGAGTTATTTAGAAAACAAAAACTGCCTGCTCTGTGGAAGGAAGATTGACCTGCTGGATAAAGCACTGGCCTGGAAGGCAGGAAGGTTACATTTGAGTTTAACAACATCACTAACATGAGAAGAGTTTGGGTCAATCACTTCGCTCGTCCAAGACTCTATTTCCTCAATTCCAAAATGGAAACATCTTACAGATCCTTAACAGCGCTAAGACTAAAGATCAACTTAAAAGGAATACCACTCGGGGTGTATGTTCGCCGAGAACTGTCTTTTGAAACATTCTAATGACCACATCGTACTCTCTCCTGCAGAAAAGCTCCCCTGTCACTGCCACCATCCACCAGCAACATGAGATGGGATTGTTCACGCCCCTCACGAGCCCCTTGCAAGCTGGTCCTCCAGGAGGTGACGTGGGTCAGGGCGAGCTGGAGTGTGAGCTGTACCACCCTGCACTGCCTCCCTATGAGTAACCCATATCCAGAGAGTTCATTCTTCAGGCCAGTTTAAAACACTTGGTCTTCGTGACCCATCAGTTACCCTCTCTCTTTCCAGGCCTCTTGTCCTGATTTAGTTTGGAAAATATGTTTGTCATAGTGATGGCCGTAGCTCATGGAGAGAATTAGTCAATTCCTCTTGGACTCTCAGGAGCTTCTGAGCAAAGGGTGGAGGACAGGGACTCGGAAACAATCAGAAATCCTAGAGAGACAGTCATCCGAGCCTTCGTCATGGGGCTGTTCCTAGGACCCACCCTGGGGAGCAATGAAAGGCCCATTGATCTGGCTGAGGGAGGGTGTGGCCGGGAATGGTGACACTGGGACGCCTGTGCTGGCTGTGATAAGGGGCTTCTCAGGAAGTCTGAGTCACCTTGGGCGACTCTCTTTCAAGGCATAGAGGGCTCGCAGGAGCAGAGCCCAGAGGCAAAGCCAAGGCTTCCTCCTGGCCCAGGACCCTGGGAGTCTGCATTTCCTGTTGGTGGCCTTTGACCGGGGCAGCCATGACCCCTGGGAACTTTCCAGCCACCCTCACCCATGCACTTAGAGCATAGTGTTCATAGCTCTTTGTCTCTTTGCTCATCTTGCTTTTGTTTCCTCTGGAATGTTCCAAGGCCCTTGTATCCCCCTGTGCCAGGAATCTGAACACTCCAGGGTGGAAGCAGGCTTCACGTTACTCATCCCTCATGCGATTTCCTGACGGAGGGTCCAGAGACCTGAATTCTGGTCCAGGTCTGCAAACAACTAACAGTCATGGCCAAGGCCCCTCACCGAACCTTCATTTCCTCACATACCTAATTGGGGGTGGGAATAGGATGGAACAATTTGGGGAAGACAGACTTTTAGAACTGGAATGAGACTAGGACGTTTACGCCTCCTGCAGTTCCATCATTAGATACAGAAGAGAAACCCTTTAAGCTACTTTCATTCATTTACTCCTTAGCATAAGCGAAGGAGCCAAGATGACTTCTGAGGGAAGCAGAAATAACAGCAAATTACGGAAATGCACTGGCTCCCTTCCAGGGATGGAGTAAGCCTGCGGAGGCTGAGGGAAGGGAAGAAGCGTGGATAGAAAATTCCACCTCGTGCACTGTTTTCAGGGTTCGGTCTAGGGAGGGGGACTTTCAGAGATTAAAATATAAGAAAATACTAGAGCAAAAAAAATCATTCTAGAGGGAATTATATTAAGTGAAGCAAGTCAGGCACAGAAAGAGAAATACCATATGTTCTCATGTATTGGTGGAAGCTAAAAATAAATGAATAAATACACAAACAACCTGGGGGGAAGGGAAGAAGACACAGCAATTACAATTCCTTGAAGTTGATAGGACAATCGAACAGAAAGGACATTGTTGGGAGGGAGGGGGGAGATGGGGGCGGGAGGGAGGTTTCGGTGATGGGCCCCAATAATCAACCACACTGTATATTGACACAAAAGAAATGGTTTAGAAAAATCAAACAAGGAGGGAACAAGCAAAAAAAAAAAAAAGTCATTGGAAGTCAACTAACCCATGGATTTTCCAGATGGGAAGACCATGACCCTGAGCGTCTTCACCAAAGTTCCAGTAGCCAGGAGCAGGGCCTGGCATCTCAACTTAATAGCTCAGCTTTGGGCAAGCAAACCACTCAACCTCTCAGGCTCAGTGTCGTCAATTGTCAAGTGAGGGTGATGGTAGGACTGTGAGGAATAAATGAGAGTGTATATATATATATGGCAGCAGTCAGTGTTGAGTAAGTGTTAGCATCATCATCATCATCATCATCATGAAGTTATCGCTGCTACTACAGCTGCTGCTACTGCTGCCTGGGTCTCCCAACACAAACCCTCCTCCAGAGCCACACCTAAACCGTCCTCCTAACCAACACTCCATACCCTTCTGTAGGATTTTTCAAAAATGCAGATAATATAAAATAGTTCTTAAATGAGTCTAACCTCAATTTTTCACATCCCTGAATCCCCCAGACCTACCTACAGTAAAGATGGAAAACCATCAGTCACCATCTTGCCCCCTCTGTGGGGACAACTGTGAAGGTCATTCAAAGGTGCGGTAATGCTCAAGCCCTCCATAAATGGACCCCAAAACCCCAAAAGTGAAACAGGCATGGATATGGTTGGAGCCATGGGCTGGTCAGACAGCCCACGGGGGGCTGAGGGAAACAGGACAGATGTGTTCTTGGAGACTTTTCACAGGAAGGAGCAGACTACCTCCCTGCTCCCCTCACCTGGAGCCTGGTTAATCAGCTGGAAGAGGGAGAGCTGCTGACTGGGGACGACAGCCACATGCCCTCCCAGGCACCAGAGCACCCGGCATGGCATCCAGAGCTTGCCCCTGGGCAGCAGCCAGAGCCACTGCTGGGGGCAAGAGTCCATTGCTGAGCTGTGCTGCACCCCAGGAGCACTAGTCTCTGTCAAAAGGATGGATCTGTGCAGCTAATCCCCACAGGATTAGCTTGGCCATTGTGGACCTGTCTGTCTGCATTTCAACTCTGGGCTTCACCCTTTGGTGAAAGCGATTCTCCCGTTGCACAGGCACCCAGAGCGGAAACGGCAGCACAGTCACACACGTTTATGCCAAGAGCTTCGTCTGCTTTGGGCCAGAGACCTGTGATGGAGGTGGTGGGAGATCCACAGGAATCAGAAAACCTGCCCCTGCCCTCAGGGAGCTTGTTGTCTGGCCTGGAAGAGGAACCCTGAAGGCATTTCAGTCTTTCCTGGGATCTGTCATTCTCATGTACATTAACATTAATGACACTAACTGAGGGAGCCTCTCCTAAGATGGATGTTGAAAACCACCAGTACTCCTGGTATTTGGAGGTGGGCCTTTGAGAGGTAATTAGATCACGAGGTTGGAGCAGGATGAAAGGGGTGAGTGCCCCTGGGAGAGAACAAAGAGACCAGAGCAAATGGCTTCTCTCTGTCTCTCCTCTCAGGATACAAGGGAAAAATGGCCATCTGCAGATCAGGAAGAGATCCCTCACCAGACGCCAGGTCCTGGGCCTCCCAACCTCCAGAACAGTGAGAAAAAACATGTGTGGTTTAAACTACTCAGTCTGTGGTACCCTGTGGTAGCAGCCCAAACGGACTGAGGCAGTGCTGCCAGCAGAAAATGTAATGAAACCAATTATTCAGCACACTTCGTGTATTAGAAGGTGAAATTATGTAAAAGTGTGTTCCTAGCAGTTGTTACAAGCTAAATTGTTGAACGTGAAGTCTGGGTACAAGTCACACGAACTGCATGACATCACTGACCTCTGCTAGCATGCACTTGACAAGATGGGGCTTCTCTCACCTCCTGTTTTCTCACTGTTCTCATGTTACTGCTCATATCACTCAGGTCTCTTTTGTTGTTGTGACTTCCTGCTGCCTCATGGTACAACCCCAAATCATGAAGTAGATCAAAGGTTTAAAAGCAATTTATTGCAGAATAAAAATAGTGTTGAAAGCAGTGACATGGAGCATGCTCAGAACAGAATAAACAGAACAGAAATACAGACTGCAGGTTAGAATAACACGGTAATCGTTACTGCAAGCATGACCCCAGTGGGAATATAGACTGAAAATTGATAGGCACTGTGACTATTAAACATGCAAATTAACTAATTTCCTACATGCTGCCAAAAAGAAAAATGTGAATAGGAATGATGACAATTTATATCTTATAATTGAATTTTATTGGAGCAATAATCCATTCCAATCTCCAGTGGATTGTTAGTTAAGACACTCTATTTAATCACTCCCTCATAATTCAATTAATTTTTTGTAGAACAAGTGCAAAATCATACTTTCCAAGAATAAAACTGATTAATTTTGTCACTAAAAGTGAAGAAGAGACCAAAATATAGAGGCATCATTCTAAATTGTATTTGAGCAGCAAAAACAGTTCATATTATTTCCAAGATGCCAGGGGGAAAAAAAGACTTAATGATAAATGTTGGGCTTAAAATAAAAGGTGCTTTTATTTTAAGTTGTCAATTATTAAATTTCTTTATTAGGTGATACTAATAAATATCAAAATACCAGTAATACAACATGTAAGAGCAATCGCTACTGAATGTGACAGCAGGTATTTTCACTTGTAATTTGTCTAAAGCCATGTGTATTAGTCTGTTTCCTGTTGCTTATAACAGAAAACCTGAAAGTGGATAATTTATGAAGAAATAAAATTTTTTCCTACAGTTTTGCAGGCTGGGAAACCCCGGGTCCAGGGGGTGCATCTGGTGGGGGCCTTCATCCTGGTGGGGACTCCCTACAGAGTCCCAGGGCAACCACACAGGGTGTCACATGGAGAGAACGGCAGGAGCGCTTTCATGTACTCTCCTTATAAAGACACCACCCCATGTCCATGACAACTCGCTAAACCATTAACCCATGAATCCATGAATAGATTCACTCATTCATGACAGCGTAGTTCTCACAGTCCAATCACCTCTTCAAGGCCTCACCTTTCAAGTACCGTATCAGGGATTAAGTTCCACATGAGCTTTGGAGGGAATAAACATTCAGATCGTAGCACCATGGTTCTCAACCAGGGTCCATTTTGCCCACCAGGGGACATTTGGCAATATCTGGAAGTATCTTTGGTGGCTATGGCTGGGGAGAAAGGTGACGGGGGAGTGTTACTGATGTCTGTGTGTAAAAGCCAGGGAAACTGCTAAAACCCTACAGTGCAAATCCTACAGTGCCCCATAATAAAGAATTATCTGGCCCCAAATGTGAATATGCTGAAGCTGAGAAACTCTGATCTAAACCACTAACGTGCAAAATATGAATCAACTACACAGGTAGAGACAGGGGAGCCGGTGGGGGCGAGAGGAGGGGACGGGAGGAGAGGAATAGATAAAGGGCCTGAGGACTATTTCTCCTGTCTTTTCTTAAAACTCCATGCTACAGAAGAGGAGATTTTGTTGCTCAGATAATGACAATTTTCTGATTCATGAAGCACATAAAACATCTCCACTTGCATGTGATGAAGACCAGGTACCAATGCCACCACTCTATGCCCTGCTTGACCGGCAGAGAACAGGCCGACTCATGACCTTGTATTAAAGTAAATCATAAAAACTGGTAATATGGACATTTAAGATTCTACCTTTCCACCCTGAAGAATGCAGGCACTCAAGAAGAAAAGTGCCTTCTTGAGGTTTTGGAAGGAGTACTTAAGCAAAAATTTCTTTATGGAAATTATGTCAGGAAAGCCATTTTCATGACTTCAACTAGCTTACTGCAGGCGATGCAGCTCACTGATATTTGGAAGATGGATTTTTTTTCAAGGTCAAAGCTATATTCCTGCTGGGAGGGAGTGGAGTTCAGAAGTGGGATTGCTGCCTGCCAGAGGCCCAGGTGCTTTACTGTTGGATTTCCAAACGTTATTTGGGGGCTCTTTTATCCACGCCCCAACCTCATGCTCTGGATTTAACCTTATGACAGGGGGCAGTGGGCGGGGGCCTTCTAAATAAACTTAACTCTGTTAAAATTATTCTTTGGGAGGCCATGAGGTTGAGATGGCTCCAGCACCTTGGATTCCTACATAAGCAAACTAAAACCCAATTCAGTGTAAACAGTAAAATAAAACTTTAGCTTCATTAGACACCACCCATGAACCTCTTTCTAACTCGGAACTTTCCATGTTAACCAATCAAATATTCTCTTTGTCTTGCTTCTTGGAACACCTTACAAAGTTCCCCCCCTCGAGCCTCTCAGTGGAGCACTAAACAGCTTCTGGTCTGAGGCTGCCCAGTTTATGAATCACTGATTGCTCAAATAAACTCTTTAAAATTGTAGCATGCCTAAGTTCATCTTTTAACAGCTCTTTTGCTTCCCCTTTATCTGTCTGCATACCAAAGAGAGCTCCTAATCTCCTGTCAGGAGAGAATATTTCCACCCCCTAATGGGAAAGTGGCCACCAGGAGAGTGGAGTAGAGGCTCCTGCACAGGATGCTGTGGAGACTGAGCCCAAGATGACCTCATGGAGTCCCGCATACCTCCCAGGGTCAGGGGAGCAGCCACATGCTTGTCCTCCTATGTGCATGATGGTAGCTGGCATGGGACTGAGAGCCAGCAGACCTGAGTTCCGAAGGCCAGGACGCCAGAGCAGATGCAGTGGGAACCACATGACTTGAGACCAGACAGGGATCAGGATGCATTAGTGGGCACCGGTGCAGACCTATAAATACATCCCCACAACTGACGCCTCTCACCTCCACCCCACCCACTCCTGCCCCAACGTCAGATACTAGGTGGCTGAACTCAGACACCTTTCTTTAAAGACACCGGGAGCTGGGAGAATTCTAGACTTGAGTTTAAGCAAAAAACGCAAAAAATTCTTGAAATGACTAAGTGTACTCTCAATTGGCAAGATTATGTTTTCCACAATTAGGTGAAACTAAACTTCAGAACTGAGACTTTAATGATGATAGTACTAACCTAATTATTATATTAAACAAAGCTCCCTTTCTTGCCAAGCCAAGTGCAAAGTTTGAAAGTGGGAGCCTCTCTCTACTCAGGAACTTCCGTAGAAATGTAGAGGATCATGGGAAGATGTGGATTTTTATCCTATAGCTGGGGCAAGGCTCAAGAGAGGTAATACTTGCCCCTGAGGCAGCAACATCGGACGATTAAAAACCAAAACCTGGGTACAGCTGTTCTTGCCTTGGCTTTTATCCTGACTCGCATGCTCAGTGACTAGACTAGGAGTGCACTGGCCCCAGAAACATTTGGAGACCACTGACAACAACCATCTGGAATTTAGCACATTCCTTGGAGCAGATTATTCAGGCATTGAGGTCTTCAGAAACACTAGAATTTTCTCTACAGAAACCAGGTGAAGGGCAGGACCTACAAAGAGGAGACTGTTGTGAGAAGCTGGAGTTCTCAGGGGGTTATGGATCCTCTCAACAGAAGGATGTAAGCAGTTTCTGACAAGACCTACCTTGAAATTCCCGTACGGGTGCAAATTCCCAGAAGGCAGCAAGTTAATCTCGTCAAGCGGTGGCTACAGCCAAAGTAAAGCCTTCTGTCTTGGTGAGTGACAAAAGGCATGAGTGCATCGTCACTCTCATTGTCAAAGCTATCCTTTAAAGCTTACTCCAAAATTCAGATACACCTATATAAACCAACAGACTACAGAGCTCATCAAATGTTAGAGCTGAGAAGTACTTCCAAAATTATCCAGCCTAGTGACCTCATTCTGCAGATAAGGACTTGGGCATGTCCTGCCCATTGTTACCAAATTAGTCAGAATTAGGAATAAAACCCTGGTCTTCTATTTCCTAGTGCAGATACCATTGGTCCATTGCTAATCCTCTTTTAAAATACAAAAATAAAGTAAAATAAGTGTTGTGGGTGTTTGTTACTTTTTCCAGTACTGACTTTCTCCAGGCTGATGGCAGGACAAAGCAAGGAAGTAAAACACGACAATGACACCTGGAAGGTGGGTGGTGAACACAGGCCCCCAGCCTGGAAGACACCAGCTCTGAGTGAGGAACTGAGCTGGTTCCAACAGTCTGGTTTGCACACATTTTGATTACATGTCATTATAAAGTTTGAGCATTAAATTATAGACGTGTATTGCTATATCAGTACATGTATTGAAACACGTACACCAAAAGATAGAGAATTTTAAAAGGTGATGTTTTTAAAAATGAACTTTAATAGAAGTTGACTTAGTAAGTTAAAGCTAGTTACTGTAACACGTGTCCCCGAAATTTCAGTGGCTTGACAAAATAAAGTTTATTTCTTGCTGCTTGCATTCGTTTGAGGATGAAGGATCCTTCCATCTCATGACTCTTCCCTTCTCCAGGGCCCTGGGGTCCTCTTCATTTGACAGAAGGAGGGGAGGCTTGAGAACCGCACAGTGCACGGGGGCTTAAGAGCTAGACCTGGAAGGGGCAGCGTCGCGGGTCACGGCTATGCTCGTTCCACTGGTCCGAATGCATCACTTGGTCCCACCGAACCACAAGGGGGGCTGGTGAATGTGGGAGGAAAAGGCAGTGGGGTATGTGAACACATAGCAAATTCTGACACAGAAATTCAAGCCTCCCCCAGCTCCCCCCATATCCCAAACGAGTTTCCGAGCACCCCGCGGGTACCTGCTTCCACATTTGGAACCCACTGGTCTGGAGGACAGGCACGGACTGACTGGGTCACCCCCATTCCTTCTCCCACATGACTGAGGAGAGCCAGATTTGGGGTAAGACAGGAAGACGTTGTCAGGAACGGCTAACGTGACTGAGCGCTTACCCTGTGTCCAGCACCAACTAAACAATGTACGTGCATTAAACTCATCTCATCCAACAAGCAACCCAGTGAGGTGGATGCTGTCATGATCTCCATTTTTCATATGAGGAAGCCAAAGCCCAGAGACTTCATGGAACCTGCCCCAAATCACACAGCGGCAGGGATGGGATTTGGCTTCAGGCACTGGCTGCAGAGTCTGTGCTGTCGGCCGCCACCCCCTGTCGACTCCAGAGGAATCCCTTGTGTTTCTTAGACCAAGACTTGGGCTTTCGCTGACAATAGCAGGAAGGTACCGGGTGCAGCTACAGCATTTCTGCCAGGGTTTTCCCAGTGCCCCTGCCTGTTCATCGCCGTCCCACCCCATTGATTCATTTCAACTTGGGATTCATTGTGATCACTAGATCTTCTTCTGCTCCTCATCCCTCCTGAAGTTCATTCTGACCCCTTGGAGGTTATCTAACTCCATGTTCACAATGCCCGCTCCCAGATCTCAAGCTGACTTGGTGACCCATTAACAATAGTTTCCATTTCCCCATCATCTCCTGATGAAAGGGGGGGCATTACATTTGTGGGGCCAGCTGCAGTGTGCCCCCAATCAGGAGCCTTCCAATGAGTAACCACTCACTCCGCAAGGAGTCCCCTGGGGAGAGCAGGGCAGAGAAGGGAGCCTTACTCAGCTAAGCCTGGCCTGGTAGCCCTGCCTCGTAGTTCTGAGCCCTTTCTTCCACGTATTTCCACCAAAACACAGGCTTCAGGAGCAATAGACAATGATGTAGTTGTCCATGGTGGGGCTGAAATGGAAATAATGTGATTTAGGTGGAAAGGTACAAAATGATCAGATTCAGGAAGCTGCCACCCCGCTTGGAAACAGGTGTGACTCCTCAGCAGGTGCAGCTACACACAGGTCAGCTCAGATCCTCTCCCACCTTAGCATAAGGGCATCCTCTGGCCACAGGAGGAGAAGGGAGAACCAGACATCACTCCTGACATCAGTCCACTGAGGCACGGCCCGGAGATGGAGGGAGATTCTTCTTGCAACCTCCTTCCCCAGAGACCGTGCCCGAACATCATTTGCCAGTTGATCATGCAGCCTGTTAGGCAGTAAGCACTGAAATTGGTCAACCACTAAAAGCGCTTTTCATCATGAAAGCCCAGAAAAAAATAAAAGGTGGAATCAAACTGGGGGTACAGGGGGTGATTAAAAAAATATAGATAATTTCTGGAATTTGACCTGTTCAGCCTTACCCAGGTCACCACCCTCAGAAGTAAGGGTATGTCATTCTGCAAACTGACTCAGTTGCATGCAGAGGAGGAAAGTGAAAGGCTCCACCCCTCTACACCATGTCCCCGCCTGGGAGGGACCAAGATGCCAGTAAAAAAGGGACTGGCAGCCCCACGCTTCTGGGGATCCCATCCTGCCATCCTTTGTTTAGAGCTCTCTGGCTCACTGCTTCCTTCCTCCCAGCTTTGTGGCCCTGTCCTCCCTAAGCAGACATGCTGGGGGCTCAATGGCCATAGCAGGGGGCACACTCTTCCCCATAATGACGCCTGGAATCTTCTGCCCTTTTCGCCTTCCCTAGTTTTTCAAGCTCTCTGTTTCCTTCTCAAGCACGCGCCTTCACTCTCTTCTAAGGAGATGAGATTCAGATTGTGCGTTGTTTTTAATGCATTCCAGATGCCAGAAGAAATCTTGGCCCGAGCTCAGCAGTTCTGCCATTGGGCCTCTCCCCACACCTCCCTCCTGGCTCCAAAGGCCAGTGAGAAAAAAAACAGGCAGGCGGGCGCCATCTGCTGGCAGCAGCCTGAAGCTCAACGAAAAGGTTTTCTGAAACAAGCTCAATTCACAAGTCCTCAGTGGAAGAATGAAGTTTATCCGATGAAAAGTCCTTGAGACAAAAGATTACGTAAATTAGAACGCTTCAGTGCTTAGACTTGAACAATAAAAGGAAATATAGATTTAGGGAGCATTTGAAGAACCCTGTTGTTATTAAATTCTACGATTTACAGTCTGAAAACCAGCTGGGTCCTTCCTAACGTCGAAGTCTTTTGAAGGGTGGAGCTTTTTGTTTCCAATCTTGTGTCACCAACATAAGCTAAGAGAGGACTTCAAGCAAATTAACTTTTAAGTGTCTGGTTTGGTGAAATATAATAAGCAGAGGAAGAGGGAAATTTAAAGTAAATGAAGCAAGTGGACAAAAATGTTCCTTTATTTTTAGGTAAAATCATTCGTGAGGATTTTCATGGCTAGCATGTAGGCCATCTAACCCAAACAGAAGGAAGCTCTTTTAAGATGGTGAATTATGGAAGGTTCTAGAAGGCGGGAATACAAGTCTGTTGGAAAGGGGAAGGGAAGGGCATGGGGACACCCACGAATGAAGTCCCAAAGCCAGGGAGCTAGGCACAAGCTGGGGGTCAGGTGACTAGCACAAAACCTAGAGGGTAGTTTCTCAGGGAAACTCAGGACAAAGAGCCCACCTTCCTGAGGGCAGAGTGTGTAGCCCTGACTGTGTGTGCATTTTGCCAGAACGTGGTCCTGTCTCCATCAAATCAGGTGCTCACTCCCCGGCCGGCCCAGGAACAAGGGGCCTAAGCTTGAACAATCTGGAACTACCAGCGCCGGGCTCCTTATGTATGTGTTCTCAACAGGAACAAAACTTTGTAACATGAGTTTGCACTCTTTCCCTCCTTCCCTCTTCCAGGAAAGACACCCTTGTCTTCCAGTTTGTTCCTGGGGTTTGGTGATACAGACACAAGAGCCAGAAAAAGCAAAGAGGCAGAATTGGTGGAGTGGTCACAGGGTTTTTGTTTCTGGACAGGTCCAAGATTCACTCGGTGTATCAGTCTGTTTTCTGTTGCTCATAACAAAATACATGGAACTGGGTAATTTATAAGAAAATGAAATTTGTTTCTTGCAGTTTTGGAGATTCAAGGTCCAGGGAGCACATCTGGTGAGGGCCTTCCTCTTGATCGTGATTTTCTACAGCGCTCTATGGCGACCAGGGTGTCGCATGGTGAGAGTGGCAAGAGCACTTTGGTGTGCTCACTTGCCCTCCTTATAATGCCCCCAGTCTGCTCCCTGATCACCCAGTGAGCCATCAACCCATTAATGGATTAATATGTTCATGAGAGCAGGGCCTCACCATCCAATCACCTCCCAAAGGCCTCACCTTTCAAATTCCATGATCGGATTCACTCCCTCTTAACACTGTTACAATGGGGATAAGTTTCCAATATATGAACTTTGGGGTACACATTCAACCCATCGTGCTTGGGTAAGACTATGAAAATGGGAGCTGCTGGACAGAAGAGCTGCGCAGGCTGAGCTTCTGGACGGGGTTAGGTTGAAGAGTTGACAGCGAGGGAGATACAGCAGTCCTGCACTACAGGTGCGTGGGACAGAGAACGCTGAGAATCATTTCATTGAGGAAGAGAGTTTTAAGAAGATGTGTTGTGCATGAGAATATATTTTAGGGCTGGCTGGTGGCTCACTTGGGAGAGCAGCGTGCTGATAACACCAAGGTCAAGGGTTCAGATCCCCGTACAGGCCAGCTCCTCCCCCAAAATTTATTTTCCTCCCCTCTCCCCTCACCTTTAGTGTCTCTTGAGAGACTAAATATTGTCAATTGCTTTGGGGGGGACAGCGAGGAGCGAGTAAGGCTGCCGTTTCTGTGAATCAACACCATGCGCTCACCCAGGGGTGGGGGCCACGATGAGACGCTGCGGTGTCAACAGAAAATGCTTGAATTTTGATTTCTATTTGTTTTTATCTCATTTTCTAACTTCTGTTTTGGGGTATGTTTTAGACTGTACATAATAGCAAAGCAATAGCTGTTTATATTTACAGGTAAATACACAGTTGCTGGAGATGCACAAGCCAACATGGAGGTGCACAGTTTTAAAGATTTGGTAGCCAGGGTGTGGCCCTCAGTGCCTCTCTGTCATTCTTCAATCTGGCTTCAGGTAGGTTTTCCTGCTTTATTGGCCCCTAGAGTCGCTCTCCTCCTGGCCAGGCAGATTATCACAACCTCTAAGAGAGAGGAGGACTTGGCACCAACCAACTGATCAGAGGGATCTGGAGGCTCAGAACTGAGCCCACATTAACCCTTTAGTTGCTGGACAGTGGGAAGGCCATGAGGTGGGAGGGAGAGATGGCTGAGGCTCTCCCAGGAATGCACCTGGGAGGCTTGGGGCTGCTGCTGATTACAACCAGTGGAGAACTATTTCAGAAAGTTCAAAACAGCCAGTGGCGCAGAATATCAGCTCTGACCACAGACACCCTTCTTTCTAATTTTTGGCTCCTATCAGCAGCACTTTTGCCAGTGTCTTGGCCTTTGCTCATACTGATCCTTGAGAGTGAAATGCCTTCCCACCCTTTCTCTGCCTATTAAAACTCCACTCATCCTCCAGATCCTCTCCCCTCCGAGAGACCCTACTGATGTTGGGGTCAGAAGGAAGTGCTCTTTCTCTTGCTCACAGTCTCTCTCTCTTAGCACTGTAAGAAAATAAGTGATTCGTTTTCAGAAATGACTTATCTGAGGGTGTTTTACTGAGATGGTAATCAGTTACTAGCCCCTTTTGTTTTCTTCTTTCACTGGTGTTTCTCCCTTCATAGGGCTTTAATGGGTCTTTTTCACAGGCTTGTCCTGAGCCCCCAGACAAAGGAATTCCTTGAAAGGAGGTAATAAATCTTAGGCGTTGTTTGGGAAGATTGTACACCCTGTAGTACTCAGCCAATGAGGAACGGCGGGGAGAGACTTGCTCACTAGGGAATGTATCGCTCAGTGTAACCGTTTCGGGCATGCCTGTCCCATTCACAGACACCTGGACTTGCAAGGCTGTTATTAAAGTCTTGCTTCACTGTACCTCATGTCTCCGTATCCATCCTTTGGCATTGGACAGGTGAGGGCACTTCTCACAGCACTCAGTGGAGTGGAGTGGCAGTATACCGGCTGGTTCTTTACTTCTTTCTCTCTCTTCAAGCCTCACCCTGAAGAAAGACTGTAAGCTCCTTAAGAGGAGAAACTACCTATTTCAATACGCTGTGGTTGTAAAATGCATCGCTATTTTATGTACCTCTGAGGGAAAAAAAAGAAGCTATCAATAGACTACAGATTATAAGGCACCCTGATTGCAGAGATGTTGAAATTTAAAATAAAAACAAAAGCACTACTTGGAATGAATAAAATGGGGTGTGCGGTTTGCCTGTGTATCTGGCCTAAGACAGTGCCGTGCATACAGTCCGTGTTCGGTGAGTATTCTTGTGGGCCTTGTCGGAGGTTCTAGTGTGGAGTTCCAGGGAGGAAGTTCCAGGGAAGGAGGCAGCAGAGAAGAGCAAGGGCTGAGGAAAGACAGCAGGAGGGAATGAAGGCTTGAGCCGACATTTATAAAGCTGTGATATATATGTGTGTACACACACACA
Source organism: Cynocephalus volans (assembly GCF_027409185.1). NCBI lineage: Eukaryota > Metazoa > Chordata > Mammalia > Dermoptera > Cynocephalidae > Cynocephalus > Cynocephalus volans. The sequence goes on from NC_084469.1 coordinate 42,361,260, forward strand.
CACTTACATATATATACTTTCATCCGTGGTTCCTGGCTCCCCAAGGCAGACTCTAATCTTCTGCTTTTCTGTCTTAGAGCTGGCCATGAAGAATCCTCTGAGCTGTCTGATCTGATTGTGGGTGATAAGACCCCCATTCCAGGAGGGGCCTGCCCCATACCTGGCAGGAAAGAATGCTGCACAGAGAAGCCAAGAAGAATCTGAACAGACAGGCCTTGCTGGGTTTCCTCACCCAGGCTGTTCATGTTAGATCAGACCGTTTTTGTCCAATCACATTTCTACATGGTTGTCCATGCTTCAATCATGCCTATGTAATGAAGCTTCCATAAGCCCAAGAGCACAGGGTTCAGGGAGCTTCTGCATAGCTGGCCACGTGGAGGCTCCTGGACGGTGGCATGCCCCAGGAGGGCATGGGAGCTCCATGCCCCTTCCCCCATACCTCGCCCTATGTGTCTGTCCATCTGTGTGGCCTTTGTAATATCCTCTATAATGAACTGGTAAATTAAGTATTTCCCTGAATCCTGTAAGCCACTCATCAAATCAATCAAACCCTACGTGGGGGTTGTGGGAATCCCGGTTTGTAGCCAGTCCATCAGAAACATGGGTAGAATAACCTGGAGCTTTCATCAGGTGTCTGCAGTCAGGGGCAGCCTTGTGGGACTGAGCCCCACTGTGGGATCTGACTCTATCTCCAGGTAGACAGCAACTGAGTTAAATTGGAGAACACCAAGCTGATGTCTGCCCTAGAACTGCATTTGCTGGTAGGGAGAAATCCCTGCACATTTGGACACAGAAGTCTGTCTTCTGTGTTGGCTGTCACTGACTGACAGTGTAGTATAGTCTGTCTTCGTGTTGGTTTCTCCTCAAGTGTCTCATGTGTCTGCTACCAGCTTCCTCACGGTTCAGGGAAAAGAGTCTGGGGCTCACAGCCCAGTCATCCCAGTCATAGTTCCTACTCCATGATGCCCTGTATGTCACCAAAAAGCCACTAATTCTGTGATTTCCCATATTAGGCATGACAATAGGGTAATAATTGCAAATGCCATTTACCAAGTTCTAATAACATGCCTATGCTTTCATACATATTCATCTATGTTCTTTAAAAATGGAAAGCCAATGTCACTGGCCCTTTTTATTTTACAAAGCATCACAGGAGGGGCAGCCACCCACAGGTCATAGGACATTAGACAAACCACCTGCTGCATTTCAGAAAAGGGGAATTGGGACCCCAACATTAATCACAGTTACCTGGTCTGCATTAGAGATGCCCTTTGAAGACAGAATACGAGACCAAATGTCAGGGAGCTTTGAAAACCACAGAGCCAGACAAACGAGAGAGGTTATCCTGGACAGACAATGACATGACAGATTTGAAAGTGCTCAGTGCCACCAAGAACAAGGATTCTATTTCACTCCAGTGGATCAACAGAGACAGAGTCCCTGATCTTAAAGACATCAACTTTGTTCCACTGGAAGCTTTTCAAAAATGTTGAAATTGTAATTCATTAATATAGCAGCCTCCTAAAAGTTTCTACAGTTTCCAGGAATGCAAAGAAACTGGTTTTAGATTCTAAAGAATTTGAATTATTAAGAAATATAAAGTACTGATATGAGTTTCTGGTAGTCCTACAATTTTAGGTCTCTGCACAGTTAATAAACTGGAGGATAAAGGGTTTTTCATTGGTTTCATTTTTCCCATTTTTCTTTGTTCTTATCAGAAAATTGTTCAAGTCCCTATCCTTCCCCAAGTTCAAATGGCCCTGAGTTTACAGAATGGGCTTCCCTTGTCCCCACTTAATGGCTCAAGAACACCACTGTTATATTTGCCTTTCCCTTCTCAACAGTATCTTGTGACTCTCTGAAAAAATACTGGATACTTTCAATTATCTAATCATGATATCATATTAGATACTTTCAATATCCAGTATGTAAATGTTAGGTAGTCTTCGCTGTAGAAGAAGGCCCTCACCATGTGTTCCCTGGACTTTGGACTTTCCAGCCTCTGAAACTGTAAGAAATAAAATGATTTCTTCCTAAATTAAAGAAAAGTTGGGTAATCTGATATCTTTAATGTTTAATATCATACTTAAATTATAGAAGTGCTAGGAAGACTCAAAAATCACCACTTGTGAAAACACAGAATTCTTGGCCGCATCTGCAGAGTTGCTGACTCAGTAGACCTGGGTGAGATGGAATAATCTGCATTTCTAACAATTTCCCAGGTGATGCTGATGCTTCTGGTCCTGGGACCAACTTTGAGACCCACTGATTAAAATGGTTATTGGAAGAGCCAGGAAAGACAAACCTCAGAAGCTTCCTCTTCTGTTTTTCTTGGGATGTGGGTTGTTATGATGTTGAAAGGGATTGGGGTCAGGAAGAGACTGGAGAAGACATTGTAAGATTGGGCAGGGTAACAGAAGTCATTTATAAAAGTCTTTGCTAGAGTTTCTTTCTTTAAGTCAGACTTTATACGTGCGCTGGCATTCTCCCTTGGTGACCTAGAAATTATGAGCTCTAAAGTGCTTCTGGTAAGACCAGGCTCTGTCTGTCTCCATACGACCCTGGGATCCCAAAGAGACCTTCCCTGACAGGACTCTACAGGAGGAATTCACCAGTACTAGTAACTATGAAAATGCCCAAACAACCCCTGCAATGTTTAGGGGGTTGCTACGATTTGAATATGTCCCCCAAATTTTATGTGTTGGAAACTTGGCCCCCAATGCAGTAATGTTGAGAGGTAGAACCTTTGGAAGGTGACTGGGTCATGAGGTCTCTGCCCTCAGAATGGTTTAATCCATTCGTGGATTAATGGATTAATGGGTCATCCCAGGAGTGGGTCTGTTTTAAAAAGCCACGTTGGCGCTCTCTCGTGAGCCCCCTCTCCCTGCCTTGCACTGCCTAGGAATTCTACAGAGTCTCCACCAGCTAGACAGCCCTCCCCAGATGTGGCCCCTCAACCTCAGGCTTCCCCACCTCCAGAACTATACAAAGTAAATTTCTTTTCTCTGTAATTACCCAGTATCAGGTATTCAGTTATAGCAACAGAAAAAAGACTACAGCAGGGTTCATAAGAAGGCAGATTCTGTCATCCCCTCTCTTGGTACCCAGCTCTTAAGAGGGAAGTGACCTGGGTTGCTACAAATGCCAAAGTACTGGGAGCCATTTCCTCTTCTGTGCCTATTGATGATTGGATAAACATCTTATATCTCTATATCAATTTTAAATAGCCCATAGAAGATCGTTGATATATTTTTATTAATGCTATGTCGTTCAGATTAGGAAACACTGGTTGTACCCTCTGCTTACCAACTCCTAAAGCAACCGCGTGCTTCAAGCAAACCAATCTCACTACCATGACCAAACTTAACTGGACCAAAAAGGTGCCCAATTAGGGGCTACACCAAGTCAAAAGAAAGATGAACCATCCACCCCCCCATGGAATCCTCCTGCCTGGGAAGCTGCAGGAGAGGGAGCAAATGGGCTATATGGGAATTGGGGAAAATGCACTCTCTTCCCTGGGCTTTAATTTTTTTCTTCTCCAAAGCTAAGATGCTAAATTTCATTAGCTCAGAAGCCCTTTTGGCTTTGACTGCCAAAAACACAGAAATATTCTGTTCTTGTGCATGCCACTACTGGTCCCCTTTTCTCTGCACTATGTCAGGAACTTGCTCCATCATCAGATTTGAGTGGGGGGGCGTCCAGTGCTCAGGAAGGCTGTGAACAGTCTCTAGGAAACCAAGGCAGACTTCAGAATATACAGTCAGACCCAAATGGCAAGGAGCTTAGACAATGTTACATTGTGGTGCTTAAAAACATGCATTTTTTAAAAGCCTGAGCTTACTGAGTCAGCAATCTGGAACATTCTCAAGAGACTAAAAATATCTCTAGAGTGGACTGAATTTTAAGCTATGCTTTAGAAAACTTTCTATGTGAAAACAATTGAGTATTTCTTCTTTAAAACAGTTAATCATTCTCTTTATTTGGATTTTTACTACTGGAATCGCTAAGTATAGATCGGGTTCAAGCCACTGATGGGGGATTGAACATCATGGCCCAAAGGGCTATCCAGTCCTACATTTTGTAACAAGGGGCCAACATTTTTACCTTTAAATCCCTCAAGTGATTTATATTTTCAAAGCAAAGAGGCAAAATGCTTTCTCTTTTCCTGACAGTTTGAGGATTCTCTTGCCCAACATCAGCTAGCAGGACAAAGGGTTCTTTTCAACCAGGAGGTCAGTATCTGCCAAAGGCTTAGTGTTTGGTATTGCCTGGCTTCCCCCAGCAAGACAAGAGCAAAGCTCTCATAAATGGTCTGAGATATATATCTGAGTATCACCTCTGCCACCACCACTGATGCAGCCTTTCCCTAATTCACACTAAGGTACATTTGGAAACATAAAAAAGGCAAAAGTTCATGATGGCAACAGCCTGACTCTCAGCATAAAGCAGAAGGAGCTGTATGTAGAAAGTGCCTTCCATAGTTTCTCAAGAGTGCTCTGAATCCAGGACAGACAGTGAGGGAGGCTCAGAGACCCAGTGCAACGGGGTTGGATTGTGTGCCCCAAAGTTTAATGCATTAGAAATTTGATCCCCATTGTGACATTGTTAAGAGGATGGGAAATCTTATGGTAATTGAAAGGTGGGGCCTTAAAGAGTGATTAGATTGTGAGGACCATGCCCTAGTAAATGGATTCATCCATTGATAGTTCAATAGTGGTCATGGGCGTGGTTCTGATGGCTTTAAAAGGAGAGCACATAAGAAGCTCTCTTTCTGCTCAAGCCATCCACCATGTGATACTCTGCATTGCTGTGTAGAGTCATCAACAAGACCCTCACCAGATGTGTTCCCTGGCCTGTGGACTTCCCAGCCTCTGAAACTGTAAGCAGTTAATATTGTTTCTTTACAAGTAACCCAATTTCAGGTATTTCTGTTATAAACAACAGAAACAGACTAATACATCCAAGGTATGTCACTAATCAGAAAGCCACAGCAGCAGCAAGAAACAGCCTCTGCACACTACCGAGAGAACTTTCCTTTCCCCATTCATGGGTGCGGCTACTTACCTTGTGCTAATTGCTTAGGAGCAGAAGCTACACTCTAAAATTGAATATGGACCGTCAATCTGGCAGCAAACATACCCTTTAAACCGAAAAGAAACTTCTTTCGGTTGGAATAGGCTTTTATCTGTCCTTATCTGCCATAACAAAATACCATAGACTAGGGCCAGCCCATGGCTCACTTGGGAGAGTGTGGTGTTGATAACATCAAGGCCACAGGTTTAGATCCATATATAGGGAGGGCTGGTTGGCTCACTTGGGAGAGCGTGGTGCTGACAACACCAAGTCAAGGGTTAAGATCCCCTTACCAGTCATCTTTTAAAAAAAATAAATAAATACCATAGACTGGGTGGCTTAAACAACAGACATATTTTCTTACAGTTTCAGAGACTGAAAGTCCAAGATCAAGGTGCCTGCAAGGTCAGTTTCTGGTGAGGGCTTTCTCCTTGGGTTGTAGACAGCCACCTTCTCTCTGTTTCCTCACATGGTGGAGAGAGAAAGACAGAGAGAGACAGCAAGTTCTCTGGTGTCTCTTCCTATAAGGGCACTAATTCCATCATGAAGGCCCCACCCTCGTGACCTCATTTAAAACTACTTATCTTCTGAAGGTCCCATATCCAATATCATTACATTGGAGTGTAGGGCTTCAGCATATGGATTTTGGGGGAGATACAATTCAGCTCATAGCACACCCATTCAACCCTCATTTATTAAATATCTACTATGTGCTGGATGCCAAGAATATAGAAATTAATAAGACAAAGATTCTGACCCTAAAGAGCTTCCAGTCGGGGGTGGGGGCTGGTAAATGGGTAGACAGATGATTGCAACTCAGTGCAGGAGCTATAATGATAGAGGCAGGCAGGGAATGCCATGGGAGCAGAGAGAGAGCCTGGGGCCATCAGAGAAGTCTTCCTGAGGAAGTGGCACCTGAGCTGAGTCCTTGTTTGTCTTTTTTTTTTTTTTTTTTTTTTTTTTGGTAGCAGGCCAGTAAGGGGATCTGAACCCTTGACCTTGGTGTTACAAAGTTGTGTTCTAACCAACTGAGCTAACTGGCCAGCCCCTTCTTCCTCTTCATTTTATTGGATTTTTTTAATTATAAAAGTCATAATAGTGCTCAGTGTAACAAGTAGAACAATATAAAGGTTTATTATTATTATTTTTTTAAGTGCTAACCTTCACTGACCTGGCTACAGTCCCATGCTTCCAATGTAATTAAGGTTAGCAATTTGCCATGGGTCTTTGCTCACCATTTTTTGTGCTCTTAGCAACAGATATGCACATATATGAAGGAGTTTTTTTTTTAATTTTGTAATTAAAATGCAATTATTTTATGCACATCACTCTGCACTTGCCTCTCCTACAATGAAGCATCTAGGCCCGCTCATCTCTTTAACTAGCTGCACCAAGAGTAGCTAAGTGCCTCTCTAACAAATCTTCATAGATGGCATGAAAGCATGGACATATTTTTTTCATTTTTTCATATTTTTCATTCTATTTTATTTCAACTAGCAGTCTCACTCTTCTCAGATGAGCATGGTGATCAAACTCTGACAGAGTAGCAGAGAGCTATCTGAAGGGAAGATGTGGGGAGACATGAGATTTGGGGAGGTATGAGCCATTGTCAGAAGTCCAGCTGCTCGAGAGGCTCAGAAGCACACACATTTCTATTCACATCTTTCATTGTCAACTCTATAAATTAACAAGGTGGTTTTCACACCCCTGCTGGAAGCTGGGGACCTAATGTAAGGATGGTAAAAGATGGCAGATTGCCAGCCAGAGGTTACAAGCCCTTGTAGCCAGTCCCTTCCCCATGCAGGTGGCCCAGGGCAGGGCAGGGCAGGCAGGGGCAGCCGGGGTCCGGGTGTGTCCCGCCTGGCATAGAGTGTCTGAGATGCTGTGGCTATTCTGCAGCTGTTGCCTCAGAGAAGGGTGCATGGTGATGGGGGCCAATTTCTCCATCTCCTCACTGGAACACATTACACAATCCACCCCTAGGTCCCATAACCACAACAGCCAAGCAGCTCGGGTCACCCCATGGTTCTGCCTGAACTACCTCCCCAAGTCAACCCGTTCAACCTGGGTATATGGGACATAGGTAGTGAACTGGGTCACCTGTAGATCACCCACTGGTTGTCCGTCCGTTCCCATAGGCTGCTCGTTCCTCAATTTCTCATGCACAACAGGTCATGCCTGGAGATGCATGGTTTCCCCCAACTCACCACTGGGTTGGTCATCTTTCCTGGTGTGAGGGGCAGGAGTGGCCAGTTGCTGCACATCATCCTCCAGGACATTTATCCGTGCTTCCAACAACTCTGCTTTCTGCCTCGAATCTGCCAGTAGCTGCACATCATCTGCCAACAACTCTGCTTTCCACTTCAGCTCTCGATCAGTTTGCAGCAGAGTGAGCAAAAGCCAGGCTCTGACCGGCAGAAATGTGGCCACCAGGCACCACACGCTCAGACAGCCACATTTCTTCCCCCTCCCAAGGGGTTTTCTGCCATAGTACCTGATCTATGCTGCCTTGCAGTACAGTGTGCAGTAACCAGGTCCCGGTCAACAGGAAAGTGGCCATAGGGCACAGCATACTCATAAGTAGCCACATTTCCTCTTTCTCCCAACGGCTTTCAGCTCCTGTACTTGCTCAGAGTCCTGTCGCAGGCTACGCCAAATGTGGCATAATCATGCTGACTACGCCAATTTGTCTGGATAGGCTAAGGCCTACTGCGAGGCTAATGTCTCAAATCCTGCTCACAGCGCCAATTGTCTAGCTCTTAATCCTGTTCATGACACCAATTGTAAAGCTAGGTGACCACGCTAGTTGTCGCAGCTCTTTTACCTGCCGGTAATCCTGCACCGACTGAGCCGATTGTTGAGCTAGGGCTGGGTCTGGAGCTCCCAGACACTTTAAGCTCATTCACAGACTGGGTCACAAACCCTCCACATGCCAGGCTGGGTCATCAGACCCCTTCACGCAGGTCTATAAGCTAGGCAACTGGCCACGCGGTCCTTGAAAGCTGCAGGTCTGGAAAAACATGGCCACGCAGGGCAGGTGCCCGAGGCAGTAAAACACCAGCCAAAGTGGTGCTGCCTTGCAGGTGCACTCACTCCACCCACACACAATGTTTAGCAAACCACCCTGAACCAGCTCCAAGGTGAGGGGAGCCTGACCAAATTGTTGCATTTTCACAACACCTGCCCAACCCGAGCAGGGCATCCACGGCATGTGCCATCTGGGGAAAAGCAGAGCACTGCATCTCTGCCCAAATGTGCAAGTCCAGAAACTCGATTGTATCTGTTCAAGCACCAACCCAGCCTTGGTGAGCCAGTCCTCACCAAGCAAACTCCAAAGAGGCCGCTTTGTAAATGAGAGTGCCTATTTAATAACTTACCCACACAGACTCCTGGAGGGCTAATGAGTGCCAGTCCTTTCCATGCATCCCTTCCTCCTCACCATCGTCCCTTCACTGATAAGATTTCTGTGGCCTGGGACCATGTCCTATTCAATTTTGTATCCCCACTCATTCAGTCCCAAATGTACCTTATGTGTCTCCTCCCCAGCATCTAACACAGTTCCTTGCAGGGAGCAGGAGGCCAACAGAGATGTGTCCATGGCCATGCAGGGAAACGTGTTCTGACCTCTACAAGGTGCACAGCAGAGTATTAAACAGCACAGGCTCTGGCCAGACTGTCCAGGTCAGGATCTTGTCTCTACCAAGTATTAGCTGTGCGACCCTGCCTGAGTAGAATTATCCTCTTCCTGCTTCGGTTTCCTCATCTTATCAAAGAAGGGTGGTCCCACCCTTATCCACGAGAAATACATTGCAAACAGATGCCTGAAACTGTGTGTTGTCCTGAGCCCTACATGTGCTATGTTTTTTCCTATGCATACATAACTGTGGTAAAGTTTAATTTATAAATTAGACACAGTGAGAGATTAACAACAATAAATAGTGATAAAATAGAAAAATCATAACAATATCCCAGCATCACTGCTCTTGCACCTTGGAGCCATTATAAAGTAAAAGAGGGTGACCTGAACATAGGCGCTGAGATCCCACAGAAGTCCCCCTGACAATCGAGAAGGCTACTGAGTCACTAACTGGCATGTAGTGTACAGTGTGGACACGCAGAACAAAGAGAGAATTTGTGTCCCGGTCAGGGCTGAGTGGGATGACATGAGATTTCATCATGTTACTCAGAATGTGCAATTAAAATGTATAAATTATTTATTTCTGGAATTTTCATTTAGTATTTTCAGACACCAGTTGACCTTGAATAACTGAAACTGCAGAAAGTGAAACTGCAGATGGGGGACTACCGTGCCTACAGCACCTGCCTTACAGAGTTGTCGGGACCATTGAGTTAATACACATTAAGGGTTTAGAGTGGCACATGGCATGCAGTCAGCACTATATACGTGCTGGTCATTTTTCATACCCAATATATGCTTGTTGTGTCACCATTAAATCTCCAGTGATCTGAGGTGGACATTGCCCTCCCTACCGTCAAGAGGAGGCAGCCAGGTCCAGTGAAGGTAAATAACATGCCGATAGCTGCACAACTGTAAGTGGCAGAGGCAGAATGCGAGCTCAGTGCTGGGTGCATGCCCGTCCTCTTCCTGCTGCCCCACAAATAAGGTAATCCTCAGTCAAGAGTGCCACCAGGCTCTCACCGAGAACCCCACAAGCACTAATCGTCAGAAGGAGGGGCCAATATAGCATCAGATCTACCTCAAAATAAGGGGTTTTATTTGCACCGTCCAGAAGGCATCCATAGCATTCAGTGGCCCAAAGTGTCCCCCTCGGCACTCAGCCAAACCACCAGCATGCCAGCCATGCCCACACAGCTCCTACATCTTGACAACTGGATTCCCCAGCAGCTGGTTGACAACATAGATTTGGACCAGAACAGGTTGTCACCATGCCTTAGAGGGTCTTAAGTACTCTTTCATTCCCAGGATGGCAAACAGACACTGTCAGTACTAATTCTATTTAACTAGAGGTGATTGTCTAGAATCGGTGTTTTCCAAAGAATTCCATAGCTAAGACTGGGCTCGGTGGAAAAGAGCTCTGTGGTTGACTAGTGATGTCTGCCAGGGCAAAGGAGGGAGAGCAGCGTGAAACAGGCTTATCTGCCAACCCTACTTCATGGCAAACCACTACGCATTCACTCAGGTACTGAGCAAGCACCTGGTATCCACATATTACCTGTATATTACTGGGGGACACAAAACCATACATATGACATGATCCCTGTCTTTAGGAAAAAGCACAGAGAGGTGAGAAATCAAATAAAAATATAAATACAAATGATGCATGGGGGAAACTACTCTTTTCAAACCCTATCTACTCTATTTTTTTTTTTTAGGGTGGGGTCTTCAGGGACCCCTCGTTTTCTCAACATGCTTTAAAATTAGTCTATTGTTGTCAGCTGCCTTTTATAGAGGACAAGCTATAAAAACCAAGCTATCAAAAATTTTTAGAACGGAAGGGACCCTGGATGTCATTTAGCTCAGTCCCTTGACACTGCAGGGATATTTTCAGCAACAACCCAGCACACTCGTCAGTCCCTGCGTCAGCCCAGTTAAGCAGGGCATCCTGCTCCAGCCTGACTAACCACGACTGCTAGAAAGCGTTTCCTTGGACTTAACCAAAATCCTGTTCCTCCAATTTCCATCCAACTGTCCTAATTCTGTCTTCCAGGGCCATATAGAACACAAACAACTCATGCATGTCATGAGTCTTTCTAATCTCTGACAAGTTTCCATGTTGCTCCTGAGACTTCCCAGTTAAACAGCCCCAGACTTCCAACTGTTTCCCATATACCACGGTTTCAGATCACCTAACCCACCCTGGGCTCCTTTCTTTGCATCATCTCTGGTCTCTTCATCTCTGAGAAGCTGCCAGGCTCTGTTTGGTTTCCTCTTCCCTGGGCCTATCATCAGAAATGCCTCCAGGCAGAAAGCCAGGGAGACTGTAGGGCTCACTTCACTTGTCTCCCTTTTCCTAGGGATCACACCGTGCACGCCTGCTGTCCATGCCTGAAAGTTACTTATGTACCTTGTCCAGCTTTCTAGTTATTTACGGTAGGAGGTTAAGTTTGGCTGGAAGTGGCCATCCCCACAACAGTGTTGAAACAATGCTTTCAACATTTTACCATTAAATACAATATTATAAATATTCCCTTTAATACTAGGGAGAAGCAAGGGTGTTAGGAGTAGGGTGTAAAGAAGGGTCATCCCATCTTTACATCATTATGCTGAAGTTCCTAGCCAGTGCAGTAAGGCATGGATAAATAAATCTTAGAAAGACTGAAAATGAATAAACAAATTTGTCTTTATTTGCAGTTTCTGTGATTGTCTAGATAAAAATCCCAAAGTATCCACACAAAAATCCTAAAACATATGCATGTAGAACAAACATTTAGAAAACGTGATTGTAAAAGGTACCACTTATGATAGCTACAAAAAATAAAAAGTACCCAACAATAAAGGCAACAAAGATATAAAAGGTCTCTCTGGAGAAAATTATTAAAAAAACTATTGAAAGAAATCAAGGAATAGAGAGATATGCAATGCTCAGAAGACTTGATATTGCAAAGGTGGGAGTTGCCCAACTGATAGTTTCAATGACATTCTAATCAAAATATCAACAGGGTTTTTTGGTACTTAAAAAGTTTATTATAAAATTGACATAGAAAAATGGGAAAAATAGCACTCTAAAGAAGAAGAACCAGGTTGAGGGATGTTTCTTACAAAATTAGTAATAATTATAAAGCTACACTAATTAAGTTAGTGGGCATTGGTGCAGGAATATTCAAACAAAGAAACAGAACTGAAAAGAGCCCAGAAACAGGCCCACATACCTACAGAAACTTAATTTATGACATAGTTGGTATTGTAGGTCAATGTAGAAAGAATGGACATTTCAATACTCGGTTCCTCTTACAGAAAATACACGGAAAGCAGATCTTGTGTTAGTTTGGCATGTTGCTACAACGGTACTGTGAAACAAACATCCCCCCAAATCTCGACAAACGTTTATTTCTTACCCATGAGTCTGTAAGTCGACTGTGGCTTATTGCAGGTCAGGTTTAGGTCTGCTCCACATGTCTCTCACTCCCTGGGCCAGGCTGAAGGAGCAGTGGCTACCTGGGGCATGCACTTCTCATGTTGCAGGTAAGGAATACAAGAGGGCATGTCAAACCACACATACATTTCAAGTCTCTTGTTGGATGGGGAATACATTCTATCTGCTCACATTCCATTTGCCAAAGCAAGTCATCTGCCCAAAATGAACCATGGCAAGGGCAGAGCAGAATGAAAGAATGTGAGCAAGTAACACAATTTACAAATCTCTACCTCACGCCTAAAAAAAAAAAAAAATCATTTTAAGGGAGCTTGAAGAGACAAATGTAAAAGACAACGTTATGAAACTTTTAGAACACAGTATAGAAGAATATGTTTATATCCTTAGAGTAAGAAAGAGATTTCAAATATAACACATGAAAAAGAAACTATAAAGATTGAAAATTTCAATTCAAAGCTTCTGGTCATCAGAAGTTCAAAGTAAAACAACACATTTGCAACATACATCAGTGGCAAAGGATTATTATTCAGAATATGAAAAGTCCCACTCTAAGTAAAGAAGAAAAATAGACTTGTGCATTCTGAGAACTTGGTATTTGACAGAATGGCATTACAAATCAGTGAGAAAAAACTGAACTACTCAGTACAAGGTTTAGAGGCAACTGGTGGTCTATCTGGGGAAAGATAAATAAGACCTGTACCTCACACTATACACCAAAATAAATTCTTGTTTATCTAAAAAGCTAAATATAAAAAAACAATATCTTATAATTTTAAAGAAAATATAGAGTATCCTTATTAAATTGCATAAGGAAAGAGTACTTAAATGAATACTAAAAAGCCAAGTCATAAAAGAAAAGTTGGTCAAGGTTGGTCAATTTGACTCCATTCAAAAAAAAAAGAAAAACTTATGCAAGTCAAAAGACACCATAAACAAAGATAAAAATGAAGTTACAGGCTAGAAGAAGATATTTTTAACATGGCATACACAAAGAATAAATACCTAGAACATTTCAAAGATATCCTATACACACTACAAAGCACTGCTAGAGGGAGCCTGGCCCATGTGGAGAACAGCCAGGTGTTTCCTGTCGTTGCACAGAGTGATGGTGGGGGGAGGGGTGCATGTATGTGCACACGTGGTTACCTCTACACCTCTGCACAAGTAATTCCCTTGATCTAAATTGCCCTTGCCCCATTTTGTTCCTGAAGTTGGAAAAGACTTCATGAAAATTAGTATTTCCTTCCTTTATGCTTCTCTGGCTCGTTTGACATCCTCTATTAAACAGGCTTTAAAATATTACAATTCATTATGAGTAGTATTATGCCTCTCCCCACACCCTACTCCTAACATGAGCTTTTCCTGTTTTATTAAACAGTCCTTGAGTCTTATGGTATAAAGATGCGTGTTCGGTTGGTGCCAGATTGCTTCTGCAGATAAATTCTAAGCAAGGGGGTGAAAGATGGGATTCTAGGAGGCAGTATGACATGATCCCAGAGGGAGGAGAGAGGAAAAGATAAGCAAATGTTCCCAGATATGTTTAAATTCTCATCAAGCAGGAGGTGATGCCTTCTCTCTGATGCGGAGGGACGTATGAAACCAGAAACCAGAAAGGCTCCCCAACAGGAAGCCTAATTTTGGGTAGATGCTTCCACCATCTGGGCGGTGACTGCTACCCTGTGTCTCTGTGTTTTCTCAGAGGGGCTGCCAGACCTCAGAGGGAGGCACACAGTGCTGTAGGCACTGACAGGTGCACAGTTATACACGCTTATCTAACCTTGGCAGTTTTGCTGCTTGAAAACCTTTGTGCCTTCATCCCAAGAGACAAAGTTGCAAATGGCATCAGGAGCTGGACACAGGCGGGAGCTGAAACCTAAGAACAGAGATGCATGCACACAGTGTCCTACAAGGACCTCCACTCAGCTCTTGATGGTGGCAGCTCTGCTCAGGGACCCAGCTGGCAGTGACAGGTGCTTCATCTCCTGAAAAGGAAAACTACCTGGTTGGCCAACCTGGATCTCCAGGTAGAAGGAGTCCTGCCTTCAATGTCAGTTCTCCTGCCGCTGCATCCAGGGAGCCCCAAGGAAAGTAATACATGAGCCGAACATATTGAAAGCCTGTGCCTAAAACAGCGTGGACTCGCTTATGTTCCCCTAGGCTATTAAAGGGCAGGTACACAATAAATGTTTATTGAGTGCATTAGATGCCTGGCATTGGACTAGGCACAGGGAATGTGAAGGTTAACGAGAAAGATGGTCTCCCTGCTAACGCAGAGTTTACAGATGACTGGAGGAGTGTGATGGGTGGGTTTATGTGTCAACTTGGCTAGGCTATAGTACCTACCCTGTTATTTAATCAAACACTAACCTTGGTGTTACTGTGAAGGTATTTTGTAGACGTGGGTAACATCTATCATCTGTTGACTTTGAGTAAAAGAGATTACCCTGGATAGTGTGGTAGGTCTCATCCAGTCATTTGAAGGCCTTAAAAGGAAAACTGAGATTTCCCTAAGGGAGAAATCTGCAACATCAGCTCCTGTGCAGGAGTTCCAGCCCCGTGGCCTGACCTACAACTTTTAGACTTGTCAGCTCCCACAAGTGCACAAGCCAGTTCCTTGAAGTAAATCTGTGTCTGTGTGTATCTCTTACTGATCTGTTTCTCTGGAGAATTCTGATCGATACAAGGAGACCCACATACTGGGTGGTGTCCTGAGTGCTGTGATATGTACGTGGTGATTAGCAGTGTAAGCCTAAGGCAAACTGTTCAGATTTGAATCTTGGATTCATCATGTACCAGATGCACCATGATCTTGGGTCAATTCCTACACTCTCTACATTCTCTAAGCCTCAGTTTCCTCTTCTGTAAAATGGAAATAGTGTCTCCCTCATTCTTATTATTATTGCAAGGGGTCAAAGAGGTTAAGTATCTTGCCCATGAACACACAGCTAGCAAGTATGAAGCCAGGATTTAAACTCAGGTCTGTCTGTCTCGAGGATGTATGTCCACAGCCCTGTGCCATATCACCTTGCTCTTGGACTTACACTTCAGCAGTTAGTTCTTTAACGGACACATTTGCCATAGATAATGCATACCCTGTTACAGCTTCAACTCTGCTCTTCAGAGTTGACTCTTAAATGTACCTTTAGCCCAATCCTAAGGTTGAGTTCCAGGTTCCCATTGTACTCTGCTACTTTGCTGTGAACCATTGGCTTCAAGCCCAGCATATCTTAAATGCAAGCTCATGACTTTCCCCACACCATTGACAAGACCCAGCTTCATCTCTCCCTACTTATATGACCCCAGGAAAGCTACCTCTACCCTCAGTTTTCTCATTTGTTTGTTAAATGGAGGTATTTGGTAAGATCAGGGAGGCAGACACATAGCATGTATAGTTCCTGTGTCTCTTTGTGTCTGCAGTACATATCTTGGTGTCTGGTACGTTGCAGGTACTTTACTGTACTTATTCAAGTAGGTATTTCATTATAGTACTTATTCATTCAGCATCTATCCATCCATCAGCACTGATTTTAATTAACTGCACAACAAGAGAAATGGATTTAATCCTAACTCACTACTTGCAGGCTATTTTTCCAGGAAAACATTATTTCCCATTAAACCAAGTAAATTGGATGCTACAGTACACAGCAACGTTTACTTCATTTGTTGATATACTGCCATCTAGTGGACTATATGCAAATTACAAGCAAAAAGAGGTAACTGGGGCGTGCAGAGAAAGGCAACACATCCTAGAAGAAATGTTAAAAAATACGAAGCATAGGTATTTTCTAGTGTATCATTTTAATTTCCTTGTTGTTTTTTTAATTACATTTTTCAGACTTTTTCTTTGTAGTTGGCCTGAGGACTACAATTAACATTTTAACATTACCTAGTTCATATTAATGCCAAGCTAATTTCAGTAGCATTCATAAACTTTTTTTTTTGTCTTTTTTTTTTTTTTTTGTCTTTTTCGTGACCAGCACTCAGCCAGTGAGCGCACCAGCCATTCCTATATAGGGTCCGAACCCCCAGCGGGAGCGTCACTGCACTCCCAGCACCGCACTCTCCGAAGTGCACCATAGGCTCGGCCCCATAAACTATTTTAGAAGATTTATTAGCATTGTTGGATTTCAACAACTATCTTAAAAACATACTAGTTTGTGTTTTAAATATAAAATGAAATCGACATGAACCCTATAGTGAGTTACCAGCTTATAATCTTATGATCTCTAACTTGTTCTAAGCAAAAATATGAAACAAAATAAAATCAGCATTTTTCCCATTTTTTCCCATAACTGACTACTTTGCTTCATTTGAATTGTCCATGCCATACATTGGATGAAAACTTAAAGAGGAACCACTCAACCGCTTAGATTTCCTGACTGCTCTACATTTAATTAGCAAAGCAATTTGATTTTCCTTTCTGAACAAGTTACCATTATCAAGTGCTTACTGTGGGTTTGAAACTACTGAACATTTTATATGAATTATCTCATTTAGTCATTAATAATTATTAATAGTGAATTAATAATTATCTATTTCTCCCTTCAACTTTGTCAACTTTTGCTACGTGTGTTGAGGCTCTGTTGTTAAGTGCATATACCCTTAAAATTGTTATATATTCCTGATAGATTGACATGTTTATCAGTATGTAATGTCTTTATCTCTTGTAATAATTTTTGTCTTAAAGTCTATTTTATCTGATTTTTTTAGTAACTTCAGCTATCTTCTGGTTTCAGTTTGCATGCTATATACCTTTTTCCATACTTTTACTTTCAATCTATTTGTGCCTTTGAATCTAAAGTGGGTGTCTTCTAGACATCATATAGTTGGGTCATATTTTTTGCCAATCTCAGCCTTTTGATTGGTGTTTAATTAATTTACTTTTTATGTAATTACTGATAAGGTGGAAGTTATGTCTGCTCTTTGCTCTTTCCTTTTTGCGTTGTGTCTTTTCATTCCTCTATTCCTCTATGACTACCTTTCTTTTGCATTAAATAGGTATTTTCTACTGTATCATTTTAATTTCCTTGTTTTTTTTTTATTATACTTTTCAGATTTCTTCTTAGTAGTTGGCCTGAGGACTACAATAAACATTTTAACATCATCTACTTCATATTATTGCCAAGCTAATTTCAGTAGCATTCATAAAAAATTTTAGATTTACCACAAATATTTTTAACAACTTTTAATTATAGACAGACAATGTAACTTACCTAAGGCATATTTTTTTAATCAATATCTATCTGTAATATAAAGGAGAAATAAAAGAAAGGAACTTACAGTAAAATGTAATTCAATATGAAAGTAAATGGCCATAAATTAATCAGATGCTTATGTATGAACATACAAGGGTACTTCAGAAAGTTCATGGAAAAATAGAACTAAGAGATAATACAAAACTTTCCATGAACTTTTTGAAGTACCCTCATATAATTACTGTTAATGTGGCCACTACTGCAGCAGCTCTGACCTGCAACCCAAATGCCATGAGCAATGTTGCCACTGGTGATTGGAATTTTCAAAATGATGAAAAACTCTTGGTAAAGTACTGAGCAAAAAATACAACCTTCTCTCACTGAATTTGTAGTTGCATTTTTGAGTAAGTCAAATATTGCAGATCTGAAATAAGAAAAATTATAAAATGGAGTTAGTCTAGACTCATGTAATTATTTTCAGTGTCCAGCAGCCAGAGATCATGAGGAACAGCGCTGTGGTTAAACCAGGTTAGGTTTATTAGCATGTTTTGCACAAGGAAGACCACACACCGTGGAGAACCATGGGATGCCTTGTATGAGGGTGCTAGGGCTTATTGTAGAATCTGGGCTATAATCACCTGTACTAGGTAATTTCAAGAAGGCTTCCATGAATCATAGTTTTACTCTGTATTAGGTGCTTGCTATGAGTGGATATCTTAATAATTTAATCCGGGAGGCAGGATGAACAGAGTGGTCTAAAGCTATAATTGGTAAAGCAGCAGCAGTCACTCACATAAACCAGGAGATGGGGATATTTGTTCATTTTTGTGGTTTTCAGAATGTCTAGTTTCAACATGACCATGGAGTGGCCTTATTTTTATCTCCTTCACAGTCACAGAGTGGGCTTGTCAGAAATTGGTGTTCCATAAAATTGTTTATGTTCAACAGGAGAACACAATAGCCTAGCTGTTAAGGCCAGATCAGCTTACAGCTGACAGCTTTAGGGGTTGCTTTTCTTTTTTCATCATAAAACGGAAGTTCCATGTAGACAGTTATTCAGCAAGGTTCACAGAAGTTGAGAGATGCAGGACAATTCTTTGTTGTACATAACTGTCCTATGCTCTACGGTAGCTAGCTAGCATTCCTAGCCTCCACCCACTAAAATGTCAGTAGCTCTCACCAATCATTGTGTTAACCAATCTCTCTCTCCCCAAATTACAAGAACACCCTCCACGGAGGTGGCACCATGTGCATGAGAACCACTGCTCTGGATAGACTAAATCCAACCCCTGAATCACGATGAAGAGTGCAGCAGCCTATGCCCTCACAGAACTTTCCTACCAAGTTGTGCTTCGATGGCTTTACATCAAAAGTTGGCTTTAAAGAAAAAACAAAAAAAAACTGTCCAGATAGAAGGCTGTTTATTATAGAAATGATAATGGGAGCCGCCGCAGCATCCAATGTCCTCTCAGGAAAGTCTCACGTGAGATGTAGCAGACGCTCCTACTTGCCTACCCAATTTCCCATTCCCCCTTTTCCTTACTAGCAAAATCTCACTTTTATTCAAGGCAGCAGTGTTCCTACCTAAATATCCGCTTTCCCAGACTGCCCTACACCTGATGATGCCTTTTTGGCCTGTGAGATGAAAGTAGAAGCAAAAGTCTCCTGTGATTTCTGAGAAAACTTCCGCTTTTCTGATAAAAGGGAACAGGTGCAACCGGAGCATCCATCATTTTTCCTTCCTTAAAAATAGATGTGTCATCTCCAGTCATGACAGCGATCTTGTGGCCATGAGATAATGAGCATGGGGACAAAAGCAAGCTCCCAAAGGACAGAGGAGCCTCAAGGCCCATAATGGAATTGAGTAACTGCATCAACACCCGCAATTGCCTCCTTTCAGACTTCCCTTTTAAAAAGAACATGCAAACCCTTTTTTCCTTAACTTACTGTTATTTGTAGCATTTTCTGTTACATGCAGTTGAGCTAATTGCTAACTAATAGAGGAAATCAACTGGTTTATTAAAGCCATTAATATTGCAACCAATTTAACAAAAAGCAGTGTTCAAACTATATGGAGGGGAGGGGTTTGGTTTCAACCTTCACTTTTCATAGCAGGAAATCAACATATATATATATATATATATATATATATATATATATATATATATATATATATATATATATATATAAAGTTGATAAGCCAAGAAACACTATAAGCATATCATTTAGAGTTTTGGAAATAACCACCCAAAATATAAACACAGAAGCAGTTGAAGACGTTTGCTTCTAGGAAATGGAATTGAGAGTGAAATGAGAAACTTGCTTTTCTTTGTTAAGCCCTTCCATACTACTTGATTCTCTCACCATGTTTTGTTGTTGTTGTTGTTGTTGTTGTTGTTGTTGCTGTTTTAATTAATTGTAGCAGGGAAAAATTATGTATGACATTACATTTTTTTTCCTGGCACTAAATTATGACTTCTTGAGGAAATGGTATGCTTCCTCCTTTTTATTAAGAATGGTGATATAAAGGTTTTAAGGAGTGTTTCCTGCTTCTCACAAGATTAGATCTTATTTTTAAGTGAAAAGTATGTATTACATACGATCTTAGAATATATTCTTCAAAACCAGGAATAGACTTTGGTTTCACTTTCTCAGTAGCCATTTTCAAAAGACTCAGGAGGTTCCCTGGAAATTGGTGGTGAGGGCTGAGCAGGTGATTCCAGAATCTCCAGTCCTGCTTCCACTGGAGCAGCTCTGCTTTATTATAGACACTAGGCTTTAACAAAAGACTTAATTAGAAGAGTTTGAAAATCTGAAGTTTGAAAATCATTGCACTGGGGCAAAAGTTAGCACAGCTATATTTGACCTGCAAACATATTTAGTTTGGCTTCCCATGTTTTTTTCCCTTTTAAATTTAATTACAAGTACTTAAAGATTAGACTTCATACAAACATCCAGATTTTCCATTTCTTTTGAAAATCTGAAAGCCCTAGCAACACAGGGACCACATTCATGAGTGGCAACAAATGGCCGGAGATGAGAAGCTTCTGGCTCCTTTAGATGAGGTATGCACTCTTCTATTCAACAGTTTTCACCAGGACTTCACCCACTTACAGTCTGGCCCCCACAGGAACTGGTGACCCTGCACTAAGGGACAAGGAATCCAACTACTTTCCTTGCAAAAAGGAATAGCACAGAGCAGTGAGGATAACTGAACGGGACTCTTAAAAACGTTTTCTGAATATCACTTATCAATTGTTTGTATTAGTCAGAATAGGCTATCATGTTACGTCTTAACATAATGTTATGTTGTGTTATGTCATGTTATGCTTGTGATGTGATGTTAACCGATTAGCCAGGAAATCAAGTGGCTACGTACAACAAAGGTTTATTTCTCACTTATGCTGTCTGTAGAACCTGAATAGGTAATAGGGATTCTGTTCTACGAGTCACCCAAGACCCACGCTGTGGCTTCACCATCTGGAGCACCACTCGCTGCCACAGAAGGGGAAGAAAGACTGGAGAACCTCACACCACAGCTTCACCTTCTTCACCCAGAAGTGACACTAGTCACTTTCTTATTTCACTGGCCACAGCTAACCACATGGCCTCAACTAAGGGAGCTGCGAAATATAGAACAAATGGAGGATTTGGCGAGCATTACTATCTCTACTACATACCACCTTCAGTAAATTATTTTACTTCTCTCAATCTTAGTTATGTACCCATAACATGAGGTTACATGGTACATGATGGTCCTTCCTACCTCTTGAGGTTATGGGGAGAATCAAATGAGATAATACCTAAAAGACTTTAATAAGCTCTAAGGGTTGTACAGATATAAAAGGATCATAATACCTACATCATGGTGGAATTACCGTGCCTTTATCTCTACACACATGTACATGCACACCCTTACCTATTTATTCAGAGCTGTGGGTCAAAGAATAGGTTCTCTGGGGGCTATAGAATGTGGTATTGCTTTCATTTTAACTGCACCATTCCAGCCAATTCACCTGTATCCAAGGCTGACCCAAGGAAGATAAAAAGGAAAACCACTTGCTACCCTCAGTCTCTCCCAAGTAGTTCTTGTCTTGACAAAATGATTAAAGTGTGGCAGATTTTATTTTCCAAAGATGGTTGCAACAATATTTCTCATCCCATATACTCTTATAATAATGCAATCTTAACACTCCTCTCATCAAGTGGTGGGATCTTTGCACCCTTGCCTTGAAACTGGGTAGACCTTGGTGACTGCTTCCTCCAACAGAGTATGGCAGAAGACACATTATATGAATTCCGAGACTAGTCGTAATAATGCCATGTACTTCTCTTGCTCTCTTGAGAGGCTCACTGTAAGAACCCAGTGCCAGGTTGTGAAGAAGCCGGAATGAGCCCACACAGAGGTCACAAATGTAGGTGTTCCAACCAACAGCCTAACCCCAGCCGATTGCCAACATCAGCTCCAGACCTGTGGCTGAAGACACCCCCAGATGCTTCCTGCCCACAGCCATCATGTCAAGTCCAGCCTTCAAGTCTTCCCAGCCAAGCACCAGATACTGTTTAGCAAAGTTGTCCCCACTGTGCTCCATCCAAATTCCTGTCCCACAGAATTTGTGAGCATAATAAAATAACTACTTTTTGCTGCTAACTTTTGGGGTGAATTTTTATGCAGCAACAGCATCTGGAACAGGGATTCATCAGCACCTGTAACAGTCCCTTCCTTCATTACTACACAGAAAAAGGTCAAATATGTATTTACTAAATTTTTACATCTCAAGTACTGTATTAATAGAAACAATTATGCGTCATGCTCAAATTGGTCAAAATTCAGTTAGGCCATGAACAACAGAAAAGCCAGAACAGTAACACTTAAAAAAGATAGAAGCCTGTTTCTCTCTCTTAAAAATTCAGATAGGCAGTTCAGAGATGCTACACCCACCAGATGGGATTCAATCTCTACCTTATTTCTCTGCCATTCACAAAATGATGCCACTACCCCCTTAGTACAATATGGCTGCTCCAGCTCCAGCCATTGCATCTACATTTCAGCCAGCAGGAAGGAAAAAAGGGGAGGAGATAGGTATCTTCCCCACTCCTTTAAGGATACTTCCTGGAAGTGTCTCCATTGGCCAGAACTTAGTCACATGGCCAGACCAAGACACAGTGATGAAATCTTGGAAAAGTTATCTTTATTCCAGGTTCACAATGCCTGAGCTAATAAGTGAGAAACCTGTAGAAGGGAAAAATAGATATTGGGAGACAAGTGATAGATCCTGCCATGTGCATATTCCAAAATTCAATCAATATGTGGTTTAGGATTGCAGGTTCAAATAACAGCCACCTCATGAACTATACCAATGCACCCTCTGATAGATGCTCAACCCTAAAGATTTAGGCTAGGTATTTCAGATTGAATAAAAACATGTTTTTAATGCAGCATCAACTTTTCTCAACAGATGGAATAGCCGAATATAAAAAATGGCAAACAAGTATTTAATAAATTAATGATCCCAAGAAAGGAAAAGACATTTATAGACAAATATTTCCTCTAACAACAGTAATACAGTCTTCCTTCATTATCTGTAGGGAACTGGTTCCAGGTCCTTCTGTGGATACCAAAATCCATGGAGGTTCAAGTTCCTTATATAAAATGGCATAGTATTTGCATATAACCTATGCACATCCTCCCATATCCTTTAAATCATCTCTAGATTACTTATTATACCCAATACAATGTACACGCTATGTAAATAGTTGCTATACTGTGTTGTTTTACTTAATTAGTCTTTTTTTTTATTGTTGCATTTTGGTTTTGTTTTTTCAGATATTTTCGATCCATGGTTGGTTGAATCCACTGATGCAGAACCCACAGATGAGAAGGGCTGATGCAGGAGACCAGCTCCAGTCGAGTTTGCGGGTCCTTGAAAGAGGGATGAGGAAGCCGGCAAAAATAACAAACACAGAACAGAGACCTCAATGCATCAATATGCACATTCTCTCTCTGCGGGCTGTCAGTGTGTTGCAGCTGGAGCCCAGTAGAGCATGAGACAATGCCTTTTATTTAGATTTTTCTCTGCAGGGGGGTTTTGGGTATTATTTTTATTGTATCAGCAAGCTTAAATCAATAGTCCAAAAAGCAGGGAGGAAACTTTTTTAGAGGTCAGCACGTCTTAGGTGATGAACTCCTGCTTCTTTTTCCTGGAATCAGGTTTATCAGATTCAAACCATCCCTTCATTGTCTTGAAGTTATCTTGTGACCTTTTTCTGTTAGCAAGCTGTGGTTAATATCCACCCTGTTAACAGGGTGGGAGCCAAATGTAAAAAGAACAGTGGATTTTTGAGCAGCATTATCATGCACATTTTGAGGTTATGCATTTGCTGTGGCCCTGTAATCTTGATCTAAATATTAAAGTGTCATTGTGCACAGCACCATCCTTCACAAAACCAAGTGTACTCTCTTATTCTTCTAAGATCTAATTTTGCAGGTTTAATAATTTTACAGCATATATTTTTATCCCAACCATATAATTTCCCATTAATACCAACCATTCTCTTGCCATTAATATAATCTCCAGTAAATGATGTTTGCCAACTTACATTAGGCTGCAGCTCATATTTAGTCATGAGCGGTGCTTTCGGAACATATGTTGGTGTGGTCAATTTATCATAAGCGGATAATTTTAAATTGTCCAATTTACTCGGATCCTCTGTGGGAATGTTTAGTTCAATGACTGCAAAGTCATTTGTGTTATTTTTATAATCTTTTGGGAATTCAGAGAACTGCCACGCTAACCAAAATATCGAAAGAGAGAGGGCGAAAGCTACAAAGCCGAGGCAGAAACCCTTATGGTTGTAGCAAGTGCTCGTAGCTACGGCCTTGCCAGCAGCTCTCCCTCCAGCGGCCTTGCCAACTCGGAGAGGGCAGCCCAAGCTGACTCCTTTAGGATCCTGCCATGGCGTGGATCGTGCCAGGCTGATGTTTTAAATATCCTGTTTTATATCCTACACATATTCCTGTCATCTATGTTTCCCTGGGCAAGTCACTCAATAACCTGAAGTTCAGTTTCATCACCTAAGGTATCACATATTTGTCATGAGGGTTAAATGACATTACACATGCCAAATGCTTTGTAAACAGTAGAGTTTTATACAAATATAAAGTTATGCACCTTCACAGCTATCACTCCAGTAAAGATACTTATTCAATGAAACAAAACATCTATAAAAATTTTAACAATGTATAAATATACTCATAAGATAATCTGCTGATTAAAAGATTCCAACAAAGTTTACAGTAACTACAACAGGATTTACAGATGCTTTCAATTGTCTACAGACTGGTTTAGTTTAGTTACATATATTGCTTTGTTTGAAGAAAGATCATTAATACAAATTCATGATTTACAATACCCCCCCTTATAGCAAAAAGAAGAAAAAAATAGATTCATCAAATAAAATGTCTTTCAGGCATTTATTATGCCAACTATTTAAATGATTATTCTTATTATGACATAAGAATAATATTCTTTTAGTGGTAAAAGATAGATTTTATTAGCCCAAGGACCACTGAGGAGCTTCCAGAAAGTTCCAAAGTAAAATCTGGCTATCCTTTCCATAAAACAAACAGAACCACAGCAATCTCTGAGTATCCCTTAAACATAAACTATGATGATTCCTTTTATAGTAATTGGGACTTAAGTAAATGACTTGTTACAAATTAAAAAAAAACAATAATTTAGAAACTAGTTAACACCACTGGCCCATATTTGGTTTTTACTTGCTTGTCTATGTCTAAGAAAAAAAATTACACCATGTATTAAAACTAACAATTATTTCTAACTTATACATTAGCCAAAGTGCTCATTCTCACCATGGATGCAAAACTTACTTTTGAAAATAATCTACAGAAATAATATGTAAACACATAGAGTTTTGAGACAGACTAAGAACATCCTCCTATGTTCTATGGACCAAAATGCAAAGATCTCCGTTACATACGTAAATGAACACAAAAGTTTCATTAATTTCGGATATACTGATATTACATGACTATGTGCATATATATGTACACCATAAAATAAATTTTGACAATGTTTCTAGTGACACCATACTTTCTAGCCCCAACTGCCAGAAAGAAAATAAAAACTTAATATGAAAACTACTTTTTCTTTTTTAAAACAAAATTCTTTAGTGGAAAAACAAACCCAAGACTCTTCTTTGCAACATGGACTGAGCTCTAAAATGTTCAGGGCCAAGAATCTCTTCGGTTGTTCCCCAATGTAACAGAACATATAAGCTTCCTCTCTATTCAGGAACTCTGATCTTCTCCAGTGTTCTACAAAAGAGAAAAAACTCCTTAATAATCAATGTTATTTAACTTCAAATACCAAATGAACATTAGAGTGCACATACACAAACCTAGATGGTATAGGCTACTACACACCGAGCCTACTGCTCCAACCACTGTTCTATATATACGGTCCTTGGTTGACCAAAACATTTTTAGTAAGTCACTTAATATCTCAGGGCTTTAGCAATCTAAAGTGTAATCCTTGAACCAGTGTATCAGCACCACCCAGAAACTTGTTAGAAATGCCGATTATGAGACCCCACCCCCATGAATAAGAAACCTGGCGATGGGGTGGTATGTGGGTGCAGCCCAGCAATCTTGTGCCCTCTAGGTGAGTCTGATGCATGTTCAAGTTTGAGAACCATTGTTCTATATAACATTACCTGTTCAGCCTACTGCGTTAAACAAATGTGAGATGTTACTCATATTAAGACCTAGTCAATTTTCCCAAGAGATCTAACCAGTAACTATTTACCTATGACTACCTACTTATCCCACAGAAACCCCTGATTTAAACCCTCATATTGGGGAACTGTAGTAAACCTTTCTATTCTGGGGGGGGGGGGAAAAACATGAGTATTTTAAAATAATCTTTCTTATGTTTCAAAATTTGTTCTTGCTATAAATCCGAAAACCACAGAATATGCATTCTTCAGGAACATTCGTTTAAAGCCACCAGAACTAATGGAAAGCAACTGAACTTAAAGCAGTTCTTAAAAAAATCAATGATAGTTTATTTCTCTCCCGGTTTTAAAATAATTTTAAGACACTGACAATATGTTTCTGGAATGTCCTAAAAGCTTCCAAAGAGCAATTAAAACATCGATACCATCATCCCATATTGAAATAACCACGTCTTAACACAACTTCTGTTAAGAATAATAATTTCATAAAAATTAAATTCTACAAGAGTTAGATATCACTGCATTAGTCATTAATCTCACTGATCACATCCATAAAACACTTACTTGTCTTAAAAACTGCTTTCCAAGATACGAGGTAGCCAAGCTGGTTAAATTCTTTCTGCTGCCCACTTTACATCTGATGTAACCATATAGGTTGGCACCTTGTAGCACCACACCCATGATAACCACTGCCTAGAACAAAGAGAAAAATAATCAATGGTTACCGGTCTAAAATTGACCTTTCTCTACGCCATAAATGGGATAGGAAGACTGTCATGAGTGCAAGGCCAGGGTTGTGCCAATGACACTCCTTAACTTACCGGAAGAGACCTATCTGATGTGTGCTCTTACAAGGTACTGAGTCATTCACCCAACAAATATTTATTCAAACACAATTGCTACATATGTCAGGCATCATGCTAGTCCCTGGAAAGGGGAGCTTTCTCTCTCTAATGTTTCCCATAGGTCTATGAGTAAAGATATAAGGAAAAGTAAATGAGACTCAGATAAGACTCATGTTTATTATTCCTTTAAGAATCGCAAAAGATCAGTCAAGAGGTGGATCAAGTTCAATAAACTGAGAGGAGGCAGAGCTGAATCCCTGCTCTATGCTAATGCATGTGACAGCTGGCTTCTGGAAAAGGCAACTCAGTGGCCCAAGGCAGAAATCAACAGGTGTCTGCCTTGGGTGGGGAGGGAGATTAATACCAGGAGGAACCACACTTTGGCAGAGCTATTTATTCCTTGTGGCCCCAATGGGGATCCTATAAGTGACCCCACTAGAAACTCAAGCCCACACCTTAAATATTACAGAAGAAAAATTAATTAGGACAATGTGAGGAGGCCCCCAAGTTTCAATATTCTAGAACAGAGATTGGCAAAGTTTTTCTATAAATGGCCAGATAAATATTTTAGGCTTTGTGGGCCATATGGTCTCTGTTGCAACTACTCAACTCTGCCATTCTAGCCCAAAAGCAGCCACAGACGATATATAAATAAATGGACATGGCTGTGTTCCAATAAAAATTATAACAAACAGGTGTCGGGCTGGATTTGCCCTGCAGGCCAGTTTGCCAACCCCTGTTCTAGAATAAACAGCTCGTCAACTCTTCTACTACTGAAAGGGTTAGCCAGAAGATATTTACATCTGTGAAAAGCAAAGCAGCTATACTAAGAATGTCTTTTTCCAATCCAAACTTATTCTCCTTAGTCCTTAATAAGCTGTACAGCCAATTTTAACTAAGTCAGAGGATTTAAATGTTTAATTAAGGAACAGATTCAAATTCCTAGCAAAAGAAGTGGAGCTGGTACTTTCTGTCCTAAACTTACGTTTCATGGAAATAAACACATTAGTATTATACAAGGTTGCTAGTTACCTAAATAAACATAAAACTATATTTGTATTTAAATAAATCTCCTTTAACTTCCCATGCTTCTCAAACTGGGGTGCTCCTGGGTATGTATGTACCAACACACCAGGGGGCACCTGAGTTCACTGAGCAGCATAAACTTTACTCAATGGCAACACATTTTAAAATGAACTTCTAAGTTAAAACAAGCAGACGTCTGGTTTAAAATGGTGTGGTGAAGTCAGACATAAAGATCTCCCTCCCCTTAAGATAGAGACAGAAAATAGGTTTTTTTTAAAAAAAAAAAAAAAAAATGGCAAATAAGCCAGTATGAATAAATATAGAAAAAGGCTGCTGGTCAGAGAAAGAACCCGCTTGGTGCAGCACTACACAGCTCCTAACTCTCCAAAGAAGCTCTCAGGGAAATTTCACTAATTACCTCCCAACAACTTAGAGAGAAGCAAAAGGCCAGAAGACAGAGACAGCCCTAAGAAAAAATTGCAGAAATAGCCACAACAGCAGAGACTCTTCCCAACCAACAATAACCCAAGAAGGTAGGAAAATCCCTGCAGCTTTGCCATGGTGGTGCCTCCCTGGTGGGAAGAAGACAAGAGAGGAAGTACAGGAGGACCGACAATCATGAATGAGAGCCAATTATCTTTAATAAAGAAGCGAGGGTACAGGAGGCTCATGGAGAGCATGGGGGAAGCCCCCCTTCCTGTCCTATGGTCTTAACATAGGACCAAACTGTCTTTCACATAATCTTCCCCTGTCCTGTTTCAGGGAAGTAGAAACACTGCTAGAGAAAGACTGGGCTGATTCTCCTGGATGGGTGGACGCTACGGCTCCTGGGTCTTACAAACGATGTAACGCAGGAGGGTAGAACCAGAATAGAGTATACAGCCAGC
Organism: Cynocephalus volans; assembly: GCF_027409185.1. Classification (NCBI taxonomy): domain Eukaryota; kingdom Metazoa; phylum Chordata; class Mammalia; order Dermoptera; family Cynocephalidae; genus Cynocephalus; species Cynocephalus volans. The sequence continues at coordinate 42,390,119 of NC_084469.1, forward strand.
CAGGAGATAAGAGCTCCACTACGTAAGAAAAGGACAAACCCAGACAAGCCAGCCAAGGCAGCCCAGAGCCTGGCTGAGTTCTCCTCCTCACACCTGCATCTCCAGGCCCCAAACACAGCATTCAAATACTAGCTAAGAACAGCGGCCACATGCCTCACACAACCTGGGAAGGCAATCAAGGAGAATTCACCCACACTAAACCAGCAGAAAGAAGGTCTAGACAAAGCTGCCACTGTAAGCAAAATGGATAAGGAAAAAGGGACGGGGATCTGCGCAATATTATAGCAAAAATAGTAAGAAAGAAATACAGTATGCAAAACATGGGTGAAGAATCTCTTCTGAAAGAAATATAACCCACCAAAGTAGAAGCATTCCTAGGAATACTTCACCCTATAGAAGAATCTAAAGATGAGAATTCAAAGAGCATGAAGGTATGATAAGACAACAGGAGATGGATATGGAGCTGGCAGAGCTAAAGAACACAGACAAGCCTTCGCTGACCCCACTGCCTTGTACCATCACCTCTCTAACACCCCCTACTATATTCTTTATCATCTGTCTACCCTCCACTAGAACAGATGCTCTATTGGAGCAGCATTCTTGTTTATCTGGCCCCTAACTATACCCCAGCACCCAGAACAGCTACAACACGTGGGGAACTCTTAAAAATACTTGCTAAATAAATAAGTACAAAAGAAAACGATGAAAGATTAAAGCAACTAGAACACAGTAGATGAGAACTGATTAAAATGATCCAATGCAGACATAACTGGTACCTCAGAATTAGAGATGTCAAAAAAACAGAACAAATGTAGAAATTTAACAGAAGACAATTTTCCTGATTCAAAGCAAAACTTAAGCCTGCATGTCAGAAGGGCACATGACTTCCAGAAAACTCAATATAGAAAGATAAATATAAGGGCCACCCCATGGCTCACTTGGGAGAATGTGGTGCTGATAACACCATGGCCAAGGGTTTGGATCCCTACATAGGGATGGCCAGTTAGCTCACTTGGGAGAGCATGGTGCTGACAGCACCAAGTCAAGGGTTAAGACCCCCTTACCGGTCATCTTTAAAAAAAAAAAAAGAAAGAAAGATAAATATAGACACATCCTGGTTATGATATTTTAAAATGTCAGGAACAACAACAACAAAAAATTCCTTAGAGAGAAAAATTATTCACTTACTTACATGAAGGTTAAATTAAGTCTGGCCTCAGACTTCTCCAAAATATCCAGTATAAGAAAAAGATGGAGTGATGTCTTCCAAAAAGAAATTGTTACCCAAGATTACTAATCCGGCCAAGTCATCATTCAAGAATAGTCAATAAGCCCATATTCTTAAACATGAAAGAGGTAAAGAAAAGTAACACTTACATGTTATTTTTGAAAATATCCCCCAACACTGAAATGTAGCCAACCAAGAGGTAAAAGGAAAAGTTGCAAAAGGCCTGGTGGTAGACACTAAATCGATGTATTTAAAGAATAGACCAAAGACTGAACAACCAATCAGAAATATCTTTTCAAAAGGTAATTATTATAAAACTTGACAACACAAAAATAACACTGGAATGAACAAAAAGAAAGAAAGATAGGAAGGAGTATGAGTGTTCATTTTCTTCCTTTTCTAAATAGTCTCAAGTCAATAAACAGGCTTACGTATGTTACTTAATGTTATAAAGAAAACTACGAAAAGAACTAAAATAAGACTATAATAAACAAAAGTCCAGAAGTAGGAGCAGGCAGAAGTGGAAGAAAGTACACAAGTGTTACTCTCCCCCCTTTCATGGTAGGAAATCCACTAATATTGAATAAACTTCCTAATTCATGAAAGAGGGTTATGATACAAACATAGAAAGTATAAGGATACTACTAGAAGAACTGAAAATAGACAATAAAGCTTCCAAATCCCAAGAAGGAAAGTATGCATGTATGTGCACACACAGAGAATAAGAGAACCTATACAGCAAAATAGGAACAAGGAAATACTGAAAATTGGGGAAAAAACATAATTAAAGCCAAAACATATCTGATATCAATAAATACTAAATAGAATAAACTTAACTATTAAAAAGATAAGACTCGGTTTGGGTTAAGCAACAGAATGCATTTTCCAAAGATGTCAGCAACAATATTACCTATTCCACATGCTCTTCTAGAACCTTCTTACTCCCCCATCAAGAGACAGAGCCTGATTCCCATTCCCTTGAATGTGGGTGGGTGGCAAAAGTGATGCTGTGATGTCTTAGACGAGGCTGTAAAAAGCAATTCAGCTTGCAAACTGGAATATCTCAACTGGAGTACTGAGTATGCACATAAGCAATCTGACTTCCAGGAGTCCACCTAAACTCAGCCATGTGGAGAGACATGTGGGGCAGCCAGGGACCTCAAGAAGAAGAGATGTCTCGCAGCCCCCAGCCACTCCAACTACTGTCTGACTACAACTACTCAAGACCCAATAGAACCCTTCCCAAGATCCTGAGCCACAGAAAACTGTGAGATAATAAAGAGATTGTTATTGTTCTAAGTCACTAAGTTTTGGGGTGATTTGTGATGCAGCAATAGATAACTGGAACAGGTTACCAACCAACATTTTCAGGTCATTCTATTACGGGCACTAATACCCCAAAAAATCAGTGAAATGGGGTCTTCCACAGGATCTGCTCTCCAGTACTTAGAAAAAAGTAGAGCTGGGAAACAGAACTAGGGAAATACACGATGAAGCTGCCTATTCAAGTAGGTCTCTAACGCCGAGGGCATAGGTGACTGCTTACGGTGACTACTCATCTGAAATCGTGATGGACTAGTCAAAAATTCTACACTGATACTCACCAACCACTTCACTCTGAAGGAGAAGAGAGCACTGAAGGCAAATATCACCCACAGCACTGGACAGGCAACAAGTCCTAGCCAAAAGATTCTAGACTCAGCCTCTGAAACACTTTTATTCTCTTGAGAAGATGCCTACAAAAGAACACAAATTGACTCATCACTGTTGTGAGATTTATCAGTAAAAATTAACATTTTTTTTTTTTTTTGTCTTTTTGTGACTGGCCGCACCACGCTCAGCCAGTGAGCGCACTGGCCATCCCTATATAGGATCCGAACCCGCGGCGGGAGCATTGCTGCGCTCCCAGCGCCGCACTCTCCAGAGTGCGCCACAGGGTTGCCCCTAAAAATTAACATTTTTAATAAAAACATATTACCCTCAAATTCAAACATTAACAAAGACAACCCAAGTCCTAAGTTAGAACCCCCCAAAACAGTGGCATTACCACTATTGTAATTTTAGAAACTGATTTTAGTAATTCAAGAATTTTGCATTTTCAGGGCCGAATGGACAGTTTATAAATACCCAAGACAGTAAAGAGCGGCCCCTGATAGGCTTCTATTAATTCTTCTTGCACTTGCACTGTTTACTCATAAAGAAGCTTTGAATGATAACTTTCTGGGTGAAGGTCAAGGATATCAAGGTTATAGTCATCCTGGAGACTAAAAGGTCAAGTCGGGGTCTAGAAAAAGAAATGGAATCAAGGGGTTCTGAACAATGACCAAAATGTCTCAGCAACAGCACTACTATGGGTTGAATTGCGTTCCCCCAAAGTTTAATATGTTGGAGGCTTGGTCCCCACTGTGAAAGTGTTAAGAGGGTGGGAAATCTTACTGTGGTAGCTGAAAGGTGGAGCCTTGAGGAGGTGGTTAGATTGTAGGACCATGCCCCAGTAAATGGATTAATAATGGTGGTCGGGAGTGTGGTTCTGAAGACTTTAAAAGAAGAGCACGTGAAAGTGTCTCTCTCTGCTCTGCCATTTTCTGCCATGTGAGACCCCAGCACTGCTGTCATCAAGCCACCACCAAAAAAGACCCTCACCAAATGTGTTCCCTGGACTTTGGCCTTCCCAGCCTCCAAAACCGTAAGCAATAGATTTTGTTTTCTTATAAATTACCCAGTTCCAGGTATTTTGTTATAAGCAACAGAAATGAACTAATACAATCACCCAGGAATTTATAAGAGTGGTGAGTGTTTCCAAGGTAGACTTTATAATATTAGGGAATACGGGCTCACCGAGCACAATGCTGCTTTCTGAGAAGTATTACTTGTCAAGGCCCTCTCAAGCAGAAGACAACCAACTCAACTGGTACTGTCTCTAGGAGTTTTGTCCCCTGCCTTCCAAACTGATATCCACAGGTAAACTGAATGTTCACCGTAACAGACAAAGGTCCCCCCAGGGCTCAGATTTTCTATCTAGTTGCAATCCTCCTTTTTTCTGCCCACAACTGGAAGATGACCAGTTGGAAACAAAGACAGAACAAGATTCAGAAGCAGTTATCCGCTGGACATAGAGGGTTTCATGGAAATACCCAGCAAGGCAACAAAGCTGGGACCATCAGAAAGAGATATTTTATCAGCAACCCCTGAAAGGCATCTTATCATACTGTATAAACTCTGACCCAATGTCCTTTCAGAGGATGTTGGCCTACACATGCCTTGTTTCCAGTCTGAACTAGACAGAAAAATGTAGTAAGTTTTAGAAGGACATCTGGTTTAGTACTGACATGCTAAGTAATCTGAGGTAGTGCTTTTAATCTCAAATACTTCATCTTTAAATGTTTAAATGTAATCTACACATAATTTATTGTATGATATTATTAAAAAAAAAAAAAAAAAGCAGTTTACCTTCCTGGACTCAAACACCCAGTGGCTCTTTCCATCTTCATCAATATGATTCCACCAACGTAGGCCAACCATTAGTCTACCTGTGACATTCTGATAAAGATTAACATAAGCACACCCATTTTAAAACATTATTTAAAGATCTACCATAAGGTCATTTCTTAGTGCAACATTTCACAAACAAAAATCTCCAGCTTTACCTCCAAAATATCCAGTTAAAGACTGCTGTGTATCAGGCCTGGCTAAAAGATTAAGTAGTAAAATGGCAACAGCAGGACCGACGGGGGTGGAGGGGACAAGCCAAGCAAATAAGTCTACCCACATACATTACCCCCACTCTTCTCCCTCATGAACACTTGTCCTTTCTCAGCCTCTTGCTCTTTGGCTACTGCAACCTACATTTTCCCATATATCCTGACTGCATCTACATAAATTTTACAACTGTATATCCCCCAAAATGGTCAAAGACCCTGGCCCTCACTCAATCCCTCAAATGTACCAAGCTCTTTTCCTGCTTACTAATGTAGTGAATTAATTTGATAGCTTCTCTAATGTTTATTTACTCAAAAAATATTTACTGAGCACCTACTATGTGCTGGTAATAAATGTTTACTAACAGATACCACCCCCGTCCCCACAGAATTTCAAGTGCTGTGAGGAAGAGAGGCAGTCAACCAATGAACAAACGTGCCGTTACCAACTGTGATAACTGCTGTGTAACAGGGAAATGTGATGTAGTCTGGCTATCTGAGAACGACTACCTGAAGAATCAAGATTTAGGATGAAATTTAAAGAATACGTAGAAACCAATAATACAAGGGATGGGCCGACCCCGTGGCGTACTGGGGAGAGTGCAGCGCTGGGAGCGCAGCAGCGCTCCCGCCGCGGGTTCAGATCCTATATAGGGATGGCCGGTGCGCTCACTGGCTGAGCGCGGTGCTGCTGGTCACAAAATTTTAAAAAAGACAAAAAAAAATAATAATAATAATAATAATACAAGGGATGTTTAATTAGTGGTGTCCATTAATAGATTCAGGGGTTCTGTGAACTTGGATGAGGGAAAAAAATTATCTTTATTTTCATTAACCTCCAGTTGAAATTTAGCACATCTTTAAAATACAAATGTAGAAAATAAACCATGAATGTGGTCAGAATTGGCAGTGCCCATGACTCTGTCACAATAAAAACCACAGGTATTTTTCATTTTGTACTACACTTGTTGCAGATATCTCAAAATATTGTTTATGATCATCACTACTTTGAAAGTACAGACAGATGTTCCTCAGCTTACAATGGGGTTATGTCCCAAGAAGCCCATTACAAATGAAAAATGTTGTTAGTCGAAAATGCATTTAATACCCCAATAAACTCATCGTCAAGTCAAAAAATCATAAGTCGAAGCACTGTTTAAATTGGGGACTGTCTGTAGTTATTAGACCTGCTGCTAGATCTTACTACTAATGTGTTCATAAAGAAGTACACATTACTAAATCAGAAATTTACCTCTTTAATATTTTTAAATTATATTTTGATGTAAGTGACTTCCTTTGTAATCTTCTCTCTCTAAAAACGTTATTCATAGCTTCATGAGACTATGAAGGGGGTCCACAACACAAAAAAGATTAGGAATCCCTGTACTGAGGGAATGTGGGAGCGAGACGAGCATCCCAGATAGAGCAGTAGGCACAGAGACCCCTAAAGAAGAAAGTAAAATATACGGATTTATGAGACCTGGTGATTAACAGAATATGGGGTAAGAAAGAGGCAACTCATATATTTCTGGTTTGCTCAAGTAAAAAAAATTAGCGATTCCAGGCCCTGTGAAAGGGAACACTTATGGAAGAAGAGCATTTTGGGGGCGGATGATGACAAGTAGTATCTTACACATACTGTGTTTGAGGTGCCTCGATCACACCAAGTAAAACTGTCAAGAAGACAGACAGGGAAGTCTGGAACTGGATGAAGATATAGATTTGGGAGTTAACTCAAATTACAGATCAGCAACCAAAATCAGAAGCACAGACAATACTTCTTAGAAAAGGAATACAGAAGGAGAAGAAATGGAAGAGCTGTAAAGACCAAAATTCATACTGTAGAAATGCTAACATTTAAAGGATGAGAAAAAGAGAGTAGCTGGCAAAGGAGACTGAGAACTGCCAGAGGTCTTTTTTTTTTTTTTTTTTTTTTTTTTGACTGGTAAGGGGGTCGCAACACTCGGCACGGTGTGGTCTGCACCACGCTCAGCCAGTGAGCGCACCGGCCATCCCTACATAGGATCCGAACCCGCGGCCTCAGCACTACCAGCACCGTACTCTCCCAAGTGAGCCATAGGGCCGGCCCTGAAACCATTTCTTATACTCTTTTCTATCCGCTACAGCAGGGTTTCAACTTTGACACAACTGACACTTGGGGTTAGATAATTCTTTGTCATGGGGGAACTGTCCTGTGCATCTTAAGATGTTTAGCAGCATACATGGCCTCTACCCACTAGATGTCAATCACAATCTCCCCACCCCCAGTTGTAACAAACAAAAATGTCTTCGGTCATTTACAAATGTCCCATGGGGGCAAGTTTGCCCCTGGTTGTGAAATACTTCCCTAGAGCACCTACAGAAGCCTTTGCAAAAAGTGGGTATTTTTTAAGTATTTGCACATAAACCGTTCTGGGACCTTACCTAGAAATCATACACAGCACACCTGGAGGCGACTTTGAAGCAAAGTCAGTGGTATAGATTAGAAGGAATATGTAGGGTCTATGGCTACTAGTCACTTTTGTTTATTTAATTTTAAAGTTGACGTAGGTTGACATATGGCACAGACAACTAGGTATATAATAACCTACTAGGGATCTGATATGTCTAGCACTTTAACACAGATGAAGCCAGAAATAACAAGCTCTCAGATATTTTTTACTGTTTAAATGTCATTTAATCTCACATTAAATACAATTTTAAAATAAAAACAATCAAACCTACCTTAACTGCCCAAAAGTCACATGACAACAACAAGATAATTGTCACCATGCAGGCAATAAAGCTGCTGCTGAGCAATTCACAGAGAAGATAGACTATAATTGCACTGACTCGAAAGAATAAATGGAAAAATGATGCCACTGGATGTCTGAAAACCAAAACATAATAAAAGAAATGCAATTACATTTTAGTACAGGTACTAGCAGACATAGATGAAAAATGTTTTAGCCATGGCACAACCACGAAGAGTTTTGTCAAAATAAAAGAGATGACTTGAGGAAGCAAATCAACTACTGTTCTTTTTCCTTAAGTCCCACTATTTGACTAGGCCCCGTTGTCACAGAAAATACACTATGTAAACAGGACTTTAACACCTCATTGGATATAAACTTTCACAAAATATATAATGAGAATCTTTACCTAGCTTGGAGAAAGAGGAAACTATAGTCTTAGGATCTAAATCCTATTTTCAAATCATACCAAAAGAATTCCTAGGCCTTCAGAAATCACTTCAGAACTTAAGACAAAGTCACCATCAGGTAGAGTTTTTCTGTTTTTTGTTTTTTAACAACTTTATTAAGGTAAAATTCACATACCATACAATGCACCTATTTAAAGTATACAACTTAATGGGTTTCAGTACATTCACAGAATTGTGCAACCATCACCACAATCGATTTAACAGCTCTTCATTATCCCCAAAACAAACTCTGCACCCACTGGCAGTCATTCCCCATTTACCCCCAATTTCCCAACCCTAGGCAACTATTTTCTGTCTCTATAGATTTAATTATTCTGGACATTTCATATAAATGAAATCACAAAGCATGTGATCTTTTGTGACTGGTATCTTTCACTTAACATAATGTTTCAAGGTTCAGATAAGTGAATTTCTTTAAAGAGAACTAAATTTGGAATAGAAATATGTTTGCCTTCATATTTTCATGTTATTTATACTAAAGATGTAAATCTGAAATTTGCAAAATAAACCAAGATGTGATGTATCTACCGTATAAAAAAAAATGGTACAGTCTTGGAAAACAGTAGCTAGCCTGGAATTAAAAACACAGGTATTCAAATAATTGGATTTGCTGATTTGAAAACTCAGAACTAAGAAAAATTCCACATGTCAATTAGTTCTAAGAACATCTAAAATGTCATCTTTGTCTCAGACTAAATACAAACTAGTAATATACGAGGTACTTCAAAAAGTTCATAGAAAGATTTGTATTATGTTTAAATTCTACTTTTCCATGAACTTTCTGAAGTACCCTTGTACATATAATATTCACAAGCACATCCCAACCAATCTGCCTTGAATCCCATGAGCCAGCACCAGTCTGTGGATAGAACAGCACTGGACACTAACACAACTTGTGTAACTTATCCTCATACCTGATTTTGGATTTTTTTGGTCTATTGGTTGTCTCCTCTTCTGCATCAAACAGCGAAACATCTTCAGTGTCATCATTACTGTCCTAGTAGGAAAATGAAATACCCATGGCAAAATGAAATTCAGTATTTACATGCCTGCTACATACAAGACCACACTCATCAAAATGGAAGATTAAATTACAACATGGTCACAGCCATCAGCCTGCACAACCCAGGAAAAGGGTACGTGCAGATCCTTCACCCCACCCCAAATCATCTGGCAAAACCCCACACAGTAATCCAAGTATCAGCTGTCTCCATCCATGCCCTGGGGCTGCTGTGCCTTCTGAGAAAACACTGGGGTGCAGGTGATGCTCCTGCAAACTATCCTCAGTTGCTCTCCCAAGTCACAGAAAGCTGAGACTACCGGAGATAAACTCAGCGTTTTTGGCTCCTTCACAAAGTCATCTGACTGCACCCTTGTTTCCACACTCTTCCTCACAACTCTTTCTCCCTTTATCCAAGGCTAAGCCAATTATTTGTGCTCAGAATCCTTTCTTTTCGTGCCTCGTCAGAGGCTTGTTCCATCATTTTTCCCTTTAACACTTTCTTGTATCTTCAGATCTTCCTGTTGGATCTTTCTAATCCCGCTCTACTCTGGCCTCTCCTCCCCATTAGCAAGAGCAATCTCCCCAACATGGAAATCACACCATGTCACTCCCTTGACAAATGTTTCAATGGGGTCCCTACATGTACAGGATAAAATTCAACTCCTTCACATAGAGCACGTGAGATCACACAATCTGATGCCCACTCCCTGCCTTCCGACACTCCTTCCCCTGGGCACTGCAGCAGTAATATTACTACACGGTCCCTGAGAACACTAGTCTAGTCTCTCCCTTCTTCCTGTATTTCACAGGTTTTCTCTACTCAGAAAACTCTTCCCTTCCCCATCCCCTACCTAGTTCACCATCAGGCAAATACCAAATCATCCTTCAAGTCTTAGTGCAAATACTGAAAGAGCTGAGAAACTTCCCCTGAAATCTCCATGTTCCCCCAGCCCTTGGACAAATCTCCATTTGAACAATTAGCTCAGGGTATTCTTACTGCAAGTCTGCCCGTCCTACTAAGCTACTGGAGGACAAGGACTATTTTCACACCGTAATAAGTCCTGGTGTCTAGCGGAGAACCCGGCCAAATGGTACAATATTTGTTAAAGGCACGAGTGAATAAACAGAGGCGGCAATCACCTACAATACGCTGCAGACTTTGATCAGTGCCAGGAGAAATTCAAGTGCAAATGGGAGTAAAGGGAAGGAAGAGAATCATTTCTACCAAAGAGCTCTGGAGAAACTTCCTGGAAGACAGTTTACCAGTTGGGCCTAGACAACGTAAGCCTCCTGTTCACTCCAGACCCTCAACTAGGTAGATTTTCAAAGGCACAGACATGGGGATACACAAAGTATATATAGGGGATGCCCAAATAGCCCACATAGTAGGCGGTGGGTGGGAGAGGTGGAGTATGAGCTAAAGCTGGAAAGGTAAAATGGATTCAGATATATGTGACCAGTGGTGTCAACCTTGACTGTAGACTGGAATGCTAACACACACGCACACGCGCACACACACACACACAAAACTGATACTTGGGTCCCACCCCCAGAAGTTCAGATATAATTGCTCTGGGGTGTGGTCTGGATATCTGGAGTTTTTTAAAGCTCCCCAGATGATCATAAAACGCAGCCAAAATTGAGATCCACTGCATGCTATGGAAAAAGCTGAGGCTTCTGCTCTTAATCCCAACAGTCCAATCTCCATCCAGCACCAGAGATACATTTTCACATCAGACCATGTCATTCCCCTACTTAAAATCCACAGCACTTTGAAAAACAGACTTCTTATTGTGACCTATTGTGATCTGGCCCATCTCTAAGACTACTGTGTGGCAGGCTGAATAATGCCTCTTCTCAGTCCTGCCAAAGCTTATAATCCCTGGAATGTGTGAATATGTAAAATTACTTGGCAAAAAAGAATTGTGCAGATGTGGGGATTTCCCTGGACTATTTGGGTGGGTCCAATGATGTAATCACAATGGTCCTCCTTATAAGAGGGGCACAAGAGAATCAAAATCAGAGATGATAACACAAGGAAAGTAGAGATCAGAGACAGAAATGTGAATATGCTCTGCTGATGGCTTTGGAAATAAAAGGGACCGGCCAAACCAAGGAATACAGGCACTCTCTCAAAGCTGAAAAAGGCAAGGACACAGATTCTCCCCTAGAGCTTCCAGAAGGAATGAAGCCCTGCCCATACCTTAATTTTAGCCCCTTACAACTCATTTTGGACTTCTACCAGAATAGCAAAGTGTGTTTTAAGCCACTAAGTTTATAGTAATTTGCTATAGCAGCAATAGCAAACGTACAGTAACTAATCTCCTGCCAGACTGGCCTTTTTAATTCCTTAAACATGCCAAATTTGTGCCCCATTGGCTCCTTTTGCACTTGTAGTTCATTTCACCTACAACACCCTTTTCTCTTACCCCAATCTTTGAAAGACCAGCTTCTTCTCACTTATTCAGTAAATACTGAGTGCCTACTAAGTGCCAGGCACTGTTGTTAAGCAGTACAGGCACAAAAGAAAAAAGACAAATAACTCTGAACCCTGGGAGTTGCACTTACTAAGGTGAAGAAGACCATAGGCATAATAGATTAGGGGGCAAAATCAGAAGTTTGGCTTTTGACATATTAAGTTTAAGATGCTAGTCCAGTAATTAAAAAAAGAAAATTAAGAGGGGGAATCACTGGAGTGTTCTGAGCATAGGACTGACAAATTCTGACTCATTGTATTAAGAATCTAGAGGGTAGGAAGGGAATGGGGAAGACACAAAGCTAGGAGACTGGTTAGGAGGCTACTTCAATAATGGAGCCAAGAAACAATGGATTGGTCCAGGGTGGATACAGTGGGTAAAAAGTAGATAGAATCCAAACACATATTAAGGTAGAACTGATAGGATTTGTTAACGGGTTGAATGTGGAGGTCAGAGAAAAAGAGTCAAAGAAGATTCCCAAATTTTTGTCCTGAGCAGCTAAAAGGACAAAGATACCAAAGACAGACTCTAGGTACTCCAATATTTATAGGTCAGAAAGATGAGAAGGAATAAGCAGTGGGGACTGAAAAAGAAGTGCCAAGGAATGGGAGGTGAACCACGAGAGGGTAATGTCCTGGAAGCCATGTGAAGTGTTTCCAGGAGAAGGAGCCCATCAACTGTGCCAAATGCTGCTCACAAATAAGATGAAAACCAAAAAGTGGCCACCCTATTTTTAACAGAGCATCAGTGACCACAATAAAAGTAGTTTTAGTATAGCAGAGAGAGGCAGAGAAAGCCTGACTAGAACAGCTACAGCAGAGAACAGAAGAATTAAGAGACAAGCACAGACAAGTATTTCAAAGAACAAAGAATGAAGTGACAGCTGAAAGGGCATGTGGTGTTGTTTTTTGCTTTTTTTTTAAATAGCAGAAATTAAAGCATGTTGATATGTTGATGTGAGCAAGCCTTTTAAAAGGAAAAAAAATGGCAATGCAGGAAAGAAAATTGCTGGGACATTGCCTTCCAGGAGGCAAGAGGGGGTGAAGACCAGTGCACAGGTAGCAGGGACGGCCTAAGAATGGAGCCCAGACTGTTCAATCACAGTAAAAGAATGTATGGAAGATTACGGGCAAAGTTGCAGATAGGTAGGCAGGTGGTGTGAAAATTATTCTCTAACGGCTTCCATTTCTCAGTGAAAAAAGGTTATCAGCTGAGAGGATAAGGAAAGAAATGTTGAAGATTTGAGAAGAATGAAGTTTTAAGAGTTGCCTAAGAAGGTGGGAGAGTGAAGAGACTATGGAAGTGTAGAGATGACTACCTGGCAGTAATAAGGGCTCACTTAAGGAAGGTTCACGGACATGAACTTATAAGTGTGAACAGTTAGAATGTTTGTGTGTTTTTCTCCAGACTCATTCAGCCTGGGTGCAGGTTCAGAGAGCTGAATATAACCACGATTGGATTTTCTCCACTCAAGTCACCTCCTCACAGTGGTCTTTTCTGACCAAAAATTCTAGTTTTCTATCCTCAGACACTATTTCATCACCATGTCTTTGCCATTACTCTCTGCAAATATCTTTATTTATGTAATTTATCATGTCTCCCCACCCCACCCCACCCCCCTATACAGAACCCACCACCACCCAACCTGACAGTTCAGGGTAAGAAACCTGTCTGTACTGTTCACAGCCCTAGCCCTGGGACTTGAATTATTAAATTAGTAATCTCTAGTGGTAAACCTATGATCTACAAATAACTCCAAGGGCACAGACGTGATCGTGACCACCAACGTAGTTCGATAACAGCAAGTCGAATGCAGGGGCTGTGGCGATGTCACCCCTTCCTACACGACCGCTGCGCACCCCTGGGGGTCAGGCCAGGAGCGAGCTGAGAGATGCCCGCAGGCCGCCCCCTTCCTCCCGGCGCGAGGGCTGAAAAACGTGAGACCACTCCAACTTCACACTCGAGGGCGCTTCTGCACCCCAGCGCGGATCCCCCGCCCCCAGCTGTCCCTGCTCAGCGTCGCCTGGGTCAGCGCCACCAGAGGCCTCGGAGCGCCCGGCTGCCCTCCCCGGACTCTGCCCGCGCACGGTCCTCCTCTCCCCTCCGCCGACCCCGGCCTTGGGACGCTGGAGTCGCGCCTCACGGACCCTGCAGGCCGGGCACCCAGACGCCACAGACCCCTCCCGGAGCCCACAACGCCTCACCTGCTGCAACATGGCGGCCCTACGCCAGCCTCACTTCCGGGAGCCACGTCAGCGCGGCAGAGGGACGGTTCCGACTTGGAACGGACGCGACCTCGTCGCCACAGGCCTGCAGAGACCAACGGACGATCCCAGCCCGGCCCTGCGTCCGCTCGGTGCCTCGCGGGAGAAGCAACCGCGGGGGCGTGGTGATCCGGGGCGGGGCGAGAGCGGGACGGGGCGATCCGAAGGCGGGGCGAGTGCGGGGGCGGGGAGATCCGGGGCGGGGCGAGTGTGGGGGCGAGGCGAGAGGGGGCGGGGTCCGAGGCGGGGCGAGGGCGGGGGCGGGGCGACCTGGGGCGGGGCGTGCGCGGGGGAGGGGCGATCCGGGGCGGGGCGAGCGCGGGGGCTGGAAGATCCGGGGCGGGGGGAGCGTGGGGGCGGGGCGGGGCGGGGCCATCTGAAGGCGGGGCGGGAAGTGCAGACCCGGCGAGGGCGGAGGCCAGTCCAGGTAGGCGCGAGGAGGTGGGGAAGGGGCTCAGTGCCACCGTCAGCTGTAAGGGGTGAGCTTCGTGGTTTGGTAACGCAAAAATGTTTGCTGCTTACGGGGTGCAAACTGTAAAGACGTTCCCTTCTGCGTCGATGCCGTAAGTGGCCGGGGCGGGACTTCATTATTTCATAGTTTAATTTTGTTTGAATGTTTTATAACGACATGTATTTCTATACAGTATTACTTTTGCTCTTTAAATTTTAGGAACAGTTGGAAAAATAAACGTGCTCTTGCGAAGGGATAAAAGGTTATTAAGAAGAACAAGGCAAGAGAACTCTAGAACAAGCACTGGAGAGTGTTACTAGGGGAGGAATCCAACCTTAGAGGCCAGTGAACAGTAGGGAACAGGGTTGAGACCGTGTGTCCTGGAGTTTGGGCACTTCATGACTTCTTGTCCTAAAGTGGGGGTGACAATGGTATCCTTGCAGAGTATCTAATAAACGAGAGACGCTATTCTTACTGTCTGGCTGCTAATGGCATGATTGTTCCTGGACGAAAGACCTGAAATTCAGGGGCTTTAATCAGCTTTGAAACTGTGATGATAACAGTATCCTGTCTGCCTGGCCTAACGTCTGACTGCAGTTGGAAGGCTCGTGGAATAACGTGTATTCATGCATTTCTGAATTGAGGGGATTCTTTCCATTAAGATCACAGATTTTTGCATGGCTATTTGCCAGTACTCTCTTAAACCTAATATCCTGATAATGAAGGGGGGAAAAAAACCACATTTCTCAAAGGAGAGGAAGCTTGGCAAAGCAACTGCGTTCGTGCACTTATAAGAGGTGAGCAGCTGAAGCTGCCAATAGAGGGCCATGCCCATGGCATGTTTTCAGTGGCCCACCCAGGGTTGTGGGGATTTGTGGAGTTGTCTTTTTATTGTTTTTGCTTTGCTTGTGCATTACACTTGAATTCATTACCATCCTTTAACTTAGGGTATTTCACAGAAAAATCTGAGTTTCTGGCTTTTTTTGTGTGTGTGTGAAGAAGCAAAAGATCTGGCCATGCTGAGCCACTGAGTAGAAGCTATCCCCTTTGCATGAGGCTTGAGCTCTTCAATGGGCCATTGCCCCCCCCCCCCCGTGGTGGGCTGCAGTCTTCTACATTACCTGCCTGGTCCCTGACACTCTTCTCCGAAGGTTTAGGTTGAAACCAGAAGACACTCGATATTAATGGCCATCTTTGTAGAGAGAAAGGATATGCTTCATTTTCTTTTCATAGGAGTTAGCTCTGAGAAGGAAAAGTACACAAAACATTCTCAAATACAACAGGTCAACCCTGTTGAGAGCTTCCCCTCTTAGCAGCAATTGAAAAAATAAATGATTCTTAGCTGAACTCACTGCGTTTCTATGCAAAAATACCAGGAAACTCCAATGCATTATCCTGATATAATCCCAACACTTCATTTGCTGGAAGAAATGATAGCACTAAACTGGTGGTGATGAGTGATATGAAATTTCCAATGACCACCTGTCTGTCTCCCATCAATGAAATTGGGCTTTCCTAAGTCTTCGCTGAATGTTGGGAATACAGATGCTAATCTCTCCCAGCCTCTTTCTTTTTTCTTACTTTGATAATGTCCATTCTTTGGCTCATAGAAAGATAATTAGGAATTCTCACGTTAATTACCAGGGAACTGTCAGAAAAAAAAAGCCAAACACCAACATCCACTTGGTTTTCTATTTATTGTAAGACATTGTAATTTCCCAAGGCTGGTTTAGATAAATACATTTTGTCCAAGTTCAGGGGCTGCTGTTTTCCCTTGCTTGGTGAAATTATCAATAGGCAGGCCTTTGATCTTCCGGATCCATGCAGCTTTGCTGGCTTTTCCTGGATTGACCGCTGCAGTGGACTCACTAGCCTGATATTCCTTCATCTTGGCTTCCCTGTACTCTTGCTCCTCCTTCACGGTCAACAGCATGAACCCAGAGTTCAATCTAAGGGGATCAAGGGTCGTATAGAAGTGAGGCCTTTCTTTCTTGAGAGACAGGGTGGCCATCCCCACTTGTGGAGCTAGCATGCGGTTCGGTTTAATGACCTGCCTACTGGTCAGGGGGCCCATTCTGCATACTGCCTCTTCAATTGAACTGGCCACTTGGTCTTGCCCTTTAAAGCTACCAGAGAGCCTGGAGCGGATAATCATGGGCTGGGGTATGGTGGACTGGACTCTGGGACTGTGTAAAGAGTTCTTCAAGTTGGGCTGCAGTTTCTGGATTTCAAGAGGAATATTGGTTTGTTTCATATCTGTGAGAGGATTGCTGAATCTCAACTGATCAACTGCATGTTGGACGGATTTTCCTTTGAAATTCAGGACCTTCCTCGGGTGTGATATTGAAGGTCCCCAGGCATCAATGACTTGGGTTTGGGGCCTAGTGGGATAAGCAAATTCCCCTGAATTATGAGCTTGCTGCAGGGCGTTGACAGTGAGGAGGAATTGGTCAGGTGACATAGGGACCTTCCAGGACTTTTTCTTTGGGCGATTGACCAATTCTTCAGGAGTTTCCAGTTGTCCTTGTTTTTGTACTTTTTCCACATTATCTGCTTTTTCAAAAAAGAGAACAAAAATATTAAGTATTTAGGCATGAAAATTAAAGCCATTCTAACTGCTAGACGCACTGAGGTCTTTGTCACCCAACAGGCATATCACCATGTGGGTAAACGTCCCCAAAGGTATCAGAATGATACCAGAAGTGACTTAGCAAGATTAACTTTTAACAATATAGTCATACTTGTATAAAGTGTGTATTAACCTCTAGATGTGCATATTTTGCTTTGTTGGGGTTTTTTTTTTTTTGGTGGCTGGCCAGTATGGGGATCCGAACCCTTGACCTTGGTGTTACAAGGCTGCGCTCTAACCAAATGAGCTAACCAGCTAGCTTAGATGTGCATATTTTGAAGGCAACATATGTGATTCCAATGCTACACATATGTGTGAAACTTGCCTGTGGGAAGGACCTTCACATCTCATTTATGTTCACATAAAACAGCCCTTATAAATTTATAATAACATACCCAAAATATTTTTCAACAATTGCATCACAAAGTTTGATCTCCACCTTATTAATCAAGTTTGATTCCAAATGATCTTGGACATGTCTAAAGTCAAACCTGCCTTCAAAGAATATGTCACCCCTAAGTAATGTAGAATATCACAACATGACTAAAAGGCAGTTCCTAAAGAGGTGTTGCCAAAATGTTTTCAACAATAGCAACAGGTCCAAAAGCCACTGATAAGAACAAGAGACTCCTTCTGGCATATTAGTTTATGGTAAAGACCTCCAAAGTGTCTGAGTTCCTTAAGTTAACAAAGATCTCTTCATGGGTGAGCAAATCTATTATGTAACTCCCATTTGGGCTTTTCAGTCCCTGCAATACCTCACAGAAACACTGAAAGCATTATCCTCATTTTACAAAAGTAATAACTGAGTCACGAAAAGTAGAAGTCATTCGCTTAGTCTGACCTAGCAAGTAAAAGTCTATACCCCAGGCTACACCAGCAACTAAGATGCAACTGTGTGTTAAGTATTTAATTTTCCTTGGCCAAATAGGTTTTATCCCAAGATGTTTGTTCATGATTACAACAGGATGAAATGAAACTTCAAATGTTTCCCTGACCTTTACTTTGTTAATTAAACAATATTTTATTAAAACATATAAAACTGTATAAAATTAAGGTGTTAAAATCTTCCCCACTCTCCTTCCAACCCAAAAAACAGAATTTTTCTCCTTTTATTAAAAAGGAGTTTTGATGAGCTCGTTGTTCCTTAACTTGCCTTTTTTTGCATGATAATATATTGTGGATCTCTTTCAAAGACAATATATATGGATCCCTATCATACAATTTTTAGCAATTACATAATATTCCATAGTATGGATTTTTCCTTATCAATTAGTCATTACCCACTGATGGACATTAGTTTGCTAATGATCAACCTTAAAGAAATGCAAATACCATTTTTTACTTATCATATAAGCAAGTACAGAATGGTGGATAACACCCACAGTTGGCATGAATGCGATGGGACCGCTCACGCATTGTTAGGGGAAGTGTAAGTTGACACAGCATTTTCAAGGACAAACATGGCAATGTCTTTCTCGTTTTTAAATGCACTTTTCCTTTGGTTCAACAGTTTCACTCTGAGGACTTTGCCCTACATGTATACCTGTGCGGGTACACAGGCAAAGGCATACACAAGGATGTCCATTATTAATATAGCCCTCATAAAACTTAATTGTTTTGCCCTCACCTTGAAACCAGTCTCTGCAGGGAATTTGATTCAAAGAAACACTATAGTACTAGCCAAAATTATTTGAAAGCCATTTTAAATTTTTACCAATGTCCTTCAAAAACAACAAAGGGACATTCAAGTCATGACATCCAGCAACACTTTTTAAAAACCCATTCCCATCTCTCCCTCCCTTATTCCTTATCTCACATTCATAGCATCTGCCTCAAAATCTCTCTCCTCCTTCAAAAAGGAAAATCCCCTAAAAATCTCTCTCTGAACCATCCCCGAATGCCTCTTCTCTCTTCTTCTGTGCCCATGACTCAGACTGATGACACAGCAATCCAAGAGGGGAGGCAGCTGGATGTCAGGGAGTGGAGACGGGCTGCCAGCCCAAAACAGGAGACTCAGCTCTTAGGAGGGCTCTCGCTCTGTGGTCCCAAGTTAGCAAGGGGACAATAAAGGAAAACCAGTCTTAGGAGGAGCTAGGCATCATAGCCATTCTGACTAGCAAAGATTAGCAAAGGTATTAGCCTGCCTGAAAACAGAACTGAACGGGAGAGAGAGTGGATCTTGCTACTAATTCAGAACAAAGTGTCACCATTGATCGTTTCTCCGGCCACAGCTTTTGCTTCCAAACTCTCTTGCCCACCATCTGTGCCATGTGCTTCCTTACGAGCGGGATGAGCTTTCTTCTTGCCAACTTTTTGGGGTGATTTTGGCTTTTCTTGACTTTCAGGTTCCTCTGGTAAGATCGCTAGATTAAGATTGAGGAAGAAAGTGTAGCCATTATAGAGTTCAATTAAGTCTGAATAATGGGGGCATAGTAATAATAATATAATCAGGAATAATGGGGGCTGATAATCCAACTGATTTTCACCCAAAATATCACCATATTTTTATTATCATATGAAAATTGGTAGTCGCCTGGAGTCTAAGGTCTAGATCACATCGTGACTCCCCTCAACCCATTTTTCCTACTGATTTATCAGGCCTTAAGCATCATCTAAAACTCTTGGTTCCCTCTCTTCTAGAGACAGCTATTTGTAGAATGATGTTCTTGGGGGTGATCTATTGGTGTTCTCTACAGATCTGTGGGTCCAATTTCACATGCCAAATATAAGGCAGGTAAAAGAAAGGAGTCCTGCTACTCAGCTCACACATAATCTATTATTTGGATGTCTTATAAATGGCACGAGCCAGGCCCCCATCCCCACCCACCCACACACACACACACGCATGCACACATGCACACTTTATAACTAATATTTTCCAGGTACATACGTTCTTTTTCAGAGTTCTAAAAATAATACATTCTACATAGAACATTTTTCTGCTTAGTAACTTCTTGGCTCCTGAGAAAATAGTTGTGTAACATATGTTTGGATTTGGGGAGGAGGGGTATTGGTTGCCTGTTTTTTGTTGTAATGGCAAGAATTAAAGCTAGTCTTATCTACTGTACAAGGATTCTAATCAGTTTGAAAACCTAGGCCTCTAAAATCAGGACAGTCGCTTTAGCCGGCTAACAAATTGTTTGGTGTATCAAAGAGAATGGCTCCCACCCTCCAGAAGGGTTAGGATTTATATTATCAAGAAAACATTGGGCCAAAATATCCCACAAAGAAAGCACTCCTGGGACCCCCTCACCAACTCCATTGGTTATCACTGAAACTGCCTGGGATTTAGCTCCTTTACCTGAAGATAACTTGGCCACCTTCAGCAGAACACGGGACCTGTGAGGTTTACTTAATATGAACTCCTGGGTCATGGTTTGTTTACTGGATGCAGAGTCTCTCAGGCTGTAAAACTGAGTGCTAGACTTGGAGACAACGTCCATGAGGCTGTTTTCTTCCTTTTCCTCCTCTTTATGCTTCTTTTGTTTACTTCTTTCCAGGGAGTATTGCCACTTTATATGCTCAAACTGGAACATGAGAATATTGCTCTCTGTGTTGACCACCATCCTAGAGTACAGACAAGATGGCCCACACATGGAGGCCATCAAAAGATGCATTGCAGCGACTCTACCATCTGACCTTAGGCCCGGGGGCCACTGTCCCGGGAGTAACCATACAAACAGGCTAGTGTAGGAGGTTGGAGGGTCAGGTCGAGACAGTGGAAGATATCAGGCCATGCAGCAGGGGTACTTAGCTTTGTAGCTATCTTCTTTAAAAACTAAATGTGAATGGGGAACATATGTTCTGATTGCTTTGTTAAAGATACTTTTAAATGAATTTCTGTCCCTGGAGTGAGTGCCACATTCCTAGGTTGCCCAAGGCAGAAGCGTAGGTACTCTGCACACAGATGTCTTGAAATTCACTCCTTTTCTTTAAATCATGGCTTCCAAGCCCAATGTTTCTACTGTTGCCATGGGAATAAGGAAAACTCTCTAATGTGGAGGCCTCCCCTCCTCTGCTGACCCTCCACATAGAGCCCACTCTGCACACTTTCACTCCAGGGTCTCTGTACATACTTAAGATGTAGACAGATCATTTGTACTTTCTAAAGCAAGATGATTTCTATCTTTTCTTTTTTTTTTTTTTTTTTTTTTTTGTCTTTTTTCGTGACCGGTAAGGGGATCGCAACCCTTGGTATGGTGTCGCCTGCACCGCGCTCAGCCAGTGAGTGCACCGGCCAGTCCTATATAGGATCCGAACCCGCGGTAGGAGCGTTGCGGCAGGAGCGTTGCTGCACTCCCAGCGCCGCACTCTCCCAAGTGCGCCACGGGGCCGGCCCTGATTTCTATCTTTTCTAATCCCCACTTTTATGCCCTGTAGACAAAGAGCTTCTGAACATGCTCTCCCGTTCCCCTCCCCCAGCATTGTCTCCCACCACCCACTGGTTTCTGTCATTTACACAAAGCAAGATGTTCTCCCCTCTCTGTGTCCAGATCTCCTAAAATTACAAAAAAGAAATGGAAATACTACGTGTAGGTTCCTTTCTGCTCCAAAAGGCTGGAGCAGAATTTGAAGATCTTAAATGTTAGCATAAACCCTCTGGGAAAGTGACTTATTTTGGCTGGAAACACTGGAATGGAATTTGGGGAATAATCCCAATAAGAAATCTCTTTCAGAAGTATTTGTACTCAAGCCAAAGGGAAACCATCCGTCTTTGGATGCTGTGAATGAGAAAAGGTCAGAGCTGATTTTCTTTTTTTTTTTTTTTTTTAACAGCATTATGACTTCATAACTGAAAAGTGTTAATTCATTGAGCCTTATTACCAGCCGCTCCCCCTTTAAGATGGTAAATAGGATTAAGGAAATTTCCTTAAAAGGAAGGCATTATGGTTCAGGGAGGTTAAGTGATGTCTTAAGTGAGCCTGGGATACAAGTTAATTCTATCTGGTTATTTTCACATAATATCACCCTTACCCTATTCATATATAACAAGCACATCTACAAGTACTATACAAGTAATAAGTACTATAAACAATTAGTTTCAGTCATGGTACCGGTTTCTGTAATGCACCTGCTCAGCTCTCCCCACAGGATCCCTGTACTGCCACCCCCCTCCTTCCTAGTGGGGCATCAGAGGCAGCCGATGGGGCTGTCAGGGAACTGAGTGCACGATCGAAGAGCAAGCAGGGGCTGCACGTGGGCAGAACTGTGATGTTCTTTCAGAAGAGCGACAGTGCACTCGTTGCATGATCTCCCCAAATGCCCAAAACAGATTAAGTCAAAATAAACTGATTGCTAAGTTCTGTGCAAAGCCCAGTTAGCCCCCAAGACTATTACTCCACTACAGCCAAAATTGGATGGAAGCACTGCCCACTGTCTCCTCCTGCCTGCAAGTCCAGGGCTTGGGTCCCAGAGAAAAAAAAATCACCCAAACAGAATCGCTCATGGTTCTGACCTCCACACCTACCACCCACCTGTTGCCCTGAATAAAGAAGGACAGCACAGGATCACCTCTGCCACTGGCTTTTATCACCTTCAGACAGTTCCCATTGAGGAAATTGTAAATGCGGATCTTGCCATCTGCACAGGCACTGATGACCCGGAGGAAGAGAAGGGACACGTGGAGCACCTCTCTGGAAGGAAACAGAGCAACAGCTGGTACTTATCTTCTGGTAAACTGTTGGGTTCGTTTGTAGTTTGGGGCATGCTGTGTGTGGTCAGAGGGCACTGCCCCTTGACTGTCTCTGAAGTGGTGTTTGCTGCCATCATATTATAATTCTGGATGTAAACCATTCATTAATCCTCGAGACATACCTCTCCTCATTCTGCAGTTATGCTTCTGGCAGTGTGGTCACAGTGTCACAAGTGGCAAAACAAAAAGGCTAATGTCAAAGGTTTTTGTTTTGGGGGATTTTTGGTCTGATATGTAGATGATCATGTTTTTCTCTTGCAATTTGAATCCTAGCTATGGACTTTTACAAATGTCATGCTGAGAATTACTTAATGTTTTGATTCCTTTTAAAATAGTGTTACTATAAATTTTTTAATTATAAAAAATAAAATAGGTTATAAAAAACAAATGATTATCTTTATATAAAGCAAAAACTTTATATTTGAACAGTTTATTTTTGGTCTTAAATTAGTGGCTTTCTTTCTTTCAGTAAAACATCCGTAAGGAAAATTGTAGTCATGAATGAGATTTATGGGTGTTCTTTTGTGATTACCAGTAAGAAAAGAGAGGAGACTAGGACAAGACCTAGATAGATGCCTCCAACAAAATCCTTTCTACAACAGCTGGGTCCAAGTTGAAACCCAAATACATGGAGAATTCTGAGAAGTACAATATCCCCATTCTTGTTAATGACACTGAAAAGTTGAATCTGATATACCAATCTGTTAGATCTTACATGCAAAGTAAGTCCATTGATCCCTGCCATTTCTGAGTCCATCCAAGTCCCATCCAAGTCCATCCACGGCCTAGCTCACATACTTCCTTCTCCAAAAACCAGCTCTTATCTCCATCTCTTCCCCACTTCCTTCCCCACCCCCACAACACAGGTACACAAACTTCAGGTATACTGACAGATTATCTTGAGCACAACATCTTATTCATCATTGAATTCCCCAGCACCTAGTACAGTACCTAGCTCATAGGAGGACCTCAATATATATTTGTTGAAAAAATGACTGTCTGCTCATGTTTTCAGAGTATGGTCATGCTACAATGTGTTAAAAGAATGACATCCACCCCATACCATTTGGCTTTAGCCTTGCTTGCATCCTAGAGCCAGATGAAGATTTTCAAGTCCCTAACCATTGGCAAACCAGAAATAAAAAAGACCCTGAAAGCAGGAGCATGCTTAGCACGTTCAAAGACAGCAAGGAGGCCAATGCAGCTTGAACCCATCCTTATATGATAAATAGATGAGATAGATAGATACATAGGTAGAACTAAGCTGTATAATAAATATTTAAAAGTCCAACAAAGTTTTAATTTTTTCCAAGATGGAAATATAATAACTTTGTTGGTACCCTAAGCACATCTTAGTCTGCCTATTGGATAATCCAACCCTGGGAGAAATGCCCTGGGAGGTTTGCCTCTTTGTGTATTTCTCTTGGTCTTGCTGAGCTGGGCCTATACTTTTACAAGTTCCTGTGACATCTGGTAGTTCAGTCTATACCACTGTAGACTAGCGATTAAAAACACAGGCTTTGGGATCAGAAAACCTACGATCAAAACCTGACTACCACTTACTGACTGTATAACGTAGAGAAAGTAATTTAGCCTCTCAGTATTTCGTTGTCTCTTCTATGAAAAGGGACAGTAATTTTCGCCTCACAGGATTGCTGTCAGAATTAAATTAAGTGGTTGCCAGGGTTTTAGCTAGACAACTGACAAATCTTTACTTTGACCAAGAAAATAAGAGACAAGACTCAAATTACTAAAATCAGGAATAAAACGGGACATTACTACTGATTGATGGAAATGTTATGTAATTAGGTAGTAGTGACGGCTGCACAACCGTAGGAATATACTAAGAACCAGTAAATTGTATGCTAAAGTGGTGAAGTTTATGTTATGTAAATTATACCTTAATTAAAAATTGCAAACAGAAAACTAATTACACTTGAGATGTAGAAAAGACATTGAGGAATAAAGGTTTTTTAAAAGATACTACAGAATACACAAGCATTTTGACAGTTCAGCATTCCTATCAGCCCCACTCTGCATTCCTGAATTTCTTCCCTCATATCCATTTTCTCCCACACTGTACGCAAAAATCTTAATTTTGGTTGGAAAAATGTTGCATCCAAAGAACAGAAAGAAGATCCTTTAGCTCAGTTGATGAGAGTGTGGTGTGATAACACCAAAGTCCAAGGTTCAGTCCCTGTACCAGCCAGGCACAGAGAGAGAGAGAGATCTAGCCCTCCTTCCATTGAAAGAAAGACAGTAATGATACCTAATTTCTTACCTATGTCATACTCAATCATTAGAACTCTCCAGAAAATTAATCTGTCAAATTATTCTCATTACCAATCAACTAAAACACTTACTGAGCACCTACGTATACACAGCACTACTAGAGATGAGAAAGGAGAAGAGGAGCTACAAAGGAGAGCATTGACCATGTCCCCAGACGTCTGTGTTTTTTCTGTGCCTGTGCAAGTTACCAAGAACCAATATGAATGGTACGTTGGGGCTGTCATTGAGGGGAGTGGCAGATGTCTGAGAAGTTCTCAGAGGTGGAGCAAGAAGCTCATGGATTGACTGATGGAATGGTGACCAAACTGCTGGATTTACTGGGAACAAATTATTTTCCAGTAGCTAAACTAAATCCTACTGAATCCTGCTTGGAAGGTTTTAAAAACATACAGTTGCAATTTTCAGGTGACATAAAGTTTGACTACCTCTTGAGATCAAAGCTTCATAATTCAGATGACATGCTCGAAGGCTTATTGATAATTATCTGGGGATTGGATAAATCACTGAACACAGGCCATTTCTGGTGCCCACCTGTCAATAATGCAGTCATACCCCACAGACAGGGGACACACACATGTACATCTCCTTCTGCCTTCACAAGACCAATGTGCCTGCTTACAAGGTTCCTGTGAGTGTATAAGGAAATCTAGGGCCATAACTTACTAAACAAGCATCCCCTGATAAATCTCCTGGAAAATCCACTTACTCTTTTAATCAATTAAGATAGCATTTAGTTTCCTCAAATTTTTTATAATGCACTCAGGGGGAGTAGCACAGAGCAGCCTATAAAATTCATAACCGTGGCAGAATCATTAATTGACCATAATACCCTTTCCAAACAAGCCCAGATAGGACCTCAGAATACTTCTTCATTGGCTCCAAGCTGCCACCAGCATTAAATTTGAGCTGGAATGTAAATGAAATGCATTTGCTGTCCTGAAATAGAATCTAGCCTGCAGACTTGAGTGTCAGCTCCCTTTCTTAAGCCCTTAGTTAGTTTTAACCCTTTGGCACATGGGTCATTTTAAGTTTTCATGAGCCCAAGCTTCCTGGGATAAAGACGAATTCCAAGAATTTTAAGTTTACTAGAATTGGCATTCTTTAGGATGGTTCTGACAGTATTCCGTATGTCTGGTAGGTGACAGATAGGAATTTATCACGTGTGTCATAAATATAAAATTTCAATAACTTCTCAAAATCCACATCCAGTACAATTACTTCTCAAGAGAAACAAGTGAGGGTGGGAGAGGGAATGGCCAGAGGGTGGCAGGAAAAATGGGGGACAAGTGACAGAGGAGGGAAGCAGGAATGGGTGAGGAAGAGAAAGGACCCAAGGTCAGCAGGAGTAGAAGAGATTGATCTGCCAAAGATCGCCGTCTGGCCTATGACGGGGAGAGGAGGGACACCACGTCTGCCAGTGCAGGCTCCAGGGGCACTTACTTGGGGTGCCTGAAGGCCGTCAGACAGCGCTCGTGCGTGCCCACCATGCTCCAGGCCATGACGAGGCCGTCACTACCTCCCGAGAGGAGGTGCCACTGGTCGAAGCACAGGCACTTCACGGCTCCCTCGTGGCCGGTGAGAGTCTGCAAGGAAACATGCCACTGTGGTCACCAGCCCCTCTTCAACTCAGACCATGACTTCTCCCAGGGCCAAAGCTGGAGGCCTGTCTAGGTGACTCCCCAAGCCATGCGCCACCAATCCATGACTGCCCTTCCCTCGGTATGTACCCAAACCTCTGCTTTTGCTCTAAGGCAGCCTGTGGAATCGTGCCTCCCTCTCTCCAGAGCTCTCTCGCCAATTAAGGAGGAATGTGATCAGCGAGGGGCCTTGCTCCTAGTGGGTCTCCCATCTTCCTGGAGTACCAGAGGGGGCCAGAAATCACTGACCTCTGATGTCAGAGGGGCAAAGGGTCAGGTGCTCCATCCCCAGCTCCTTGCCAGGACCAGAGGACACCGGGGGCATCCCTGTGCCTGCAACTGCTGCTTTGACCACAATGACAAGATTGGTGGGAAAAGAATCCACAAGCCAAGCCAGCGGCTTTTCACTGTGATGCTGGGTTCCTGGTGCAAATGATAGCTCACTACCACCCACCGACGCCAGGGGGTTCAAATCCAGCAAGAACTTGTTTCAAGATAGCCAATGTTCTCTCCCCATGCCAGAAGAGAACAAGGCACTTTACCTGCACTGCACTGCCCCAAGACCCATATATGGTGCTGAGTCAGAATGCAGCCTTCCTCCACCAACCCCAAGACAACCAACTGGGTGGGACCCAATGTGGGCAGTAGAGCCCCTGACCATCGGCTCAGAATGCCCCCCTTTGAGACCTTCCCCTCTTGTTCTTCAGGACCATGCTTGTTGGTGATTGTAACTTAATTGCTCTAAGATGGTCTGGGGAGCTACATGAAGGAGACCATCCATCTCCTCCAGTCAGCACCATGCCCCTGCACCCCTCCCCAGCCCACCGCCCTCTCACCTTTACTAGCTGGGCCATGGCAATGTGCCACACTTTGACTGTCCCTTGCTCACAGCTGCTCACGATGTATGTGTCACTGATCTTGATGGCCAAGATGGGGTCCTTGTGTTTAAACGTCTTCAGGCTCTTTCCTGTGTCTAAATCCCATACTAAAAGGGAAAGGTAGAGAGAGAGGGTCGGAGAGGGTTGCAGGAGACTTCCACTCCCCATCACAGAAGCCAAGACTAACCAAGCCCATCACGTCAGACCCCAGAAGGGCTTCACCTGGCCTGACACCCCTGCAGGGCAGGGTCGCCAGCAGCTCCATGGAGCCACAACACAGGGCTCCTTGACCATGGGTCCCTGGGAGAGCTGGAAATGCCAAAGACCTTGGCTCTGAGCTGGAACTTAGACTTGGGGTCCAAGTGCTAGACAGCTCATCTCCAATAAGCCTAATCCTCAAGCCTGAAAAGTGCTTGCTATTGAGATTTCATGAAAATCATGGCATTGATTTAGTGTCCTCATTTCTCCCAGAGGCTGTCTTCCTGACCTATACCCTGTGTCCCCAAAAGAAAAGAAAGTTGTCTACCCTCCCTCACATTTATAAATATTTCTGAATCTGACTTTTGGATTTTATAAAGGAATTGTCATGGCTGGGGTGGCTTTGATGCTGCTTCCACCTAAACTGTGTTAGAGCAACTGTCTAGAGTACTGTTGATATTGGGTGGGGATGAAAGCACATGGGTGGGTGGGACAGCAGAGCTAAAGGGAAGAAGTTGAAAGTGGAGACAACAAATTCAGGGACAAAAACATTAAAGTCTGCTTCAGACTTCCAGTCAAGACAGCAGAATGGACAGTCCCCAGCGTCACTCTCTCCCACAAATCATCCAGTTTACAACTGTTAAAAAGCAACGACGCCTAGCTGGGGCCACTAGAGTTCAGAGGAAGAGGAGGAGAGACCTATGGAGTGCATGAAGGCTGGAGAAGCCACAGTGAGAGAAAGAAAGAATCGTTCTGACCGTTTCAAGCCCTGGCCGCTTCCAGGCTGGAGCTGCTGAGTGCACAGAGCAAGATCTGGCAAAAGCCACAGCTGTGCCCTTCAGATAAAGTTGCTTGGAGGTGGCAGGGGAGAAGAGGGTCTTGGTAGCCCCCAGACCAGCAAGACCACTAATAGTTCATGGGAACCCACATAGAAGCGAGGAGCCACAACAACTGAAAAAAAGGACCCACTCAGAGGCCGGTGAGTCAATGCAAGAGACTGGCATATGGCCCATCCCATGGGAAGTGGTTGGAGCATGGGCAGTGGGGGAGATAGGCCCACAGAGGAACATTGGGGCACAGCAAGGACAGCTGATCTTCCCCCAATAAGCATAGGCCCACTCAGTGGAGACTGGTCAGGAATATAGAATTGCATGGGGTGCAGTCTGATGAGAAGACTCAGGTCCAGACTAGAGTTTCTACACAACCCAAGTGCACCAGATCTCACGAGAGTCAGAAGTACCTATAAAGTCAACCATAAAAACCTGAGCTACACAAAAAGCCTTCTCTAGGGAATCGGCAGCAAAGTGACAATTTAGCTCAACCACAGAGCTCAAGTGCTGGTCCCCACAGGAAGTTCCCCCATTTTAGAAGTAAGCAAAGGACAACAAATTATTACAGTGCAGAGTTTAAGTGGTGGGAACAGCAAATAATCCAAAACAGAACCGAAAGAAAACACAAAATAACCACAACCAGAGACAAAGTTTAATATTAACTAGTAAAGGTCTCATTTCACCAAAGAGCACCTATAACACCTAGAAGGATTGGAAGTCCCCTGGGCTAAAAAGCCAGAAAGGGGGGAGGGCCAGGGGCCTCAGCCATGCCCCCAGATACAGGCAACCAGTCCCAACAGTGGGGGCCAAGGGTCTCAGCCACACACCCCCACATGTGCACAACCACCCCAGCATCCTACCACTGAGCTGCCAACCATGGATCTACCACAAGAATCGCCCAGGCTCTCCCCAGCCAGAATGGTAGGGGGCCAGGGGCGAAGGGCCTCAGCCACGCCCCCCTGACATGTGAAACCAGCCCAGTGCCAACCATTGAGCCATAGCAAGAAGGGCCCCGGGTTCCCGAGCTGGGGTTGTGGGGGTCAAGGGCTTTTTCCTACCCCCATGACATCTGCACCCTGCCCGGCAATGACCAAGCCACCCCTGGAAACCCCCTGGTCTCCCCTGTGGGAATGAGAGGGTTGCCACAGGCCTCAATCCCATCCCTCCTACTTCCTCCTCCTTCCATCCCATTTCCTTCCCCTTTCCCCCTCTCCCCCACCCTCCCAACTGCTCCACAACAACATCACAGAATGTAATTAATAATATTCATAAAGCAAAATTTAGTAAATTCTAAAAAAGAACAAAACAAAGTCTGCTTCATTGGTCCCCAAAGTACCTTCTTGCTCAGGCAACAGAACAAGTAGCCTAAGACAAAACAATAGCCACAGTTGATATACAGCACTAGCAATGAGCCAGGAGCCACTCAAAGTGCTTGACATATATTAACTCATCTTCACAAGGCAGGTACCGTTATCATTTCACACTGTACTGATGAGGAAACTGAGGCATAGGGAGGTTCAGTAACCTGCTCAAGGTCATTCAGGTGGTGAACAGTAGAGCTGGGATGTGAACCCAGGGAGTCTAGATCCAGAGGCCATGCTCTGAATCATTTATGCTGGGTTAACCCTAACTATGTAAGCATGCTTTTTTCTTAATTTATTTTTTATGTGTTTATCTTGGCCTATTTATAAAATTACCAATGGGAAAACTGAAAGATGAATGACAAGTGGTAAGGTAACCTGGTATAAAGAATTTTGAAAGCGGAGGGTTACCCTTCGGGTCTCTAATAGCCTCATTCATTCTGTTTCAGTAGACCAGGCAGGTGGGAAGAGCCCATGGGAAGGCAGGCTGGTGGCCAGGATCAGGAGTAGGGTGAAGCTAGAGAGATTTTGATATTTTGTTCATTGTGGATTTTGTGCATTAATTCTGCCTTTTAAAATACTGCATTGTGTATTAGTCCATTTCTGTTGCTTATAACCAAATACCTGGAACTGGGTGATTTATAAGAAAATGAAATTTATTGCTTACAGTTTTGGAGCCTGGAAAACCAAAGTCCAGGGAACACTTCTGGTGAAGATATTCTTTGGTGATGGCTTTACAGCAATGCAGGGGTCTCACATGGCAGAAATGGCAGAGCAGAGAAAGACACTCTCATGTGCTCTCCTTTTAAAGCCCTCAGAACCACGCCTATGACCACCATTTTTAATCCATTCACTACAGCATAGCCCTACAATCTAATCACCTCTTCAAGGCCCCACCTTTCAATTACCATAATAGGATTTCCCACCCTCTCAACACTGTCACAGTGGAGGCCAAGTTTCCAATAGCTGGAATTTTGGGGGGCTCAATTTAAGCTTCAATGAGTTTGGGGGGACATTTAATCCACAGCATTCTTCCCCTGGCCCCCCAAAACTCATGTCCTTTTCACACACAAATACGTTCATTTCATCCCCAAAGTCTTCACTTGTTTCAACTCAAAAGTCCAAAATTCAGAGTCTTATCTATGAGTTCAAAACAGGTTATCTACTACCAAGATACAATGTTGGGACAAACATAGGGTACATATTCCCATTCAAAAAGGGAGAAACAGGCCAAAAGAAAGGGGTAACACGTCCCAAACAAGTCTGAAACCAAGCAGGGCAGGTATTAAATCTCAAAGCTGGTGAATCTTATAGCTTGAGTCCATGTTCAATGTCTTCTGCATGCTAGTGTGGTGGTTGGGTCCCCAAGTCCTTGGGCAGCTCCACTTCTATAGTTATCCTGGTCTGAGGTGATGCTTTAGCTCTTGCAGGGTGGCATTGCACACTGGTAGCTCCATAATTCTGGGGTCTCCACGGAGGCCCCATTCTCATGGCTCCACTAGACATGGCGCTGTTGGGATTTCTCTGCTACAACTCCAACCCCACATTTCCCCTTGGGATTGCTCTAGCGAAGACTTTATGCAGTGAATCTGCCCTGCAACAGATCTTTTCCTGGGTCCCCAGGCTTTTCCATACACTCTTTGACATCGGGATGGAGACTCCCATGCCTTCCCAGCTCTGACATTCTGTGAAACTGCAAATTTAACACCTCGTGGATGCCGCCAAGGCTACCAGCTTGTATCTTCCAAAGTTGTGGATCCAGCCACACCTGAGGCCAATTTAGCCATGCCTGGAACAGCCAAAGCATCTGGGGTGCTGGTGTTGGAACCAGCTTCCTGAGGAGGACCTGGGCAGTGTTTGTGGAGGGCGCCTCAGGCCTGTTCCCTGATACCATTCTGTCTCTCTAGGTCTCTGGGCCTATATGGAAAGGCTGGCCCCAAAGCCTTCTGCAATGCCTTCAGGGCCTTTTTCCCCTTCCCTCAATAATCCCTTTCTTTTTAAATAATAATCTTAGCACCATTGCATTTTTCTCCTAAAAATATTCTCTGCTTCTCTACCACATGGCCAGGCTGCAAATTTTCCAAATCTTTATGCTGTACTTCCCTTTTAATTATACATTCTGGCTTTAATCATGCATTTTCTTCCATGACTCAGCATAGGCTGTTGCAAGTAGCCATGCAGCTTCCTGAATGTTTTGTTGCTTAGAAACTTCTTCTGCCAAATACCCTGGTTCAGCATCCTTAAGTTGCACATTCCATAAAACTTTGGGGCATGAACAGAATGCAACCAAGTTCTTTGCCAGTTTATAGTATGGATGATCTTCACTCCAGTTTCCAATAAACTCCTTTTTATTTCCATCTGAGACTTCCTTAGAATGGCCTGTACAGTCCATATTTCCACAAGCATTCTGATCACCACCATTTAACCAGTCTCTAAAACATTCCAAACTTTCCCAGGTTTTCGTCTTCTAAACTTTCACCATCATCTAGGCTTTTTCTAGCCTGTTCCTCAACCTCCTCCAGCCTCTCTTCAATTATCAGTTCCAAAGTTGTTTCCACATTTTCAAGTATTTGTTGTAAGCAACACCCCACTCCTGGAACCAATTTTCTGTATTAATCCATTTTTGTTGCTTATAACAAAATACCAGGAACTGGGTCATTTATAAGAAAATGAAATGTATTGCTTATAGTTTCTGGGGCTGGGAATCCAAAGTCCAGGGAACACATCTAGTGAAGTTCTTCTTTGGTGGTGGCTTAATAGTAATGCAGGGATCTCACACGGCAGAAATGGTGGAGCAGAGAGAGAGAGAGAGAGAGAGAGACTCTCATGTGTTCTCCTTTTAGAGCCCTCAGAACCATGCCCCTGACCCCCATTATTAACCCATTCATTGGAGAGTGGTACTACAATCTAATCATCTCTTCAAGGCCCCACCTTTCAATAATCATAATAGGATTTCCCACCCTTTCAACACTATCACAGTGGGGGCCAAGTTTCCAATACCTGGAACTTTGGGGGACCCAATTTAAGCTTCAGTTACTTGAAGGGGGGACATTCAACCCACAACACAGTGAAATATATATCTTGATCAGTGAGGGTTGTTTGTGTTTGGGTTTGGTTTTGGTTTGGTTTTTTGGTGCCACCTTAAATTTTATGCCTGAGGCGAGGGCCTAACTCCCCTCTCCCCAGTCCCACCACTGGTGGTTCACCAGACTCTCCCAGCTGGTTTGGAGGCCTTGGCTGCCTTTCCATCTTCAAACGCTCACTTGGACGGTTTTCACCCTTTCTGCTGCACTCCTCAAAGCGACCGTGGCAATGAGATACTTGGTCAGGTCGAGGAGGGTGAGGAGGTAGAGTAAGCAGGTCTGTGTGTTTGCTTTGGTAACATTCCCCACTCCCTTTCCCACATCTTTCTCCTCCACTTGCCACTAACATGCTGTGGTTTCCCAGGTTCTTGCCTCTCTTTTCACTCTTCCCTCCTGCTTTTCTGGGGGAATCTCATCCACACCCGGAGCTTCCGCCTTTCATTATTACTGACAACTACCAAATCTACCTATGTGGAGCCCCAGATCAGTATATCCACAGCTGCCTCTGCCTCCTGAATATTCTCACTTGGGTGTCCTCAGGAATCTAATCCTCAATAGATTAGCTTTCTGTGACTGCTGTGATGACACAAATTTATTATCTTCCCTACTCACATCTCCCTTTTTCCACAGCTAAGAAAGTTGATCTGTTTTTAAGGACCCATGTGATTACATTGTGCCCACCCGATAATAATCTCCCCTTTTTAAGGTCCTCAACTTAATCACATCAGCAAAGTCCCTTTTGTCATGCAAGGTGATAGAGTCACAGATTCTGAGGATCAGGATGTAAACATCTTTGATTGGCCATTATTCGCCTACCACAATCAACACCTCCAAAACTGAACCTGTGACCTGCTCCCCACTTCTCACCCTGCCCTGCTCTTCCCCCGTAGTCCCTATTTCCATCAAGCGTATTTCCATACACCCAGTGGCCTGAGTTAAACAAACAAAAAAACTCTGGCCTTATCTTCCTCTCTGTGGCTCCTCTGTCTTCCTCATTTTTCATATCTAGTTGGTGTAAGTCCTGCCACTTCTCCCTCTAGAGACTTCCCCTCAGTCTGGGCCACCGAATGCAAAGTCACATCCATCTGAGTTTCTTCACACTGGCTTGTTCTCAGGTATTCTGAAGACACCATGGCAGTTCTCTGGATAGTGTCTTAACTTGTCCCCCATCTTCACATAGTCACCCCTTTCTGAATTCTTCTTCCAAATTATTGGTAGAGTTATCTTTCTAAAACACACATTTGATTATGACAATCCCAACTTAATATGCACGTATGGTTTCCCGTGTCCTATAGGACAAATTTCAGTCTTGTACCATGATGCAGAAGGCCCTTTATAATCTGGCCCCAAATGAATTTACCAGCCTTGTCTCCAGCACCACACACTGCTGTCCAGCCACACCACACAACAGGAAATGCCCTGAATGCACCGTTTTCTGCATTCTTCTGTGCGTCTCCTGTGCTCTTCCTCTCCTGTAAAACTTCTCATCCTCAAGACCACGCTCCAGTTGCACTGTGCCTGTGGAGTTTTCCCAATTTACTCTCATTTCTGTGGTCCCTTAGAACTCCACATGTGGTTAGGAGCACATGATTTAGAGCCAGACAGGCTTGGGTTCAAATACCCTCTCTACCACTTAGCTTTGATTTGTGGCAAGTTGTTTTTCTCTCTAAATTTGTATTCCTCATCTGCATCCACCTCATGGAGTTCTTGATAAGGTAATATATGTAAAGCACCTATCACAGTGCCTGTCTTAAAGTCAGTACTCAAAAAATGGCAGCTATTGTTCATGTATTTATTATATCACCATTACATAATTATATATCTGCTTTCATTAGGAGACTGTGAGTCTCTCAATGAAATAAAAAGCCAAATCTAAAGGGCCATATCATAACCATTTTTTTTACTCCCCAACACCTGGCACAGTGTCTGGCATATTGTAGGTACCAAAAAATAGTTGTTGAGTGGATGGACTGATGGATATAGATGTGTACAGATGGAGGCGTGGATGGATGAATAAACGAATAAATAACCACCCATAGAAATTGGGGGAAAAAAACATTTTTCTTAACCCATGGATTTGCAGAAACTTCAGAAATTTAAGGTATTTCTTTCTCACCTTTCACCTGGCAATCTTTTGCTCCAGATACAAGCCTCTTCTTATATAAATCCAAGCAAGTGACTGTCCCCTGGTGGCCACTGAAGATTCGTGTGCAAGCTCCACTTTTCAGATCCCAGTATCTGCAGGAATCAGGCCAAAGAGAACATTTTCGTGATTTTCTGAGGACACAAAGGATCATAGTGCATAGAACTCCTTCAGATCAATAGGTAGTTGGAGAGCAGAAGAGTTTCATGGTTAAGCTTAGAGTCAGAGACCTGTATTTGAATACAGTTGCAGCACCCATTTGGTATAACTTTGGGAAAGTCACTTAATTTCTGTGTAAGCTTCATTTTCTCACTGATAAAATGGAAATATACAACAGTAGTTACCTCACAAGGTTTTTGCGAAGAATTAAACTCACTAATATAGTGATTGTCAACCAAGGGTGATTCTAGCCCCAGCGGACATCTGGAAATATCTGGAGACATTTCTGATGGTCACAAGTGGGGAAGGACGTGATACCAGCATCTAGTGGTTAGAATCCAAAGATGCTGCTAAACATCCAAAATGCACAGGACACCCCTCCCCCCATGAAGAATTTTCCAGCCCCCAATATCATTAATGCCAAGGTTTAGAAATCCTTCTCTAATGCATGCAACATTACAACAGTGACTAACATCAGAAAATGCTTGATAAATATTAGCTGGTTTTAGGTGGAAGTGTCCTGGGAATGACCACTAGGCTTAGAATTCATGGCACTGATTCAGTGGTAAGAGCTGATCTTCAAACAAAGCAACAGAATACCATAGTCACTTAGATCCAAAATATTTTATATACATCTAAAGCATATCTAAGAAATATATGAGAATATGTGTGGAGTATACTAACATTTATAAAGCAAATGTATTTCACAGGGCCTAGCTTGGAAAGACGTTTAGTTTCAGGTATAATGTAACTTTTAAAATAACATATAGAAATGTTAAGCTTGCAAAAGTCAGGAAACTTTCCCCAGGCTAAAGTCTCTGTTGTAAATAAAGAATTGTAACACAGCAAAATTGCTGGCTCAAGGACAGACATCCTTGGTGCAGGTTAACCTAAAGTTACTTGATTGTTATGTAAACATACTGAGGAAATTGCTGTAGGAAAAGACAGTATTTGCTAAGAACAAGCTTTTATTGGTGGATTGACTTAACCTTTTGCAAATTGCATTACAGAATGTCATTTTGTTATTTCACTGATGTTACCAGCTTCTATTGTTAAACTATACTAAGCCATAACTCCACCTATGTTCCTTTTCTGTAACTTTCTGGCCTAGAGAATAAATACTGGGAGAAAACCCCAGTCTGGTGTTATTTTTCCAGGAGGAATGCCTCTTTTTTGAGGGATCCTGGAAAATTAACCCCTTCGGGGCTTCTTACTGCTCAGAAGAAATGGGCTTTGAGTAATCCTTTGCGTCTCCATCACCCAGAGAGAGAGAGAGAGGTGACAAAGAGAATGCGACAAATATGTATGAGTCACACTGGTTTTTAATAAAAAAACTTGCCTGTTGTCTCTCAACTGTTGTTGATACAGACTTCCACTTGAGCCAGATTGCTTTTGTGACAGGACAAAGTGTAATGTTAAGATAATGAACTCTGGGGCCGACCCCGTGGCACACTCGGGAGAGTGCGGCACTGGGAGCGCAGCAGTGCTCCCGCCGCGGGTTCGGATCCTATATAGGGATGGCCGGTGTACTCACTGGCTGAGCGCGGTGTGGCCGGTCACAAAAAGACAAAAAAAAAAAAAAGTGATAATGGACTCTGCAGCCAGGTTGCCTGAGGTCCAACCCCAGGTCTATCACTTGCTAGCTGTGCAATCTTGGGTAAGTTACTGAACCACTCTGTACCTCAGTTTCTTCATTTGTAAATTGGGGACAATAATGGTACTTACCTCATGGAGTTACTGTGAGGCTTGACATATAATAAATGATGAATAAGTGTTTCTTTGGGGGGTTTTTTGAATACGTTAAGCATTGTCTTCTAATTTTCCCAAAGGTCCTACAGCCCTACCAATGCCTTGCCAGGGTGTCAGAGCCTGCAGTGCAGCCACAGTGCACTGAATGACGTCCAGTCATCTGAAAGAAAGCAGGTTTTGAATTTCCGTTTCTAGCAACATGGCAGTCCATGTGACCAGGCCGGTTTCCCTAATTTATGCAGGAATAGGTATTTGATAAACACTTTTAGAAAAATAGGAAGAGAAGGAACTTCCTTGACTTGGTTAAACTTATAAACCAAAGTCATAACAGCAAACATTATGCTTAATGAAGAAAGTGTAGATGTGTTCCCTCCAAGAAGGGGAGCCAGACAGAGTCACCTCTCCACTACTACTGCTTACCACGGCACTGGAAGGCCTAAGCAAAGTTACGAGGAAAGAAAAAGAAAAAAGTGATCTAACGTGAGAAAAGAAGATAAAATACCATCACTATTTGCATTTGATAAGATCGCCAATATATAAAAACAATCAACATACCTACTTTTAAATTAGTAAGAAAGGTTACAAGGTTGCCAAACACAAGTTTAACCTACAAAAATCAATAGCATTTTTCTATACCAGTAATAACCAATTAAAAAATATAAACAAAAATACCTTCACAATAGCAATAAAACTATAACGTTTATAGACATTACATAAGAATACACATGACTTTTATAAAGAAAACTGTAAAGCTCTAAGAAAGAACAAAGATGATTTAAATAAATGTGTTCCCCAAATTAATCTGTAAATTCAATGCAACCCCAATCAAAAGTCAACTTGGGTTTTTTAAAAGCCAGTAAACATGTTCCAACTCAAAACAGACATACCATAGCTGTTACCTAAAAAAGAAAAATGAGGAGTAGGACTTGCCCTACCGTGGTATATTAGAACATTCTCCAAATGCATAGCTAAAAACAAAACAAATCAAAATTTTTAAAATAGGGTGGTTTTGATGCAAGAACAGAACACCAGACCAATGGACTAGATAGAAGAGAGAGCTCAGAGGTATTCTCACACACATATGGGAAATTACCATGTAATAAAGGTGGTGCCACAAACCACAGCTTAGCTAGTAGTTGCCATAGGCCCCGCCACGCTCCCAGCGCCGCACTCTCCCAAGTGCGCCACAGGCTCGGCCCATGAAATTTTAAAATTGACAAGGGACTTAGGACAACATGTAGAAGGAAATACAAGGAACTGTAAGTCAGTAAGAAAATGAGAGCATGGGCCGAGCCCGTGGCGCACTCGGGAGAGTGCGGCGCTGGGAGTGCGGCGACGCTCCCGCTGCGGGTTCGGATCCTATGTAGGACTGGCCGGTGCACTCACTGGCTGAGTGCCAGTCACAAAAACAGACAAAAAAAAAAAAAAAAAAAAATTAGAGTAGCCCCAATAGAAAAGTAGGCAAAGGACATAATCAGGCAATTTAAAAAGCCACAAAAAAAAAAAAAAAAAAAAATAAGCAAATTCATTAGTAACCAGAATAATGCATATGGAAATGGTTTTACACATATTCATCTGGCAAAAATGTGAATGAAAGCTGTATGATGCTCGATGTTGGTAGGGAAGCAGAGACAGAAGAGCTCTGCTGGTGAGAGTGTAGCCCAGTTCAGTCACTCTGGACTTCAATTTGGTACTTCTTAGTAAAATTAGATGCTGCCTACCCTATGTCTCAACAAGTTCACTGCTGGGTACATATCCCTAAAATAAACCACAATGTCCATGAAAGGACCTATATAAAAATGGTCAATGCAGCATTATTTGGAGGCAACCTAGTGTCCATCACTAGAGAAGCAAGTAGGTAAAATGTATACACAGACCTTGGAGTACTACTAAAAGCAAAGAATGGGGTGCAAAAGCTAGAAACCAAGAGAACTTTAACATAATACCATGGATGCAAATTATAATACATGTACGAAACACATCAATACACATTTTGAAAGAGCACATATAAATAAAAGATACATTAAGAAAGGTTAGTTGGTAGTCCAGAGGGAGAAGAGAATAGAACAGAGATAAAACAGAACAAATAAATAGATAAATGAAATAGGAATAAAGCTTCATACATACCAACAGTAATAATATGGCATGAACTGAGAAGTGCAATTAGCTCAATCCTCTGCACGTGCAGTTTGAGAAAGAATAAAACCAAACCGAAGGATTTAGAGAGATGTGTCCAGGTCTAAGAATAGCCAAAACCCTCTGACAAAGACGAATGAGGTGGGGGACTTACCCTGTTAGATACATACTAAAAAAACTAAAGTAATTAAGACACTGTAGTATTGTCCAAGGATAACCAAACAGACAAGTGAAACAGGATAGAGAACCCAGAAAGAGAAACATGCAGACACTTGTCTTATGAGGAAGCCAGCAGTGCAGACCGTGGAGAAAAGGATAGTCTTCTCCAAAATGGTGCTGACATAACTGGATTTCCAAACAAGGAGAAGGGACAAAACTGGAACTAGACTCCTACCTCACACCAGAACAAAAGTCAGTTGCAGGTAGCCCTAAGACCTAAAGATGAAAAGCCAAACTAAAATAAAAAATAAAAACCTTAAAAAAGACACCACAGGAGACTGTCTTCATGATTTTAAGGCAGGGAAGGAATCTTAAACATGCCAAAGAGACGATTAACCATTAGTACTACTTATACAAAAGTTAAAAAGTTCTGTTCATCGAAAGAGACCACAGACAGTGAAAAGACGAGTTTTAAATTGGAAGAAGAGATTTACAATAAAAATAAACAAAGAATTAGTATCCAGAAATTACAAAGAACTCTTATGAATCAAAAAAAAGGGGATAAATAATTCAACATAAAACAGTCCAAAAAGAAAAAAAAAAAAAAAACAGATCTGAACAGGAATTTCATAGAAGAGGAAGCACAAATGGCTCCAAAACCTAATGTGATGGTTAATTTTACATGTTAACTTGGAGGGTGTTTTAGGATAAGATTAACGTTTAAACTGGTGGGCTCTGAGTAAAGCAGATTGCCCTCTATAATGTGAACAGACCTCATCCAATCGGTTGAAGGTCTGAAAAGAACAAAAATGCTGGCATCCACTAGGGAGAGGGACTTCAGCAGACAGGTGAGGGGCACCTTCTGCTCTCCGGGTCTCCACCAGCCTGCCCAGGCTGCCACTTGCCACCCACGCTGCAGGTTCTGGACTTCCCAGCCTGTGTAATCCTACAAGCCAATCTCTTACAATAAATCTCTTTCTATGTATATACACATCCTACTGTTCCTGTTTCTCTGGAGAACACTTACTAAAATACACATATAAAAACATGCTCAGCCTCATTAGTAATCACGGAAGTTAAAAATAAAACCCCAGTGAAGGTTTATTAATACCCATCAGGTTGGCAAAAATGTTCAAGTCTGACAATACTAAGCATTGGTGAGCATTTATAAGAAGGAATATTCTCATACCCCTGATGGGAATGTAAATTAATACAACCACTTTGAAAAACAGTTTAGTACTGCTACCTAGAAATTCCCCTATTAAGAATATACCTTACAAAAAACTCGTGCTCATGGGCACCAGGTGACACATCCAAGGACCATCTACGGCAGGATTCGTTGAGAAAAATAAAAACTAGAAATAATGCAAATGTCCATCAACAGAAGAATAAATGAGCGAGTTACAATACATTCATCTCACTTGTGATAGAAGACTGTATCACAGTGAAAAATTAATTATTGCTATCTACATCATATGAATATATCTCAAAAACATAGTTCACTGTAGGAATCAAGTACTAATGAATTTTTAAAATAAAATTCCGCTTATGTTAATTTCAAGAATAGGCAAAAGTAATATATTTGGAGATGTATAAGCAGGAAGCAAAAACTAAAAAGAAATACAAGGACATAATTAGTAGAGAACTTAGGATAACATTACCTCTCGTTGGGGGAAGTCAGAGGTGATAAGATAAGGGCACAGAGGGGGTGTGGGGCATGATAATGTTCTATTTCTTGGACTGAGTAGTGGGCACATGGGTGTTTATTATACTGTTAAAAACGTATGTATGTATACACTTTTAGCACTGTTTTGCTTTCATACTATACTTCATACCCACAAAAAATCTACTTGCCCCTGAAGGTATCTATAAAAAGAAATGTAAATTATGTCTTCATCTAAGAATGCAAAAACAAGAAACTTTTTCTGATTTACAGTCATCAATGAAAAAACGCAGCTGATAACTCTATCTCATTCAAAGTTTAAACAATATATAAATTCTTGGCTTTTACATTGTTAAAAAACCAAAACAAAAGAAGTCATGGGTGTTCTAGAAGTCAGTGTCACTTAGGATAACTTTTCAATAAATACGAAAAGGAAAAAGCATGCGTGCTTTCCATGAGCTGCCTTTAGGCCCCAAGTGGGATGGGGACCACGACCTCCTTGGATGGCTCACCTGATACTTAGGTCGAAACTCCCACTTAGGAGAAAGCTTTCGTCCTCACACAAGAAGAGGGCCCGGATACTCCCAGCGTGGCCTCGGAACTTGACGGGGACTTCCTTTATTTGTGTGATATCCAGAAGATAGATATTCCGATGAGAGGACACAGCCACCAAATTTCCTCCAGAATAGTGGATGACTCTGTTTTGGTCCCACCTGAGTAGCCAGGGGTGGAGGGGAGGATTATCTATGAAAGAAGAGTTAATGTCCTTCCTGGAACCTAGCACCGTGACTTTTGCCTACAGCAGTGGTGTAGTGGAAGGTTTGGGGCCTTTCAGCTAGGGAGGCAGCAGGAGGCAAGGCCAAGTATTAACAGGCCCGGATGGATCCCTACTTCATACCATGACACAAATCCATTTCAGGTAGATTTAAAACCTAAAAAACAAGGTAAATTATTTTTGAAAAATCTGCTAATGTATGCTAAACCTCCAAGAGAAAGGATAGAGTCTGTGGCATTTCCATTTGACCATGGAAACCTTTTTTTCATGGAAAACCTCAGAGGAGCACAGTTGGGAAGCCCTACACACACTGCACGTCTTTTCTTTTTTCTTAACCAATATTCAACGAGCACATACAGTATTAGGTTCACAGTTCTCTGCTGGTAGATACCATGGGAAATACAAAGATGGTTAAGATATGGACCTGGCTCACAATGAGCTTATAGTTTAATAAAACCAAGGGAGTTGAATTAATTTTCCAACCATAGGATTATTAGCAAATAGGTAAAATATAAGAAGGATGACCAAATAATTTATCATCCAAATGAAAATAATTTTTATTGTGAAAGGGGACACTATAATTAACTACACTAGGACCACAGAGTAAAGTGGGATTGTTCCAATCAGCAGGGATGCACAGTCACTCTAAATATGAGGAGCGATTCTTGATATTTTTCTCCTCATTCCATTTGTCATATCTAGAGTTCAACCAGACATCACCTGTTCAAGACAGCAGTCACAGCATGCATAAAAACCAACTCTGCCTTTTCGCTATCTGCTGTGTCTTCCCCATACTGACTGGTCTATTCTCAAGATGCAATTTGTTAATAAGATTCCTGGACAAAATAAAGTAGAGATGGCCTTTGCAAAACCTTGTGGATAAAGAATGAAGCCCTAGGCCTAAATTATGGCAGAAACCTGATTATTAAAGGGCCTTCCTCTTATGGCATATAAAAATGATGTCATACTATGCAATTATTATAAATACATTTTCATATTTATCATGGAAAGATATCCACAGAGCTTTGCTGGATTAAGTTACAGAAATATGTGTAGTATAACCCCATTTCTACTTAAAATATGTACTATGTGTGCAAAGAAAAAATTCTAGAAGGGGTAGACATCAGTATTAACTGTAGTTATCTCTAGGTGACAAGACTGTAGGAGATCTTTGCTTTTCTCTATACGTTTTCTGGCATTTGGAGGATTTTTTTCTTCCAGTAAGCATATATTACTTGTAAAATTAGAATAAAACAAAAAGGAAAGACTACATGCATTGAATTTGTGCAATAGGTTTTTGATCAGTATACGCAACAGTTATAAGGGGAAAGTGTCCTCTACCCAGGCCAAGAAATGGTGCAAAATCAAGTACCTGTTGTCCACATGGGACCTGGGGCTGGGGCTTGATGAGAAGAGGGGATTGCCTGTCCAAGTACACAAGGCTCAGGCGATTCCTAAGATGCCAGTGGGGGTAATTCAAGGGTCCCTGAAGACCTAGATTCTGACCCAGTA
The DNA here is from genome assembly GCF_027409185.1 of Cynocephalus volans. NCBI lineage: Eukaryota > Metazoa > Chordata > Mammalia > Dermoptera > Cynocephalidae > Cynocephalus > Cynocephalus volans. Next base: position 42,433,341 of record NC_084469.1, read on the forward strand.
CCTACACGTCAGAGAGAATGCGGATATTGTAGGTCCCACAGAAAACATTTCTCTCCTCCATCTGGACCTGCTGTGTTTCCTGGTTCTGGTATGCAGTCCACAGGTTGTAGTCATTCTGACAAGGGAATACTTGGTGTCAGAGTACGTCGGCGACTTTACCCCAGGTCCCAGACGCCCCCTAGAGTCTCCCCTAGGCTGTGGCTGCTTCACAGCGATAGGGAAGGGCCCAGGAGCAGACACTAGTTAGAAATGTTGAGTCAAGGGCCCTTACTCTCTTTTCACCTCTTTGTATTTTCCTTGTGCTCTGATCCCATGAACTTTTAAGGCTGAATTCCAAATGTCGCAGATAGCACAGCTCTTCCAAAAATGAGCTCAGGAAGGGCGTGCTCACAAACTAAAACCGCAGGTGCCCTTGGCAGACCGTTCTGCCTTCATTTTCACATCTGTATTGCACGTGCCTACAGCACAAGGCACACGCACGGGAACATAAGCCACACACGAGACTACTGCTGCACGCTCTATGATCATGTTTCAAAGTTTTCATACATCTACAACCTCCATTCGTCCTTACAGCTGCCTCACAAAGAGATCACTTGCCCTACAAAGTATTCTCATCATTTCACAGACGAGGGATCTGGGATTCAGGGAGGGGAAGCAAATTTCATCATCTCCACTGGAGTGCTTCTCTTCACTTTCCAATCCTTCCTTCCTTCTTTCCTTCCATCCATCACATACTTTCTGAGCAGCTATGGTGTGGACAGACATGCTAACTTCTGGCATAAATGACTGAACTGGACTCCCAGGTCCACTCTGCATCCCAGCCACACTCGACTCTCGAATAGCAGGAAACAATAGTCACACTAGGCTAGCAGGAAAGAAAAAGCAGGGTGAGTGTGTCATGAAAGCAAAGAAGTCCACAGCATCATGTCTGCATCTGCGAGTCCTCCTGAGGACAACTCCTTCGAAGTCTCCTTCCAAACCTTAGCCTTCTCCTCCATGCCCCTACACTCCTGCTTAGATGCCCTCTTTCCTCCACTCACTGTCCTTCTTAATCTTTAACTAAGTAGTGATGCCTCCTAGAAGTTTATCCCCAAAAGAATCCACCAACCTGTCTCCCCTCCAGTGTTCAAGCAGCTTCCTGTATTCCAGCTCGAATTAAATGAGGCTTCCCTGGCCTCTCCCGGCCCAGCAGGAATTCCCTGGCCCTTCCTCATGTCCTATGTTTTGTGAGCCCTAGAAGCTGCATGGTGGAGTCAGTGGAAGGGAAAAGAGCTGGGTCCAAATCCCCTGTCTGCCACTGACCATCTGTGAGACCTTGGGCAAGTTTTCTAGCATCAAATCTTTCATTTCCACACTACCCGTGGTGAAAATCAAGTGAATGATATGTACAAAGCCGCAGGCTGTGCGCCTGGCACACTGCACTCACTGCCGTTCCACCCCTCAGAGGCACGCCCCTCCACCTCTTCCTACAAGACCCTGTAACTGCTTAGTGTTGCTATTTCAGAAGAAATAAAAGAGCAATAGGTGTGGAAAGAGCAGGTCTGCATTCAACTTGTGCTTCTGTTGCTCACCTGGCTGGGAGACTTGACCGCTCTAAGCCTCAGTGTATTTATCTCTAAAATGAGTAAATGAACCAGCTCGGAGAAGAAAAACTGCAGGCACATTAGATTCACAGATGTGTTTTCTCTGGCCTTCATAGCATTTTTAAAAAGCAAAAGATTTTACACGATAATTCAGATTCAGATCTCTGTCTTCTCTCTTGACGGCTCAGATGGGCTGGGAGGTCAGGGTCCGCCGTCCCCTGGGGCAGTAATTAGCTGGAGTTGAGTAAGCTGCCCCTTCGGATGGGGAGTGAGCTCTCCAGTGCATCGCAGTCCTGCCGTCCTTTTTGTGACCTGTTTGGCCCCTACAGACCTATGAGCTAGAGGGTCTCGCTGGATGCTTCTATTCTCAAATTCTAACTTGTGCCACTGCTTCCCTACGGGAAGCTACTATCAGACCACCCCTCGTCAAGTATCCTTTTGGGGCCAATTAATAAACTCCAAAATAGGAGGACCTTGAGCAGAGAGGAGGGGCAGGAATCTCATGGTTTTAGGAGTAACTACCATGTCTAGATAGGCAAAGCGTAGAGTCAGAGTTTTCCACTAACTCTCTTCATTACTGCCCAATGGGTGGGGAAGTCTACGGTTAATGAACTCTCTTCCTCTATCCTCTAACCAGAAGGAGCCTGAAAGTGCAAGATGAGGAAGCTGAGTTCTTTCTAGGCCCTGGGCATTCTGGACCGGCCCCGGCCCTTCCCTCGTGTCCTCATTGCTGAGCAGCAGACTGGAGATGCTTGGACCACTAGGGTGGGGAGAACCCCAGCCACAGCCGACACTGCTCCTGGCCTCTGAACACTCCACGACATGACTTGCGGCCTGGACATAGAGCGTGGCCATGGGACGTGAAGGAAAGCAGAAGCCCAGGAGGACAACCTACTCAGTCCACTCATTCAACAGGTGAGGAAATCAGGGTTTAAGGAGAGGAAGTGACTTGCAAGTCAACAGCGACACAGAACAACTCCGGTCTCCCATAGGGAATGTCATCTCCCATGATCCCATGTCTTTCTTTGAGGACTGAGTCTGGACCTCAGCCTTCAATGGCCAATGAGAACATGACACTCACAGCTACTTACCCCAGATGTCACTGGGACCCACCTTTGTTCTCAGTTTCAACTTCTGATTCTTCACACGCACGTTCTTCCCGTCATCTACCATTTTAGGAACTGGGACAGAAAGCCTGTTGGCATAATGAGGATCTACTCCTCTCATGTAGGAGCCCTGGAAAAAAAAACACACACACACACAAAAATACCCAGAAAACAGAAAATGGCTACTCTCGGTTGCTACTCTCCAGGAGGAAGGGAAAAACTAGTTCTTGGCAAAATCTGAAAGATGGCTGAGCCCTGGCTAAGGAAGGCAGCCCAGGCTGGCCCGTTGTGCCAACAGTGTGTACAGACTGAACCGAGGAGGGACGAATACCAAAGGGGTGGCAGGAGACCAGGAAGAGATGGCCAGTAGTCTCCACACTGAGGCCTGCTTTTTCTTGCTCGTCATCTCCCTCTGCTGGGAAAAAATCCAAGCTACCGAGGATCCGTGGTTTAGGGTTAGGCTTCAGGCAAGAAACTGAGAAGTACTGGAGATGATTACTATCAGGAAGAAAACTGCATTTAACCTAAAAATATATTCTGTGGCCTTGTAAACTGTGTACCGTATGAGGCTGATCCGGAAACATATTCATGGTTTTGTCCTTGTGTAAGCTGCAGTGTGACTCCTGGGGGGGGGGGGGGGGGTAATTCCCTGTTTGTTTTTGGAAAGGTTCTGCCTCTCTATTCCTGGGAGGTTTCTATACAGGTGGTCCCTGCTACATGCACTGACAAAGGGAGAGTACATGGGTGATCGGCAGGGAGTCCGGACCAAAAGGAAGTGACTGCTGAAGCCTAAAAAGAGCACGTGTGGAACAGGAGGCCAGCTAAGGGCCCACCAGGGAGACTGAAAGGCTCACGGTCAGGTCAGCCTCAACACGGAAATAAGGCTGGTCTCCAGCCGTGTTTCTCCCAGACAGGAAGTACCTGCAAGAGGGCAATCTGGTTCTGAATGAAGGTACGCATGGACAAGTCCATCTTGACCTGCTGAGCCAGGGCAGCCCAGTGCTGGCTCACGGAGGCACACTTGTTCAGGGTGTTTCTATCCAACATTCCTGGGGAAAAAAAGAAAAAAAGGTGGACCCAGAAACTACAGAACTGGGCCAAGATGGGCAGTCTCTGAGAAGTCCCCTAACATGCCCCCGCATACTTAGAATGTACTTGGAGAGGTGGACGGGCAGGTGACGGATAAAGTCCCGGTGTTTGCTGAACCCAGAAGACAGTTCTCTGACTTCATCCAGATCAACCAACAGATTGCAAGGATCAGACCCCAGTTTGGGTGCTCCTGCTTTTCCAGAATACAGCCTATTCATCTCGGAAACACCCTGGAGCGAACTCTTCCTCTGTCCCTCTAGAGTGAAGCCAGAGAAAGGTGCGTGGTTGAGTTGCCTGGGTAGCAGCTCCAGGCCAAGAGCAAGTTCTCGCCTACAGCTCTCCCCCAAAATAAAGCTCATCAGCATCTACCCTTAGGCCACTGGATTTTCGTCATCTCTCCTGCCACATGAACATAGAACCTCCTGATCCAAACCCACAATACTTTTCAGGTTTCTCAGCTCAAGGAGATGCCTGTTGTATTACAGTCTGAAATGGCACTGTGTCTGGAATTTTCTTGAAAAGACACCAACAAAAAAAAAAAAATTTTAAGTTTTGAAAAGAGCGATGAATGAAATAAGATCGATAAAATATTAATAATCGTTGATGCTGGGCGATGCTTACATGGGTGGTCATTATACTGTTCTACTTCCGAAGTTTGAAATTTTTCATATAAAAAAATGTTTTAGAACTTACGCTTTGTTTCCTGTAATGATTTTGTGTATGTATATTACTTCTAAAACCATCTTCGGAGAGCCTTGAGGTCAGGAACCAAATTCCCCACTGCATTTGTTTCCTCCTCAAGACTAAATCCAGTGCTGCAAAAATAGCCACTGGCACGTGACTTATTCTGGAGGTGCTCAGTGTGCCAGAGCTCAGGAGCCAGATGACAGACTGTGGCCTGCGCAGAGGAAGATTTCAAAGGAAACCCTTGAGAGTTTCCTCTCTGATTTCTATTGTCAGTGTCTTGGGAGGCACCACAGTGAACAGGTGAAAACATGGGCTTTGGGCCTAAACTGACCAATTTTAATCCTTGATTCTCCTCTCACCAGCTCTGAGGGTTAAATGAGGAAATACATATCAAAGAGCCCAGCACACTGTAGGCGCTAAGTCAATGTTAGTTCCCCAAATCACCACTCCCAGGTGCTACTGCCCTGTCAGCTCCTCCAGCTCCCCTGGGACTTCCCAATCTCATGTGTATTGGCTTTCTTGGTAAAAGCTGACTTGCCAGTTTTAGATGCCTCTTCCCCCTCATTTTCATTTCCGGAGGCTTTGCACAAAGAAAAGGTTGTTTGCCTGGTTCTGGCTGCCCAATAGACATGTGAGGTCTCAGACTCAGAGTTGTAATCTTTCTCAGGGAAAAAAAACATATTGGTGGAATCTTCATCAAGCCCTGAAGAACAAAAGACCAAGAAAAGGTTGCTTTTAACCAGGTGTGTAGCGAAAAAGGTGGAGAGAAATTACTTTATTTTTTCTTGCTTCTTTTAAATGTACACAAAACCGACCAGCGCAGTTGTGTTTTTATCTGGGGCCTCTGAATTTCTATGCAAGAATCTCAGAAAGCCCCCTGTTCGATTTTGCCAGCCCACCTAATATGCACAATTTATTAGAGCCCTATATACAAGGAGAATGAGAGAGCCCTGGGCAGGAGCTGCAAGAAGTACTGGTGTTCTGAAGCTCTTGCTGAATTTTCTTCAATAATATGAATTACTGCTCTTGAGTCAAATTAGAAATTTTAACTTTTTACGAGAGAATCTCCCCTAGGAAAAGGGGAAGGTTGCCACAACCTGTGACTGGAATTATACAACTCCAATATAAATAGCCAATTCCTACAGTGCATGGTGAAGCCTTTGAAAGGGAAGGATAGAGTCCTGCATGTGTGTACAAGCCAGGCCCTCTCCTGTTGGGAGCGCAGCATGCACATGGTCAAAGATGCTCAGATGCTCAAGTGGAGGGGTTGGGGGGATCCTGGTTTTCAACCCATTTGCTGGGTGACCTAAGCCAAGAGTCGCTGAGATTTCCTGCTCTTTAGTTTCCTTATCTGTAAAATTAAGGAGCTAGACTGATCTTTAACTTATAGTCTTGACAACCTGGGATTCTCTAATTTTTTCGACACTTCTTCATTCTATATTATCATACTTCTATATCCTTGACACACAAAAGAAACCAAGTAACACATATTGGGATCTAATTTCCCCCTAGGTTATCCAGCTTTAAAATTCTTTTGGATTCCATTAGTCTCCACATATAACCACACTCAGGTTTCAGTTCACTTTCAAGAGCTCAAACTCCAAAACTCACCCACATGAGCACCCTCTCCCAGCCTCTCCCACTGAACCCACAGCTAACTCTGTGTTTCCCCCATCTGGGCCTCCCTTCTAGTTTCTCTTGCTTCCCTGAACCACCTGGCCAAACACTTCAAAGATTCTCTCACTAACACCCTCACCTGAGGTCCCCAGACCAGCAACAGCAGGATCAGCTGAAAACTGGTTAGAAACACAAAATCTCAGGCCCCACTCCAGACCTGCTGAGTTAGAAGTTCTGCTGGAGGAGTCCAACAATTGTGTTTCAGTAAGCCCTCCTGGAGTTCTGAAACAGTTTGAGAACTACTGTCTTAGACGTATTAGGCCTTTTAGCTAGCTCTAGCTTTGAAGAAACTCTCTTCCAAGATTTGGTATTATGCATAAGCAAGAAATAGGGTAGAATGAATGGGAAAAAAAAAAATCCCTAAGTTTTGATCTCTTGGCCTGGTTTCTGTGCACATCAGCTGACGAACAAAACAATTTAGCAGCTTTCCCCTTACATCCCTCCCAAGCCCAGTCCCATCTCTAAGGCAAGTATGAAACCGGCATTATGTGGTCAGAGGCGGGGAGCAGCCATTTCTGGGCCTCAGGGATGCAGTACTCCATTTTAAATGCTCAACAGTTAGAAATCCTCTACTTCCTCTTGCATTTGTCTTTTTATGGTTTTCTAGAAGGAAGTCACATTCAGCAATTTCTTCTTTGGTAAACAGGATCAGGTGTCAGGAGTAGGTGTCAGTTCAAAGAACCTGGTCCTTCATTCTGGACAATCCTTCCTACCTAAGCTTGTCTACAGCTGTGATTCCTTACAGACTCCTGGTCTTTGGGGATCCCCTGGTCTCTACCTGTGGCCGTGCTTACCTGAGATACTGCTCTGCTCTCTCAGAAACAGGACTCCGATCACATTGGCAGCTGTGAGCAGTAATCTGGTGTCGCATAACTGCAGCAGCAAGAGAGTGTAATTTGTCTTAGTCCAGTGGGTGCTGTTGCCAAACCAGTACAAGATCTCCTTCATCTTCTGTTCTACTGTTTTATCCAACATTTGGTTCAAGGAGGACTTCCCAGTTTTCCTCTCCCTCTTGCTGAGGCTGATCCTGTACCGGTTAGAGAGAAAATCCTTTCCCTGTGTGGTCTGAAGGATATCTTGGAAATAGTGTAACAAATATGAGCTCTTTAACTGCTCCAGAATGCTCACTAGAAACCTCCTCTGCCATAGCTCGTTGATGCTTTGGAACCACTCTTTGGTAGAGAAGATCTTCCCTGCTAAGATACATGTTTCACACTTCTGGCACATGGGGACCGAATCGTTTCTCTCCTCACAGCGAAAATAGGGGGCATTCATGAACCTTGAGTCCAGGTTTTCCATCATCCTGAGATAACCAGCTCATTTCATCCGTGCCTGTTAGCAACTGCACCAAAAGCCAGAGGAACAAGAGAAACGGATAAATATCCCAAATAAGCCTTTTCTGTTACAAACATCTCCCAGAGAAAAAGTAAATGGCTGTGATGGATGAAAAGCTCATGTCTTCCAGAGATTGTTTATAGGAGGCTGGCTTTTTGTACTAACCTCCATGGAAACATGGCTTTACCGTAAATCTCCTAAACTTGGCACTGAATATGTTGAGGCAGTTGCTGTATATTCTGAAAGAGCTGGTCATCTCATTTCTAGAACAAGAACACTGATAGTCAAATTTAAGTAATGTATGGACACCTTTTTTTTTCTTTTAAGTTGCAAATCATATACTTCATAAGAAGTTAACATCCAGAATACAGAGATTCTTACAACTCAATAACCAAAAAACATGATTAAAAAATGGGCAAAGGATAAACATGGCTCCAAAGATGACACACGAATGGCTAACAAGCATATGAAAAGAAATATGGACACCCTTTTAAAGGAAAAAATATATCAAGGAGGCTGATACTGAGTTTTAATTGTTGTTGTTATTAATGACTTTTAAATATTCATGAATATAAAATTAGATGTTTATAGCTATTCAGTTATAAGGTGATAAAAATCCCTCAGTTTCTCCACCTTACCTATGAGGACCGATGAGATGAAGGCAGATACATATTTTAGCTTCTTTCTAGGATTAGACAAAATGTATGAGATCATTTGTTGCTGGTATTGTTACTGTTATCATCCCGGATAAACCCAAGAGGACTGCAATACTGTATGCATTTCTGGTGCCCATGTCTGAAGACCGGGCACAATTAGAGAAAGGCCATGGGAATTACCACGCGGGGGAATGGCTGTCACATCCTGGGGTCAGGGTGGGGGGTGGGAATCAGGTTAGGAACAAGGTAAGTTCTAACTCCTCACCCTCTTCTGCCTGAAGAGAGATCTGGAGAAAAGGTGAGAGAGGATGAAGCTCAAATTCATCAGGAAGGCCAGACAAAGGAGGCGGTAGGAAGGTCCAAAGCAGAGGTCTGAGTGTGTAAGGGGGACACATTCCCCACAAAAGTGCTACAGGCTAAAAGTAGCTTGTTTTTAAAGGTTCAGATAAATTAGGATTGTATTGTTTTACCCACCCACCCGGCCCTTATTCCACATTTGCGGGCGACTGCGGCCCAGTAGGGCGGCACAGACCTGGGAGTGAGAGGAAAGAACTGGAAGCTCATGGCGACTCTTACCAGCCCTGTGGCCTTGGACAAGCTGCGCCGTCCTCTCCAGCCCCCCATTTCCTGATCTGTAGGAGACACAGGAAAATCGCTACCCTGCAGGGTGCTGAAGTGAGAGGACTGCATGAGCGAATATAGGGGAGTGTGGTGGTGGCCTCCGCGCCCTGGCCACTGACTCAGCACCACCGGGCTCTTCACGTGGACCTCAGCCTCAGTTTCCACGCCCTCCCCTCAGCACATGCCTGTGCACACTTGAGTCTCCTCACACAGCAGGGAGCCACAGTGTGGCCTCTCCACACTCAGCGCCACCTTTTCTAAGCTGCTTGGGGAAGACAGTGAGGGTGACCTCCTGAGAACAGGGGAGCCAGCGTGGGAGACAGGGCGGCTCCCTGTGCCCCCTGCTGCCCCTGCTGCCCCTTGCTGACCCCCCTGACACCCACGGTCCCTCACTGACCCCCGCTGACCCTCACTGACCCCTGCTGACCCCCACCGATCCTCGCTGTCCCCTGGTGTCAGAATGGAGAATGTGGACTCGGTGGAGGGCAGGACAGGAAGACCAGATGGGACAGGTCAGTGGTGGGGAAGAGGTGCTGGTGGTACCCAGAGAGGCAGCAGGCAAATAGGTCTGGTTAGAGTGAGGGACAGGCTTCCAGTGGAGGAAAACATTTCTCAGAGGAAGGCTTTGGGCATGAGAAGTACATCTGGAGATCTCTTAAATATCCAGGCTATGGGCAGCCCAAGGGCTTTATGCTAGTTCCCTGCCTTTCCTTTCTGCCCTGTTTTATTCACGATCCTGAAGAAACCCCCTCACCACACTGCCGCAGATCTCCACTTGCTTTTCCCGCCCTCCCAAATGTTAGGGAGAAGCCTGGAATGTGCAGCTGCTGCCGGCTGGGTAGGACGATGCATCACCCCCACCCAGCCCTGCTGCTCTGCCGGACACTGCGCCAGAGGCCCTCCAGCTCTGCGGCCTCCTACTCTGGCCACCAGCTGGGGCGCATGGAATGAAGCTGGGTTCTGCTATGGAACCAGCTTCTGCTTCATACCCCTGTGTATTAGTTTTCTGTTGCTTATGACAGCAAACCTGAAAATGGGTAATTTATAAGAAACCAAATTTATTTCTTACAGTTTTGGAGGCTGGGAAGTCCAAGATCCAAGGGGGAGCATCTGATGAGGGCCTTGTTCTTGAGGGGGACTCTATAGAGTCCCGTGGCAACACAGGGTATCACATGACGGGGCTGAGAGGGCTCCTTATAAAGCCATGAGTGCCACTCCTGTGATAACCCACTTATCCATTAATTCATTAATCCATTAATCTGTGAATGGATTCATCCATTCATGAGGGCAGAGTCCTCGCAGTCCAATCACCTCCCAAAGTCCCCACCTTTCAACACTGTCACATTGGGGATCCAGCTTCCATATGTGCTTTGGAGGGACAAACATGCAGGTCATAGCACCCTGGATAATTCACCGACCACTCTTTGTCTTCTCCCCTTCGATAAAATGGAGATCATAGTCCCACCAAGAGCACAGGTGGCTGTCTGGGTCACATGAATGAAGAGCTATACAGGTATTGTTATCATCATTGGGGAGCATGAAGGAGCTGTGACGTCTTGTCCACCACCTTCCCATAATGTGGTCTCACCCTTGTTGGCAAAGTTACACCTGAAAGGGCCGAAAACGTCTTCCTGCTTGTACTGAAACTCACGGGTGCTTGCTATTGGCAGGTGAAGAGCAGAACAGGTTAAAGAGAATAGACAGATGTAAACCAGTGGTTCTCAAACCTACATGTGCATCAGAATCCTCCAGAGGCCTTGTTAAAACAGACCATTGGAAACAGCGGTAACTACAGGGGGCTGGGGGAGGGGGAGGGAGACTGGGGAGAAATTGGTAAATGGACGCAAAGAATGAGTACGTTTTGGGATGATGAATATACTAATTATCCCGATTTGATCATCACATATTGTACACACATACTGATAGTCAACTCTGTACCCAACTAATATGTGTAATCAATTATGCTTCGGTTTCTGATTCAGTAGGTGTGGGCTGGGGATCCAAGAGTTTGCATTTCTAACAAGTTCCCGGCAAAGCTGATGCTGCTGGTGGGGAAAGCACCTTTGAGAACCACTGAATTAAGTTATGCTTACGTCTCAAAAATCTGTGAAAGTAATTTCATTTTAGAAATAACCGTGAATTACTGAATGCCTTCACATCACAGCATAAGTCCTGGAGCAGCAGGAGGAGAGACGAGGGGTCTGGAGAAAGGATGAAGTGCTCCCATGTACACTTCTGCAGAGCACATTACAATCTGAAAAGGCAACAAACACTGAGCTCTTATAGCTCAAAGCCTCTGACATGTATAATGGATTAGTTGCCATTTCACTGTGATGGCGTAGTAGGATTTTTGAAAATTATATTTTTTATTTTGGGGTTTTTTTGGGGGGGGGTGTGGCCATAAAAGGGAACCAAACCCTTGACCTTGGTCTTACAGCACCACACTCTAACCAAGTAAGCTACCTGGCCAGCCCTGAAAATTATTTTTTTATATAAGACATAAAAGCATGAGTATGTGCAGACACACCTTTTACTAGGTAACCATTAGGGTCAATACTTAAGTTATTAATTTTGGGGAAAAGATGTTAATTAACTTCAAATGACTGATCACTGCTGGACTGACCCTCAGTCCTTGTTAAATGACTCATTCTCTTTTCTCATACCTGGCTTCCTTCTTTCTGAAAGATGGCGGGATTTTCTCAACAAGACTACAAAGCAAGCCAAAAATAGAGATAAAAACTAGGCATGTCCAAGCAAAGCCTGGATAGCCAGTATTCTACCTGCACCATGCACGGTCTGTGCCCCACATGTGGGTATTGGGGGCATATGATACAGCAAACCTCCCTGCAAGGCCTCCTGCTCTGCCACCGAGGTATCTAATCACAGGTGCAGAGGGAGGGGAGTTGGTGTCGAAATCCGGGGGAGCTAGAAGCAGGAAATGTGTACACTAACCTTTCTTTCCATCTTCCATCTAAGGCTTCTGGGGCTGCAGTAGTGGCCCCTGGGATGGAGGCAGCTGGCTGTAGAGATGGGGAGCAACCAGGGAGTACGTGAGTCACCGACACCATACAGAACTCAGTCATTGAAAATGGTCCCAGAAAATGTTAACATTGAAGCAGCGAGCCAGGACACAGAAATGAGGAATTCGTTCCATAGACCGCTTCATCTATTATTGTCTTGAATAGAAGAATCCCATTTAGCTCTTCACGTATGAGCATTTTTCACTTCAATTTAAATCAGCCTATCTTCTGGGTTACTCTATCTTACCATCTAGCACGGTGACTTGCACATTACAAGTACCACATATGTTGAATCAGTTTGACTTGAAGACAATCATTCCAAAAACATGCTGAGCCAGACTGAAGGATAAGGGCTCCGTGACTGGGCCAATATTATTTCTCATTGGTTTCATCATGAATCTTGGGAGAATATGGGAATTTACTCAGAATTCATAAGATTCCTGGAAGAGAATGCCATATGCTCTTGGATTTCAAAAAGTTAAGACAAGAGTAAATTACATAGTGGCTAGAATTGCTGGAGTGAGCAGGACTGAAGCCATGTTGGGACCTAAACCCGCTTGGGCTGTGGGGAGGGGCAGTGCAGTGGGGGGTGGGATTTTTAAAAGGACAGTTTTTTTTTTTTCTCTCCACCCTTTCTTACCATCCCCTGACTCTCTTATCTTGCTGGTTAAGTAGGAAAACAAGGTTGAGAAGCTAATTAGTACTTTGCAAAGCTAACGGTTCTTTCTTTGAGACTTGTAGAGGTTTAAAGACATGATCAAGGCCAAACAACTGGAAGCTGACCTTGGGCACCAGCCAAGTGCACCAACGCAAATCAAAATCTTGCAGGGTCCTGAGATAACAGCGAACGTGAACACAGAAACCAGACAAGGCCTTGGCAAGACCTTGTACATGACCCGTAGAAATGGACCCCTCGTAACTCACATCTCCTGCTCTCCTGCTTTTCAGCTTCCACATTCCATTCTCTCAACCCCTCATTTATAAACCCCTCAGTATATCTAAATCTTTGAGATGGGACAGCCTACCATCTCCTTCAGCTGAGTACATCTGCTTTTCTAATACCAACCATTTGACTTCCGAGCTTTTTGTTTTTGTTTCTTTTTTCTTTCCTTCTCAAGGAGGCAGGCAGCCGCACCTGAGTCCAGTAACAAAATTACATTCTGACTCTGCAATCACACATGGTCTAGTAATGGGAAACACCACCCGGTACCAAAAGGAGCTCTGGATGAGCTCAGGTTTCTGTTTAGTTTAATTTTTAAACAAGTCTACACAATGCAGGAGGAGATAAGGGTAGGTAAGTACAAAAGAGTGGCACACACACAGCTTTGGGGAAATGTCAGAGAATGTAAAATAGGGAAACAGAGTAAGGCTAGGCCTGTGAACCAAACTGACTCCATTTTCCCTGCAGAGGACACTTTGTGACTTTTCCACTCCTCAGTCATGAGACCCCTAGGGCAAATGATTACCCCATGGGCTGCCCTGACAAAATAGACTGAGATAAGAGAGGAAACAGATATTTACTGAGTTGCAAACCTCCTCCCCCAGGCTTGTTTACTATAATTGTAAAAGTCACAGATTACCCTTAAGACCCCTTTAGGAATTCCCACCTGTGCACAAAGCATCAAGGTGACTGCTACAATGACCCTCCTGGGGTGACAATGATGAACAGCACTGCCTACTGAGTATAAGCCCATGACGCAACCAGGAAGAACAGAATGGACCACCTCCAGTGACGCTGGCCTGCATCCCTTAACTCTCTTCCCTATAAAAGACCCTGAACAGCTCCCCTGGGGGGGGGGGGGCTAGCTTTACTGTCACTACCCGCCTTATGCCTAAGTCTATCTCCTCTTTTTTTTTTTTTTTTTGTCTTTTTCGTGACCGGTACTCAGCCAGTGAGTGCACCGGCCATTCCTATATAGGATCCGAACCCGCGGCGGGAGCGTCGCTGCGCTCCCAGCGCTGCGCTCTCAGCGCTGCGCTCTCCCGAGTATGCCACCGAGTCGGCCCCTATCTCCTCTTTTAATAAAGTGTTGCTTGCTTTACTGTTGGGTACATTGTTTATTTCTATGACTTTGGAATCCGAGAGCCTAATTTAATCATTGGCAAAAATTGGAAAGTTTGGGGCACCAGAGAAGATTCCAGCTGCAAGAGGCAAGTGGCCACTGGGACTATTTTGCTCCCATGTCTCTGCTGCTGGTAGATCTCTCCCCTGGAGTCTCTAGCTTAACCTCTGACAAGGTAGTGCTTTATTCTCTTTACCTTTTTCTGATTTTCTGAGTTCTCTTATGTTTGGTTGGATTGTATCCACATCTGTATAGGTGCACCCTGGAGGCTCCTGGCTATGCTTTGTTTTTCTGATTTAAATCTAATCGATACTTCTCTTTATGCTGAAAGCAGTGGGGAGAACTGCTTTTATCAATTACTATTAATGGAATAGGTTGGCCCCGCCAGTTAGGACTAGGCTAAACTGGATCCCACTGCTCCTCTTTTCTATTTGTTTGTTTGCTTGGTTAGACATTTAGTTGAGTACCGGTAATCTGAATAAACCTTCCAATCCTTGCAACAACTTTTGGACTTTCAGGTCATTTGTTTAATGCGAGAGGGGAAGCTCGGCCTGGCCTGTGGGTAACAATAGGCCTTTGTTCTTTCTCTCTCTCTCTTCTTTTTTTTTTCCTTATTTTTTATCTGTTTAGGCAATTTTCAGTTTTCAGACCAAGAAAAAGAAAAGTGATACGTACATCACTTGATGCATCAACAGAAAGAAAGCAAATATACCAATGCTTGTTACAGGCATCAAGAGAAAATCACCCTTGGAGACTGATATAGAAAAAGAGAAAAAGATTTTTATTTCCAGCGGCTGGGACCGAACCAGCCAATTCAAGGTGCGGCCCCAAACCGTCTTTGTTCTCGGTTTTTAAAGCTGCAAGCACGGCAACTCGGTCACCGCGCCAAGAGGTATTAGCCAATGCAAGCAAGCCAACAGTACATGAGCTAATTTTGCAGTTAGCAGAGCTCCTCCCATCCCACCCCCACTTTCCCGCCTAACTTTCACGCAATGGAGGGGCTATCTTAAGTGGTGTCAGTCCTGCTCTTAGAAAAGAGGGCATTACTTCATTCTTAATTTTGCTTTGATCTTTTATAACAGGAAGAAAAGTCTTGAACCTGAAAACTAATAGACAAAAATATCTCACAGGGAAATGAAGGTCAAGACAGGTAAGGAGACACCTAAATGGTTACTTTTATATGAGCTTTGAGTTTTCTGGCTTAAACAAACTACATCTGTAAGGTAAGTGCTGGACATAGACCTATTCCCCATCCCTGTGCATACCAGATTTCCCCCTCCCCCCTGGGAAACTACCCCTGGCCAAGGTAGTTACCCAAAGAAAGGCACGTCTCCTTTAAGACACAGGTTAAGACAAACAGAAGACTGGAAGAAGCAGGGACCTGGAGTAAATGAATTAGCATGTAAATGAGTTAACCTACTAGTGTTAAACTACTCTGGCTCCAGGAAGATGAGTAAGTTAACCTGTCTACACAGCCAGATTTCCCCAGCGCTCTGAGTTGTGTGAGCTGGGTGAGGGGTGCATAAGCATGCAAATGATTTACACCCCTACTTTGATCTGTTCACTATATATAACTGTTGTATGTACCTGTGGTGGTGCGGATTTCCAGCTGATCGGCTGCCATCAGCACCTCGCATAAGTCTAATAAACCGATGTTTCTACCTACTGGCCCAGGTGAGTTCTGTGGAATAGGCAAACACTACCCAAGTGCTCTCTCAGATTTGGGGCTCCCACGATATACCATCTCAGGACACTGACACAATTTACCAGTGTGACTGCAAATCAGGCAGGAATTTTGGGGTTTTTTTGTTTGTTTGTTTTTTAAAGATGACTGGTAGGGGGATCTCAACCCTTGACTTGGTGTTATCAGCACCACGCTCAGCCAGTGAGCGAACTGGCCATCCCTATATAGGATCCGAACCCGTGGCCTTGGTGTGATCAGCACCGCACTCTACCAAGTGAGCCACGGGCCGGCCTAGGAATTTTTGAGAAATTAGGGAGAATGGCAGAGAACTGGGATGGGCAGAACTGTCTTGATTTTTTAAAAAGAAAAATAAGGCAGATTCTGGAAACAACAGACTAGTAAACTTGACATTAACCCACATCAGAATTTGAAAATGCTTTATCAAGTGTTTTGTGAGCATCTAGAAAACAAAGTGATAAATAAGCACCAACAACCCACAGGGGCTCAATATTAACAAGGCAGGTCAAGCTGATCTCATTTGCTCTTTCGAGAACGTTATTACACAGGTAAATCAAAAAAATGCAGACATAGAATATCGTGATTTCTGCCACTGAAAAAGTCCTTCATTATGTCCAGTGGATAAAGGGGGCGGCAGGTGGGCTACATGTCATATGTTTCTACCGATGTATAATTTGTGTACAGCTACACCCAGGAGGCATTGACTGAGTGCTGGAAGGTTCCAGATTTAGCCCTCCTCTAATCAATATATTTATCAACAAGGTTAAGATTTAAGAAGAAAAGGTTACTGATCTGCAGGTGATAGGAGGCTAGGAAGGAGAGCTAATATACTGGGTGCAGAATCATGAATCTAAACTACCTCAGCACGCAACAATAATGTGATGAAAAAAGTAAAAAATTTTAAATCCTACACTGTTAAAATCCTTAGATACAAATACAGGACAGTCTCTGGAAACAAACTGAGTAATGATAAAGTAATATACTCTTGAGACCAGACCATCAGACTGGTGGAAGAGGAAGAGATTTGCCTTGACACGGGTCACAAGAAAAGACCCAGAAGTTAATATTTCTGGTGAATCCCACCAGGATCTTAACGTTATGTCCTGAGAAACACATTTAAAGATGGTTTGTCATCTGCCCGATGGCTTGGTGGCTGTGGTTCAGCATTAATCTTAGGGGGCTTACCTGCGAGAAGAATGAAATAATGGAGGTGGGGGCAGGGGACTCGGAACCATAAAGTGGGAAATTCAGCATGAAAACAAGAATACCTCCCCGGGGACGTGAGAGCTGTCCTCAAAAACTTGAAGAACTGTCCTCTGAATGAGAAATCAGATAAGTGGTGACTTTACAACAGAGGTCACAGGGACCAAGACTTGGACTCCGTTAAGACATTTCTTCCAATCCTCACTGCCCAAAAACAGAATGAGCTGCTGTGTGGGGTGCTGAGCTCTGCCAGCGGGTGGCTGGATGGCCAAGTCAGACAGGGCACAAGCAGAGATTTTCAAACTCTAAGAGATGGGTTTCAGATGCTCTATTTCTCTGCTGCGTAGCTCATCACGGAGTGTACTCCCTTACACACAGTACCCATGATCTAACGAGGACGGCAATGTGGTGTGGTTGTTAAAAGTTCAGCGCAGGCCCCCTGGATTGGAATCCCAGCTCTGCCACTCACTCACCATGTGACCAGAATATATTTGAGCAAGTTAGCTAATTGAACCACAGTTTCCTCATCTGCAAAATCAGATTGACTTAAGCATCTATCCCATGGGTCTGCTGTGAGGATTAAGTGAGCTCATGCACAGGAAACTCTAAGAACAGTGTCTGGCATGTAGGAAATACACAGTAAAGTCAGCAATTTATTATGATTACTGTGCAATCTTTTTAGTAGTCTCAAGATTCCTGATTACCAATTCTGGACACAGTGTGACATTCACCTGTGATGATGAGGGAGACTGGCACCTAAGCATGATTAGAAATATAGAGAGAACAGGACCTGCATGGAGCACAAGAGAGCAGCCGGGGAACTTTCTCCTCACTCGCAGACCCACATGATTCCTAAAGCCAGCTACCACTGGGAGATACATCTGCCCCCAAGTCACCCTTAAGATGCAAGCTGCAGCCCATCGTTGTGGTTAGCAAAGGTCTGGGATATGGATCCTGGAGTCTAAGGAGCAGCCTCCACCGAGGACGGTGCTGGCTTCTTGGGTTCCTCACCCAGATCTACAATCCGAATGGCATTTTCCTTCTTGGAAAGCCAGAAGGCAGCATAGACTGGTTCTGAAAACTTGCAGTCAAACTTGTGAATCAGAGTCATAGCATCATACTCTATACCATAGAAGGAAAGGGTCCCTCCTGGGAAGTTGACATAGATCCCCAGCCTCCGGAAAAAGCCGGCTTTGAGAGGGGTCTCTGTGTCACTGTGCCACGCCTTGAACTCCTTCCCATTCCAATGGAGGCACCAAGAGAAGTTGTTTCCAGAAATGCAACTGTTTCGCTCTGCCCCTTTCCGGTCGATGCCTGTGTGGGTCAGGCCAAGGTAGATGCCTTCCCCGGAGATCTCGACCTCGAAATAGTACCTGTGCAGGTACAGACTCTGCTGGGACAGCACCTGCCGCCAGTGCAGGAATCTGCTGGGAAGGTCCAGGTAGGGATGCTCCCAGGGCGTGGTGTTGGTGACCTTGCGGTTGTCCTCCTGTAGCCGGAGATACCTGTGGGCCGTGTCCTGGTCAAACGTGATGTCATGCGCATCTGAGGAGACACAGAAGGCAGAAAGAGTAGTTCAGGAACTGACAGCTCCTTCAGACAGAGCACTTTAAACCCAGCAGCCTCTGAAGTATGTATAAGAAAGTATCCATCTCCCTGTTCTCTGTTTACCCAGGCTGCTGTTCCCTAGGAAGAGAGGAGGGTGAAGGCCAGAAAACAGGGAGAACACAAGCCACTCCACTTTCTTCCTTTCTGAAGCTCAAGTTGCTTGAAATTTACTATATTATTTGTTGAAATTAATTTACTTGTTAATTCATTCAACAAATATGTATTGAAAGCTAGGTACTGTTCTACCCGGTGTTGGCAAGAGTTTGGGGATATAGGTATTCATATACTCACATTTGATCAATTCATGCATTTTTTAAAATATTTGACCAATAATTAGCATGGTGAATTCTCAGACATTCCCTCAAACACATTTTCTTCCCAGTCTCAGGGAATAACAGCACCTCCATGCGCCCAGCTGCTGGAGGCAAACGCAGTCACTTCTGACATTTCTTTTGCCCTGTCCTCATCCCCCTCGTTCCCCACATGCACAGGCAGCAGCAAGTCCTGCAGATCCCCTCTACTTCTCTCCAGCCACCAGCCAGTCTGGCTTGGACTGGTGTAGTAGGCCCCTTGCAGGTTGCACTGCTCTCTCAAGCTCCCTTTGATACCTTCTCCACGACAGAGCCACGGTGCTTGTTTTGAGGTACAGGCTAGGGTGAATCATGTCGCCCCAGCTTAACACCCTTTGATGGCACCTCTTGCTCTGAGGACAAAGCAGTGATGCCCTCGCCCTGGCCTACAAGGCCCTGCATGACTGGCCCTTGTCTGTGTCCCCTGCTCTCTTTCTCTTGATTGCCACACTCCAGTCATCCTGACCTCAGACCCACTCAGTGCCCAAGGCGTTAACACAGGCTGCTTCCTCCACGACATGACTGTTGCTGTCCTCTGAGTCTGGCTGATTCCTCCTGATTCTTTCAGTTGCCACTGAGAGTTTGTATCCTCAGAGAGGCTCTCTATGGCTTCTAAATCGCTTTCTCTCAGAGCACGCTGGCTTTTTAAACTTCATGGTACTCATCACAATTTGCAATCATATATTCATTTGTGTGTTTCATGCTTGACCTCCTTCTAATCTATAAACTCCACGTTTTGTATGGGACTCTTCTGAGGATGGAGCTCAAAGAAGATGCTCAGTGTATACTTGCCAAATGAATTAGCATATTAACAGCTATTTTTAAAATCCTATAATTTAAAAGTTCTCTTAGTTTAACCAGAGCTTACCAAACTTCTCTGTGTCTAAACAAGAGAAATTCTTAGTGTTCAATAAGAACACATCCTGGAAGAAAAGAAGGACACAACAATCTAATAAGTTAAAAGGAAGAATGAGGCATATAGTCTGCAGCTCTGTGTGACTGAAAGTGGCCCAACAGCACAGTGGCAGCGCATTTGCTTACAACCAACTTTTGGCGATCCTAAGCATTCAGATTTGCAGCAACAATAGTCTCCTCTAAGGAGATCCAGTACTCCTTGGAGGGTAGGTGATTCTGTGTCTTGGGACAAAGAAATCAGAATGAATCTGGAACTTTCTGTCAGTGCCAGAAAGCTACAATACTTTTAAAAATATCAAGAGCAGAATGTCAATGCCTGAAGGAGAAAGAGGCCAGCTTGAAAGTGACTCCCACAGGTCAAGTTGGCAATTTGAGCCACAGAACTTTGGCAGTTCAAACATCTGAGTCTTTAAAAGGCTAAGAATTCATAGTAATTCTCAACAGAGAAAAGTTAATATCAGATGTGAAAAAAGACACTTGTGATACAAAAGAAAATAGATTATAATAAGATATGTTTAATTCTTATTTTAGTTAAGAATAAAAGGTATTTGGGTTCTTGTATTATGTCTGTTTGTAAAATATAGATGTGCTTCTATCAGGAAGCAGGAAGAATAAAGGAAACTAAGTCAAAGCCAAGAGGTCCTGGGAAAAACAGGAGCCGTGGCAAGGACGGGGAATAGACATTGGAACCTGAGGCCCCACGATAACCAGAGAAAAAGAGTCCAAGAGTTAGTCAGCCAGCATCACCCCTAGAAACCAAGCAGAAGCCGGGTTCAACGAGATGTTCCAAAAAGATGCCATAGAGGGCCGGCCTGTGGCTCACTCGGGAGAGTGCGGTGCTGATAACACCAAGGCCCCGGGTTCGGATCCCATATAGGGATGACCGGTTTGCTCATTGGGTGAGCGTGGTGCTGACAACACCAAAGTCAAGGGTTAAGCTCCCCTTACCGGTCATCTTTTTAAAAAAAAAAAAAAAAAAGATGCCATAGAAATGAGCATTACTGCACAGATGCAGTCTTTTCTCTGTTCGGGGATAAAACCTCATGGACTTGTTGACTGTAATAAGTATTTTTTATTTAATTTTTAAGTTGGCAAATAAAAATTATATGTATTTATGGTGTACAACATGATGTTTTGAAATATGTGTACATTTTGGAATGGCTACATCAAGCCAATTAACATATTTATTACCTCACATATGTATTATCTATATTTTGTGTGTCGTGAGAACACTTAAAATCTACTCTGTTAGCAATTTTCAAGTATACAATGCACTGTTACTAATTATAGTCACCATGTTGTACAATAGATCTTTTGAAATTATTCTGTAATGAAGTGTTTATTAGAAACAGTGTTTTTAAAAATGCTAGCAGACCAGGTCAATTCCACATAATGACAGGACAATGGGTTCTACAATTCCAGCCAAATCCAACTTAAAAACGAACCGTTTGGTAACTGGCCAGGACTCTCCAAAGTTCCAAGGTCATGAAAGACAGAGAAAGACTGGGGGACTGACCCAGATTGAAGACATGGAAACATCTGTGATCCTAGCTTGGATTTGGGGCTAGGAAAAAAGACTTTAGTAGAACAGCTGGTGAAACCTGAATAAATTCTGTAATTATGTTAATAGCATCGTAGCAATGTTAATTTCCTGATTTTGATCAATATACTGTAATTATGTAAAGTGTTAACATTTGGAGAAGCTGACTGAAAGGTATATGGGAATTCTTTGTCCTATTTTTGCAATGTTTTTGTAAATTTTAAAATATTCCCAAATGAAAAGTTAAAAAATTTTAAACATAAATAAATTTTAAGACGTGTATCATTTAGCGATAGACACAAGGCGGCGTGAACGCGAGTCCCACAGGGAGATGGTGTCCTGGCTTCAGCGAAGCTTTACACTGACATCAACAACGGGGGAAGGGAAACTCATCACCACTTACACTGGAGGAACTGTTGCCTGGTGCTGGGCTCAGGATTTGAGATCCGGTATTTGTGCTGAACCACGGCAGACACTTGAGTTCTGATGTCGTACTCCTCTAGAAAAGAAAAGAGTTGTGAGTGCACACCTGCCCAGGTGGCCAGGACAACCTGAGAGGCAGGACTACCCAGCCACCCCTCCCGGGGCTTCCCGGGGCAAGAAGGGGCTGGAGCCTAGTAGTAACATCTCAGAGGAGCATGCTCAGTGACCACATTTCCCTCTTGAATAAGGCAAAGTTAGCTGAAAAAAGATCCCAGGCTGACTTGGATTTCACCTGAAGTATAGACATCAGCAACCTGAGAAGCTGGTCACAGAAATGCCAGCCAATTCTATGACATGACTGACTTAACTTCTCTGGGCCTCTTTTGTAAAATAAAATAATCAAGATAAGGGTCCATTAGTAACAGGGCCTAGCCAAATGATGGATTTGAAAATGAGACATCCCCCTGATGTTGCCTTCCCTTCCCTGGCCCTCTCTCACCTTCCCCATCAACCACTCCAAGATACACACCTACCACTTGCCAGGCCCAGAAAGCTTCTCACCTTCCTTGGCGAACTCCTGGAGCTTGTCCTTGTAGTTCTCCAGCAACTGGATTAAGTGCACAGTGGAGTCCGTGATGACCTTGCGGATGCCCGAGAGCTTATCCTTTAGCCCTATGTAAACACTGGGGGAGGCGCTGTCTCCAGCATTCTTAAACTTGCAGTACTCCTGCAGAAAAGGAGGCAGAACTCACTTTGGTTTCTGTACTTTTAAACTGGGCTGCTCTCCTCATTATATCACTTTCTGCATCTGCAAAAGGGCCTAGAGTAACGGGCATTTCACAAAGTGTCTGTACAGCGCTCAGATCAGGGGCTGATAGCCCAGAATGCACTTTTTTATGCTGCCACACACTAAAAAAGTCAGTCTTTTAAAAATCAAGTGGGAAAGTGGGCTTCTAAAAGTTGAAATACTGGAGGCTTGTGAACAGCTCCGGTACACAGACAGCCCAGACTGGGGATCAGAGAATAAGAACATTCCTGCTCTTTTCTTTTTTTTTTTTCCTTTGATGATTTAAACCCAAGCCATGGTAGGGAACGGAGGACCTGGCTGCAGCATTCTGGAGATCCACAAACAATTCCCAGACAGAAATGCTGCCTTTTCCTGCACTGAATGTCAATTCAATCCAGTGCATAACTTTCTGTAATTCTTGTACTGTGCTTCAGAATTTGAAAAGTGTTTTCACATAGATAATTACATTAAGCCACTTAAGTTTTAAAACAATGTGCTAATCAGAAAAGATTACTTCCAAATGTAACACATTTTTAAAATTCAGATGCAACCGAAGCATTGAAGAGCAGACTGGATACAGCAGAAAACTTAGCGATAAGAACAGTTGTACCAAAATTGTTAGATAAGGGCTGGCCAGTTGGTCGGACCACAGCCTTGTTACCCCAAGATCAAGGGTTCAGATCTCCATACTGGCCAGCCACCAAAAAATAAATAAATAACCAAAATGGTTAGATAGAGTCATAGAAGAGAAAAAAAAACTCCAAACCACAGAGGTGACAGAAAGACAGATAAACATTATAGTATTATCTATAGATTTGATACAGTAGCTGATAAAAGTACCATTCTAAATCAGTGGGAGAAAGAATGGATTATTCAATAAATGATGTTTCAACTGGCTAACAATTTGGGGGAAAATAAGTTATATTTCACCAAATAAATGTTATACTAAAATATATTTTATACATATTAAAGTTTTTATGTTAAAAATAAAGTTACAAAAGGAGAAAAGATAACCAAGAGAAATTATACTCTTTGGGTAGGAGATCTTGGGGGAAGATCTCATGACACAGGAAACCAAATTTTTATCCATATTTTTCTCTGTGTTTTAATATTAAGAAGCCAAGAAACTGACAGAGAGAGACATCCTGTCAATATTTTTGTTTGTCTTTTTCTGTCTGTTTCTCTTTCTCTGTGGTTAACTATTGTTAAAAGGTTAACTATAGTTGTCACTGAGTGCTGGGATTATGGGTTATTTTTTCTTTCATATTTTTCTGTATTTTCCAAGTTTTTTCACAATAAATATTTCTATTCGTTGCAAGTAAAAGGGAAAGTTTTTCAAAAATGTAAGAAAAATTATTTGTATTTTGGAACATTACAGCTGAAAAGAGCCTTGGAAATTAATCATTCCAAACTGCTTGTTTGATAAATGAAGAATCTGAGGCTCAGAGAGGTTAAGTGACTTGCTAAAAATTGCATAGCAATTTAGTGACTGATCCAGGATGACAGAATCTACCCGCAACCTACTGCTCCTTCTCTGCAAGCTTATGTGTTCTTCAGATCTGCCTCTAATGGCCTAACACTAAATGATACATCGTGATGAATAGTTCCATCTCCTCTGCTGAGCCTTCAAGCTTCCTCAATTATCCCAGCACATAGTCCTCCCTGAAAAGCAGCAGGTCTGTCTCACGCCTGCCAGGCAAGCCTCAAATACAACTGCAGAGTGGTTTATAAAACATATTCGTCTGCTCTCATCACTCCCCCACCTAACATCCTTCCCAGCCAGATGCCTGCTTGGCCCTGCCAGCCTCAACTCCTACCACTAAGTGCCCAGCGCCCCGTGCTCCATCCTTGTGAAAGTGCCTTGGCTCCCCAACTCAGCTGGGCTTTCTCAAACCGCTCTGCCTTTGCATGTGCTGTTCCCTCTACCTGGAACATACTGCTCCTTGCACCTGACTCATCTCCTAGGACTTGCTTTAAGCTTCCCCGCTCTGAGCAGTCCACCCTTCCTACCCCTCCTGTACTCTACTAAATCCAGACCTGCTTCTCTCTGATCCCACAGCTCCCCGTGCACCCCACTTATCACAGAGCAGTTGCAGTCACAGATCTGTCTAGTGAAGCAAGGGTGCTCCAGGTGCAGTTCGTGGATGTCCCCATCCCATACCTCCAGGAACAGGACCGTGTTGCTGATGGCCGCTATCCTCCCCAGCTCCTCCCTGCTCTTCACCATCTCTGCGCTCCTGTACTCCAGGTGGCTCTTGATGCTGTTGGCCTGGCTGAGGGCAGCTTGTTCCTTCT
Organism: Cynocephalus volans; assembly: GCF_027409185.1. Lineage (NCBI taxonomy): Eukaryota > Metazoa > Chordata > Mammalia > Dermoptera > Cynocephalidae > Cynocephalus > Cynocephalus volans. The sequence continues at coordinate 42,458,001 of NC_084469.1, forward strand.
CTTCCAAGAAGAGCATCACGTCAGCTTGGGCCTTCCTCACAGCAGCAAGGAGTTCCCCAAACTGCTCTTCGGCCACCACCTTCACCTCTGACACCGACACCTGACGGGGGCAAGATGGGAGACGGCCAAGAACCCATTACCAGGGGTCCAACTCCATTGAAGCTCAGCATACAGAAACGTGCTCTTGAGAAACCAGTTAATTAGGGAACCCTTTTCTATTGTAAGAGGAAGCTTTTATTCTTCTGTGAATTCTGGGTTCCTGGAAAGGGGATTTACTCTCCAGGGTATAGGAACTTATTCACTGAATGTTAATTTAGTCTCCTCATCCATTTGATAAGAGAGCGAATTACTATATGATCTCTGAGATCCCTTCCAGTTCTGACAGTCTGGGGCTGTTAACCAAGTTTCTGAAATCAATTTTCCCACCAGGACAATGCCTGTATTCAGTACACCTGATAGTTTTATATCAAGAGGTAAATCAATAATTTGGTTTTTTCTTTTACATATCAGGAGCATGAATTAGCGTTCTTTGCATTTTGCATTTCATTATGCCTGTTTAAACTGACCATCAGAGCTAAAATCAATCTAAGATTATGGTGCTCTGCTAGGCAAAATGTTTAGGGTGTGTATAGATGATCATGGCACCCAAGCAATCACAGGATGAGCATATCTGTGCAGAACAGAACACTTCATTCAAATAAAATATAATGACAGAAATATGACGAGCATCCTTTATGAATGCCATCAACCAACATCATATTTACAACACCCATCCAAGTTCTAAATGTTTCCCTCCTTGATCGTTCTTAAGTATTGGTGCAGACAGCTGCCTCTGATATTGTCCAGTTGTATCTCTTTGTGCTTACATTAATTACCTTGTTAAATTCCACATAAAAGTCTTAGATACAATTTCCTTTGCTCAGACTCCCTTTACCTCCAGCCCACAGCCCAAAACTCCTTCTCTGCCTGCCTCAGTCTCCCCCATTGTCCCTGAGCACCCCCATTCCATCAGAGAGCTCTCTGAGCAGCCCCTCCAGGTGCTGTTTTCTCTTCTTACTCCCAAGGTTAAGGGCCAGCCCTGAACTTCAAGGCTCCCAAGGGAGCCAAAACAACAGATATCCCCTGGGCAGAGGCTGCAGGGGCACCCCCTCCCCTGCCAGGGGGGATGAGGAGGTGAGGAGGGAGGGAGGGAGACTAAGACCCAGACAATAAAGGGGAGCCTGGTAAGGAGAAGACTCACAAAGGATAGGACCCTAGGCCCAGTATGTGTGGGAGCCTTGAGGCTTGGAGGGAGATGGGAGGAAGACAGGACGACACCAGGTAGGAGGACCCCTGCAGGGCCGGGGACCCTGGTTCAGGCCAGGGTTCAGGAACACAACCCCACAAGAAGGAGCAGTCTCTGGTCAGCCTTTGACCTGATAGCAAGGAAGAAGTGAGCAGGGAAAGAAAGCAAGGAGCATCTTTGCCAGAGGGAGGTGGATAGAGGATATGCAGACTCTCTCTACATTCGCATTTTTATGCCGACTTTTCCATCACCCCTTGGCTTCCTTGAGGTGGGGTGGCTGGACAGAGCTGGAAGCAAATAAACGGTGGTGACAGGCTTAAGGAAGAGGGAAGATCGCAGGTTTTCTCCGAACTCCTCAAGCCCAAACCAAGAAGAGCCGTCAGGTGGACGGTCGTGTCGAGCAGCGAGGGCAGCAGAGAGCCGGCTGGGAAACCCTGGGACACCTGGGTGTTCAGGGCTGGGCCTCGGCCCTCGGGCTGCTCCGAGAGCTCTCAGACAGGATGCGGGTGTGCGGAGACGACCACAGGGACTGAGGCCAGCAGAGAAGGGGCTCTGGGCTGTTCGCAGCACTGTCTGAAGAACGAAGACCCGAGAGCCAGGGATGCGGTCTGGGCCCCACCCGGGCCACCCAAGCAGCTGCTGCCAGGGGCTCTGCCTCTGCTGGGTGTAGGCTCAGCAGCCCTCTGACACCTCACCTCCCTCCCTCCTTCCAGTCGCCCAGGGATGAGGACCCTCTGCTGCCTGTCGGGGTTGCAGGGGAGAATCTATGAGCTCAGTGCCCTAGACTGAAGCCCTGGGAAGGACCAGCGAAGGGACAGGACTTGGCTCCTTGGTCGCTGTACGCCATTTAAGAGTCCCCACCTACACCCATAATGGGCTAAATACCAGGCTGCTGCTGAGCAGGTGAGCCAGAGAAAAAGGCAGCAAGCCTCCCAGCAATGCCTGACCCAGCTCATGACAGGCGCTGCCTCCTTGACCTTGTGAATACTGTGATTTAAATCTCCGTGTCCGACTGTATTTCTATATTGCAAAGAAATAGAGATGGAGAAATCTACCTCAGAAGATAGGTCGGTTTTGCTTATAACCATGTGGAGAGAAGGGGAATACTACTGTTGGTGTCTTATCCAGGCTTCCCACTAAGCAGCTCATTCCAGCTCCCCTGCTTCCTCTCCCTTCCCCACCCGCTCAGGCTCCAGGTGTCCATGCTCCATGAGTCACAGAGGCCAGCGGTGCTCCCTGCCCTGCCCACTCCTGATCACCACCAGACAGCAGGAACAGAACAAGGCACGGGAAGCAGCAAGAGGGTGTCGTGGGAGAGGAACGGAATCCACGCACTCCCCATACTTAGGGCATGCGGGTTCCTCATACAAGCATGAGGACATGAGGCTAAGAAGCATGAGTCTGAAGACAAAATTCAGGATCCAGATCCTTCCTCCCCACCCCCACTGAGGCCATCCTGAAGGACGGTGGAAAGGGGCCCTCAGATGATGTTGGTGGATTCGCTCCTGCCGTGACTTCTCATTCCTAAACCTTCTCGTTGAGAAATACTTCTTTCTTGCATGTATATGAAATGTGCAAAGCATACCTTTTACTGCCCAAATCATGGCAAGAAAATAGTACAGAGAGAAGGGGCCGCAAATCTATCAAAGTAGCTAACAGTTAATAGTTTAAAGATTTGAGGATGGTGCACATGTCAACGTATTGAGTCATTCTTAGGCGGAGGGAGAAACAACCTCAGGTTCTCCTGTCCCATCAATCTAGGGTGCCCTAGACAAGTCCCATCATCTCTCATGTTTTCATGTCCCTGTACATGGTGACCACTGCAGTAACTACTTCCCCTGGTCACCGTGCAATTATGAGAACTGAGTAGGGGTCAAAGGGTCTGAAAATCAAAGAGCTGGAAAAAGGCAAGATGCTCCAAGTGGTTCTCTAGATCATCCTGCACAGGGAAATTAACAATCTCTGAAGGTTTATTAGGCTTTAAATGGACAATTATTTTTCCTCCTTTAAGAAGATATTATGGTTAAGAAAAATATTTTATCCTTCAGCAACTAGTAGTTGTAAACACCCAGGAGGTAGAAATTAAGTTGAAATGGATACATGAATTAGATAGGGATGGATGGATGGAATTATTCATTCTCAGTATACAAAGGTAATAGTGCTGACTCACTGCCCTAGGGTAGGCGTTTGCATTTTCTTCTGAGTGGTGTTGGCTTGCCACTAACAAGAGGCATTGGTAGAACTGCTTGGATCTACTTAGATTCTATTTGGAAAGTGGCCATAAACCAGGAGGACTAAAGCTGAACAGTTTAGCACACCATTGACCTTATCAAATGCCATCCACTAATCCAGAAGTTCTCAACTCTTTTTTCCAGCTGCCAGAACACAGGGCTGTGGATACTCACATGCAGAACATCCTCCCATGATGGAAGAAACCAAGATTATATATAATTCCCGGAGATCTGGCTGAACACCCCCCCGCCCCCAATACACACACACATACACACCCTTTTCTCCTGGTCAAGAAAGATTATACAAATATAAAAGTAAGACTGCTTTTATTACAGGACTAGTCTTGGTTCTACTCTTTATTATTAAAAAGGAAATCACTTGCCAGTTTTGAAATTTAAACTAATTTCATAACAAATCCTGACATCAAGGTGAGCCTACCCCATGGTGTAGCCAACTGTACCTATGATTCTCACTTCCTGAAAAACCCCCAGGAACCTATAGACGTGGAGGCTGGGCCTGCCTGAATGGTCCTGGCTGACCCTTTCGTGACAGCCAGGTGTGGTAAAGCTTGACAGGTGACCCAGAACAGCCTTACCAAGACGGATTTATTGTTGGCTTGGAGCCTGGCGATGGCATTTTCATTCAGCTTGAGTTTCTGCTCCAGGTCTAACTCGGTGCACCGAAGTTCAGCCTAAGAAGAAGAAAGGAAAGATTAAGGAGGGAAGAACCTAGTGCACACAGAAGATGCCAAGGGCAAAGGCACTTTCCACTTCTGAGGTCCTTGCCTTTCTTTCCTGAAAAGGAGTCTGACCTACGCAACTGATCTCAGAAGCCAGCTTAGAGCTCCCTAAACAGAGGTGCGTGAGCCAGCAACCTGCTGGGGCTGAACTCAGCATGAGTCAGCCAAAACGTAGTCAGTGCATAGGCCGTGCTAGTCATCATTTGCCGCATGTATGTGAATTACCTCATATCATCCTTACCACACCCATATTACGCAAATGCGATGATTATTTCCATTTTATAGATACTAAAATCAAGCTGCTTATCCAAGTTCAGCAATGGAATTGAGCCCAGGCCATCTAACGCCAGAATGGTTTACCACTAAGTGTGGTGGCTTGGAGCCAGACATCCAGGTGGGGAGCCCAAGTTTTTTACTTACAGCTAAGACTTTGACAAATTTACTTATGTATAGGAAAAACAAACTTTCCTTTTCTTATACTCACTCAACACAGAACACTTTTGTGACCAAAATGTGGGGGGGGGGCTTATTCCCCTATCAAGCAATTCTTTGACACCAGTTGAGTGTCCTTAAATTTAACTCAATTCTGACACTATCTACTTGGAGATAGCATCAGATCCCACACACTGAGGGCTCAGTCCCCAAGACTGTCCCCCCTCAAACTTCAGATGCCAATTGCAAGTACAGCTGCTCCTGTGCTTCTGACCAAACCAGCCGTAAACTGGAGGTTCCCACAATCCCCTCTTCAAGTTTGATCATTTGCTAGAATGACTCATAGAATTCACGAAAATACTTTTCTTACATCTACCCATTTATTATAAAAACATACAACTGGGGAACACCCAGATGGAAGAGATGCATAGGGCAAGGTAGGTGGGAGGGATGTGGCACACCACCCTCCAGGAACATGTTCAGTATCCAGAAGCTCTCCAAACCCTTCCTTTTGGGGGTTTTACTTAGGCATGACTGATTAAATCATTGGCTACCGGTGATCAACTCAATCATCAGTCCTTCTCCCCTGGGGTGGTGGGGTGGGGGAGGGACTGTAAGTTCCAAACCTCTAGTCCTGTGTGGTTGGTTCCCATGGCAACTAGCCCCTGTCCTGAGGCTATCCAGAAGCCCCCAGCCACCCGTCACTTTATTAGCATAGCAAAGACTCTTTTATTACTGGGGAGATTCCAAGGGCTTTAGGAGCTGTATGCCAGGAAATGGGGGCAGAGTCCAAATATATGTTTCGTATTATTTCACAACTTCACATCTCTAAACTTCCATTTCTTTGCCTGTGAGATGGGGAGAAATGAAGTGCCTACTTCGTAGGGTTATGAGATGATGAACTGACTGAGGTAAAGCATGTTATCGAGCAGCAGGCACATGCATTGTGAGTGTCTCATAAAGGTCAGTGACGGCCATCACCATTAACCTTGTTGCTATTTTGCTATTGTTATTGCTACCATGGTGCTTTCCATTCGTGCTCTGTCTTGGCTCCCGGAGGCAGGCGGAGCCGGTCCTCCCTGCCCCAGCAAGTGCCTGCCTGGGAACCTTGGAATTTGCCTGCTTTGACCCCAGCTCCACTCCTGCCTCCTGGAACTCACTAAACACCTCCTGCCAACAAGTGTGCCAGCGCACCTGAGCCTCTACAAATTCCACAGGCCCTGTCACTTTCCCAGATTGGGGGGGGGGGGGGAATAAACAGCTTTCAGCTTTCACTGCTTTTAATAGCTTCTGTCTGCATTTAAAGCTGTGAATCATTATGCCCTACTAGAACTGAGAGTGCATAAATTAAGTGTCTCTCCATTCTCCCATTGAGCCTGGGGAATTCCAGGCCGCACACTGAGGGAAGCTGCTGCAGATAAGGGGACACACCACACAAGGACACTCTGCAGAAGGACAGCCTGTTCAAGCTCTAGGTCAATGACCTTTCACCCCTGATACCTGAGACCTCAGGGACTGGGGGGGCAGAGAGGGGCGGGCTGTCTGGCCTATTTGGGGGTAATCCTAGAATCTTGATCTATTGCAAAGGCTTACACAGTGACCCACTCCAGGGGAGAGGGGGAAACATGAATGCTTGTTTAAAGGTGATGGAAGATACAACAGAACACATCCTAGCAACAGGCTCCTGCAAGACAGCACCTAAACAGCAGGGACATAGACTGCTAAAGCAATCGGCCCCAGAAAAGCCATAGAAAGACACCCAGAGAGTATTCAGTAAGGGAGTTTCTCTCTGCTGCTGTCTGCAGGCTGCCATAAAAGGAGAAAAGGACTCCTAAGTACTCTCTGAGTGAGTCACCCCAAAGGAAGGCATATCCAACTACCACAAGAGGTAGAGCCGCTTCAGGAGATTTGTATCTCCAGTTATTCCTGTTCCTAGCGAATGACAGGATGCCTCAGCCTCAAGCCTCAGGGTTTCCCAAGATGTCAGCCATATGCACATCTCAGGCCAGGGTGGGTCCTGCACAAAAGCAGTATAGTGGTGCCTATAAGCACAGTCAGCCCTATATCAAAGGGCAGAGAGGGTCCTGCCTACTTCAGCAAGGTAATGACAAATGGGCAAAAGGCACAATATTTAGGGTCCAAAGCCCTGCCACTTGCTGGCTATATGATCTTGGTCAAATCATGTAGTCTCTGCTCTGATACAAGGCCACATAAATATGTTAACAGAATTGTTTCCTCCTTCTGCCTACAGGGCAAACATGGCACCCAGAGCTGCTGGCCAGGAGTCCAGTTACAGATGCCAATGGGAACTGAGGAAGGGGTGAGAAGAGAGAAGAAAATTCCAGATGGTGTCAGTTCCTTCGTATTTCCAACCCTTCTGGAGGGTTTGCCTATGGTATCACTAGAGGTCCACCTGGACACTGACTCTGTACCTCAATCAGCTGGACAGAACCTACTACATGCAGTCCAGTCAAATGAGACGCACACTTCCTGCTCTTTAAAAGCCTGGTAGGATATTTAACAAAAAAAGTTACATAATACTGACTCCAAGGCATTCCTCGGGATTTCTGAAAGATATTCCTTTCCCAACTGGCCACATATCATCCACCCTTTGCTACCAGCACATGGGCTATGAACAAAGCTGGTTAACTGCTCCCCAGACAAGCATGAATACTTCTGGCTCTCAGATACTTGGCTCTTGCTCTACATGGAGGTTGTGTCCACAGTCAGCATCCAGTCCTGAACTTTCTGAGGCCAATGCTGAGACTGATGTAGTGGCCTTGCATGGGAGGTCTTCAAAGATCTATGACAAGGCCCAGCTCTGGTGTTCCCTCCTCCAAGAAACCTGTCTTGCTTTACTCCCAGGGATGGCTCCCTCCTTCGAAGGTGTGGTAGTTGCGTTGTGCCAGCCCTTGGGTACGTTTGGAGCCGTGGTATGTGCCTCGGCTTCCTGATCAGAATCCAAGCTCCCAGAGGGTAGACAGCCCCTCCTAGCCCTTTACCCATAGGAAGCACTCAATAATGTTTGATAAGCTTGAAGAGCAGGACAGAAACATATGCACTTCATGGGTCAGAACAGTCAGGAAAGGCAGTCACAGAAGGAGTCCAAATTTTACAACACACACAGTTTCATTCCCATGGTAGCAAGCCTGAGATTAAGAGAGGCTGAGAGGAGTTAGCAGGCGGCAGGCGAGACCAGCTGCTCTTAAGACCTCAGGGGTGCAGGACACTGGGCCAGGGCAAAGGAAAGTGCTGATGTCCTATTAGGAATAGCTGGGCTCAGCACCTCGAGGCCTGGCCGGGAACCTGGGGCATGGAGAAGGGGACTGGACCCCCCTCCCACAACCAGGCACACCATGCCAGCACCTCAGTGCCCACCCAGAGACCCGGGGCATGGATCCGAGAATTGGACACTCTCCACAACCAGGCACACTGCCAGCACCAAGGAGCATGCCAAAAACATCTCCATGTGGGGGCCCACCACAGCCACCACAATAACCACAGCTGCCATGAAGGTGGCTAGACACCACAACCACCACATAGACGGTCCTCCAGCCACTGGAGTGCATTGACACAAGGAGAGTCACCAGCAGAGATAAAGAAAGGAGGAGGATGTCTCTCTCCACAGAGCCCATTTCATAGTGATGGAAGAGACATCTGCTCTATGATAATATTGGGGGACCTAATCACGCCTCTCAGCATTGGACAGATCATTTGGGCAGCAAATCAACAGAGTACCCATTATTCTTTCAGAGGGAGAGAAGAAATCTAGGGTGATTAGAGCGGGGAGAGGGGAAGGAGAAGGGGATGGGGGAGATTGGACAAGGGGCATAAAGAATAAGTATGATTTGTAACAGTATATATCCTATTAATATTGATTTGATCAACATATCTCAATGTTGAACCCCAAAAATATGTATGATCAATTTTGAGTCAATAAAAATTTTCTAAAAAAAGGAATAGCCAGGTTCTGGAAGCTCAGCAGAATCGAGCAAATAACCAAAGAACACCCACCTCTCAAAGCCCAGCGTCTTTGTCCACTGGCATAGCTAGAAACCATGGGAGCTTCAGAAAGGGCTCACTTGGTTAACTGAGAAATGTCACTCTGTGGACCCGAAGCAGGGTCCCAGCTGCTTTGTAATAGATCTGCAACATAACCAGCACCATCTTAGACAAGCCCAAGGACAAACTGGCGCCGTCCACCTCCTCCCCTCCCCTCCCCCCTTCTCTCTTACAGGAAGCCTCATGGTTTCGGAGAGAATGAAACTTTCAGCGTTTCCGCATGCGCAGAACTCTCCATCCCCACGACTTAACTCAATCCCCACCCCGGAATTACAGTCACCCAGCTCCTGGCGCCAACATACCCATATAAGCTCTACCACCCCCACACCTGGTGCTGTCCCCTTTCCAGGGCAGCCCCAGGCTGTTCCCCACTTTGGTCACAGCCCCGTAGATACTTTTCCTTTAATAAAGCTTGAACGGTACCTGGCATCTCGACTCACTTTCTCTCACTTTGTATCCTCATGGCTGACCCTGCCTTTAGCGGTTTCCTGTATACAACATGCCTGCCTTAGTAATTAGGCCTTAACACGCTCCAAAGTGACCTTCAGCGAGTGACTCCAGCAGGCTTGGGCTAGGTGAAGGGAACACTGGGTTTCTGGAGCCTTAGTTATGTCTGATAACACTTTCAGAATAATCCTGGTGGAGGTTGCAGCCACATCAAGGTACTGTGCCTTCTGGACTGGTCTCTTGAGCTCCTTGCAAGAAATCTTTTGGTTCCTAAAGAAAACTCGTTCTCTGAGCTAAAAACAAGGACACAGGATGGAAGGACCAGATCTCTCTTCAACAGACCAGGAAGCAGCAGGGTGTGGGGTATGGGCTACAGCACTGTACCTACAGCCATGGTTGCTTTTCAGCACAAATGCTGCCCTAGAGCCCCTTACCCAATTGTCTTTATCTTACTCAGCTCTCTCCTAGGATGCCTGAATTTAAAGTTTTGCACATGCTCTACACAACTCCTCTGCTCAGAATTACAATGACCCTAAGTCTCTGTAATAAGGTAAGTGCCCCACATTTAAAATTTATGTCATATCTGTGTTGGTACAGGGATAGAACATTTCTGCAAGGAAAGAAGAAAGTGTACAGAGTGTTAGCCTCCGAGGAGAGAGGGAAGGAGTGGGGATGTGGGTGGGCTAGTGACCCTCTTTTCCTAGCAAAATCTATTGCATCGTTTAGAGGAGATTGTTTTTTAACATTGTCATGCATCACTTTTCCAGTTGAAAATAACAAAATTCAGATATTATACCCAAAGAGAAAAGCAGTCCACCTTGTCTTAATATCTCTGGTATGTGTGTGGCAGGTTTTTGGTACCAAAAAGAAAAAAAAAAAGAAAGAAGGTTATAATGCTGTGATTTTGGAGTCCTTCCTTCAAGTCCCTCCAGTAAGCTTCTGGCTTTCCAGAGGCTTCCATTCCTCACTCCGTGACTTCGTCAACTGCATGAGCTTGGACAAGTGTGGTGGAGAGAATGAACCCCCACCTCATGGAGTTATTTGAGGATTGGAGCAGACCCACGAAAGGCAGTTAGCACATGGCAGTACTCAGTGAAGACGATTTTCCTCAATTACGTGGAGCTCTTCTTTTCCTTCTATCTACTTGTTCATCTACCTGTTCTCCCGACAGGACATTCCCTGACACTGGAAATGCTGGAAACAGTTGGCAAGTTTCCCAGGCCAGAAATGGTGACTCATTAGCATCTGTAATACAGAGCTTTCCAGAACAATTCCCATAGCACTGGACGGAATCTGTGTCTCAGAACAGGCATAGAGGACGGGCCCTGGCAAGTAAACCCTCTTTTCCAGAAACCTCTTTCCTTTGCTGCGCAGGAACATATGCCAAGAGAGTGCTGTGGGCCTGCCGGCTGTGTGCCACGCGGATAGGGAACAGTTGTGAGAGCAAATGTAAGGAATGTGGGACGAAAGTCAGCTGCATTCCCTCCTGGAAAAACAAGCACTCGCCGAAAGTCAACACAGGAGAAACAAAGCACATAAAGGGGTTAAATCAGTTCCCAGGAACTCCTCCAGGCTCTCAGCTTAAGGGCAAAGAAAAGCTAGCTGTTCTAGAAACAGCTCCTTTATCTGATGGAAATTAAATTGCAGGCTATGAGCGTGGTGTTTCTCAGTCGCTCCTGATGTCTCTACCTGGTGAGGAACATTTATTTTCCCTAAGTTAAGCCTCCCTTGACATCATACCCAGACATAAGTTTCAAATTCCATGTTATCTTAGCAGTTTTCAAGCTCTTGGATTTCACATCAGTTATCTCTAGAGGGGCACTTTCTACTGGTCTCTTGTTTGGGGTAAAGAGGAAAAGAGAAATGAGGGAAGAGGTTTATTCTTTCCTTTTGAGTTTCTGCCAAGGTTTGCACTCAGACGCAGCCAGAAACATCACTGCTCTAAGCCCCACCGCTTCTGCATCCCACACCCAAACACACATCACCAAAAGCTACATGAGAAATAGCAGGAAGTGCAGGGACAGTGGGACAGAGATGGGGACACAGTGACCTACTTCAGGCAGTTTCCAAAACCAAGCCCAACAGGTATTTATGCTGACCAAACAGCCAGGTACTAAGGCTAAGGTCCTTTTCTTGTGCACACAGAGCACAGAAATGACATGGGCAGACCCCGGAGCTGCGGCATGGCTCTCCCTGGGCACGCCATCCTCTGCCACCCTCTCCCAGATGGCTATACCCCTGCACTCACCTCCTTGTCCCTGCGGGCTGCATCCAGAGAGACTGTGGTGTGACCCCTGTGCTCCTCCTGGCCACACTCCTGACAGATGCACTGCCGATCAGGGCAGCAGAAGGAGACCAGCGGGCTGTGGTGGGCAGGGCAGGTGCGCAGGTCACAGTCCTTCACCGGCTCGGTCAGCTGATGGCTATGCAGTTTGCTATTCTCCTGGTGTGGCCGCAGGTGCTCCTCGCAGTAATTCACCATGCAGGTCAGACAAGACTTCACTGCCTTCACCCTGCTGGTCCCCAGGCAGAAGTCACACAGGATCTCCTTTTCCCCCTTGCTGTCAGGCGCTCCCTGCTCTGTGGAGCTGCTGCCCTGTCCATCTGTCTCCCCCCGGGGCCTTCCCAGGGAACTGACGTCCTCTTCTTCTGCCAGGCTGGCCGACCCAGAGTCTGGGCTGAGAGGGGCCAGTGGGTGAGTGGTGGCCCCGGGCAGTGGCCCTGCAGCCATCAGATCCAACTCAGCCATCTGGGAGGCTCTGCTGCCTACGCTGTCCTTCCTCCCACACTTGGCCCAGGATCTGTGCAGCTCAAGTCAAACAAGAGCCACGCCTAGATGACTGCAGCTGCCACCGGATTTTAACTGTTTCCTTCCTCCCAGAGGAAGCTCACTTACTCATTAGCCATGCTCCGAGATTGGATGACAGCCAGCTGCAGTGACAACAAGGCAGCTGGATTACTCAGGCTCAGGACAGCCAGCTCAGGCCCCTCCTCGGGTCCAGCCCCTAAACTTCTATTCTGATGTGAATCTTTTGTATCCCACATGCTATGCCGAAGACTACGTGTGTCTGTGGCTGCTCTGGAAAGGACTGGAGATTCCTGAGCTCTCTTGTAAGCCCATGTGTCTTTGTGTGGTCTGACAATCTAAATTTTGTTTTAAAAGGGATCCAAATGGAAGGACTTCAGCAGGAGGGCAGACATTCACCACTTCTATTTCACAGACCTGTACATGAGCAGTTAGGAACAGGATGCTTATTTCAGACCTGGACCTTTCCATACCACCGTCTTGCACATTCCAGGAGACAGACTTCACATTGTGTTCAGTGGGGATCAGGAAGGTCAAGAAAGACCCTGTCTCCTTCCACAGAAAGCTCTGTTCAGATAGCCCTTCCAGGCTACACATGCTGCCCTGGGGTCCCCAGAGAGGGACATGTGTGAAGAAATAGGCCTTCTGCCCAACCTAACAAATGTTTCTAGACATGGTGTATTAGTTTGCTAGAGCTGCCATAACAGAGTACCACAGACAGTTTAGTTTCAACAACAGACATTTATTTCCTCGTAGTTTGGGAGGCTAGAAACCCAAGGTCAAGGCGACAGAGGGTTGGTTTCTTCTAAGCCTTTCTCCTTGGCTTGTAGATGGTTCTCCTGCATGTTCACAGGATCTTCCCTCTGTACGTGTCTGTGTCCTAATCTTCTCTTCTTATAAGGACACCAGTGAGATTGGATTAGGGCCCACCATAGTGACCTCATTTAACTTTAATTAGCTGTTTAAAGGCCTTATCACAGCTGCCGCCAAGGTGCTCCATCCTTCCGAGAAAGCTGAGGCCATGCTGGGGTGAGGCCCTCACTTCACACAGTGACTAGCACCGTACAAGGCAGTGCCAGCCTACACTCGCCCGCACCACGGCCTGCATCTCCGAGTTCACCTGCCTCTACTTAGCTCATTCTGCATGACAACAAGGTGACCATCATGGAGCATAAGGGCAATGCCCTCATTAAAGCAGCTGGTGTAAGTGTAGAACTTTTGGTCTGGCTTGTTTGCAAAGGCCCTGGCCAACGTCAGCATCAGGAGCCTCATCTGCAGCACAGGGGCTGGTGGACCTGCCCCCAGCAGGAGGTCCTGCCCCGTCCACCCCCACGGCCCCAGCTGAGGGGTAGAAAGTAGGAGCAAAGAAAGAAGAATTGAGGAGGTTGATGATGACCGGGGCTTTGGTCTTTTTGACCAAATCTCTTTTGTAATGCATTGAATAAAAAGCTGAACTCTAAAAAAATGAAAATACATTAAAAAAATTTTTTTTAAATTTAAAATGACCCCATCTCCAAATACAGTCACATTCTGAGGTACTGGGGGTTAGGACTTTGACAAACAAATTTTGGGGGGAGGGGACACAATTTGGCCCATAATACATGGCCTTTGGATGAGACAGGAAGCTTCCAGCACCTGAGAAGAAGGAACTGTGACATGTGACTGCTAGATGGGGTACACAGTGGACTCCAGATTTGCTGGATGCACGGAGGAATCTAGGATTAGTCCACAATACTAAAGACCTAGACTTCTGCATCCTGGAAAGGTTCCACAGCTTTCCCCAGGATTCATTCAGATACACATGTGGACTTAAACTGATTTGGAAAGCTAAGGGGAAGGGAGAGAGACAGGTGGAGTGGGAGGGAACGGTCCAGCCAGCCTGGAGAGCAGGGTTAGGAGGGTCCCAAGACACTCCACTCCCTGTGGCTCTGCACCCCTGGGGTGAGTTCTGCAGTCTTTGGATTAAACTAGATGGACACAGGGTCACTGTCACTGACCATGACATTTCAGAAATCCAAGAAACCCAGAGGCTACTCTGAGTTGGAGGGCTGGAACATTTTAAAAATTCATCCCAGATGCAGCCCTGTTTATTATCAACCATACATAGAATATGCATATCATGATTGCCTAAAAGCAGCTCTTTTTAGCAATATAATAGTGTCCCTGTCCTCACTGCCCTGTTCCTCTGCTGAAGACCTCCCAGAAGAGGTTCCCTTGTATCTAATTTCATGGGTATTTTTTGTTTTATTTTGTTTTGTTTATCTCCAGCCAGTAGGGAAAGGAGATGGCTGCTACCAGACCAGACTGTTCTCAGGGCTTCCCCCAATACTAATGGGTAAGTTTGCTTTCCCTTTAATTCCTTTTTCAGAATGATCTGGTTCTGGGAGCTGAACTGGTCCACCCACACGTCACAGAGCCTTTGACCTTTCTGGAAAAGAAGTGAGGCAGTTCCCTGTCTGGACCACTCCACAGCCTCAAGGGTGGATTAGATGTCAATGCAGCCTCGGTTTCCAGGTGGCCTCTCGCATGTCCCTCATTCTTTCCCTCGTTATCTCATTCCCACCTTTTTTCTTCTTTCGGGAATTGTTTTCGGGCCTGTCCCTTCTCTATGGCTGATCTTTAAGGGCAGCTCATGAGCAATGCTCAGACCTTCATCAGTGACCTGTTGGAACCATGAGCTGCTATTAAAGAAAAGATTATTCAAAGATAATTGTTAAAGCATGGTAAGGAAGACTTTATTCAGGACCACTGTGATAGGTGTAGGGACCACTGCAACAGGGTCTTGCAGTTGGGCAGAGAGATAGGGCTCAACTCTGAATACGGCATGGGCAAGTGGGAATTTATAGCCAAGGAGCAGGGTGGGGGTCAGGAAATGGAAAATTACTAAGAGGAAACATCAGGGGTAAAAGGGATTCTGGCTAAACTGACCTAACAGGATTCTTGCTGAAGACAGGCCAGGGTGATCAGATGTCACCTGGGGGACAGTGGAGACTGAGGAACCTGGTCAGATATCAAGGATGATCAGATATAGAGGATGGGGTGTTCTTGCTAAACTGACTTAGCAGGGTTCTTTGCTAAAATTGGATTTTATAAAGAAGTGCACAGATCGGCCTAGCGGACTATCAGACATTCCACGATGACGTGGAAATCAGAAAATTTGAATTTTGGTCCCAGCCTGGCCTGGGCAAATCATTTGTCCTCTCTTAACTTCAGTTTCCTTGTCCATAAAATGAATGTGTTGGCCTAAGTTAGGGCTGGCGAATAGATTTCTGGTTTGGCTTTCTGCGGAATTAGGTTGGGGAGGGCTTAAGTTAACATCTGAGCTTATTGGGAAAATGTGCCATGCTCACACCATGATTTCTGGCATGGGCATGGATGGAGAGTGGTGGTCCCTCTGGAGGCTTGTCTCCAGCCCTCTGGGGCCACAGAATTCCCCACAACTTCTAAATCGCCTCTACTGCCGACCATCAAAACAGAGCCTTCAGAAGGATACTGCCCGGCCCAAGCTCTGATCCCACCTCCAGGGACTGTAAGCCATCTCATCAAGCCTCAAATTCCCTTGCTCAACATCTCAGCACCAGAAAATTGAGGTTATAAAGTCACATGATTCTGCTAAATGCGAATTCACTATCAAACAAAATGCTCCCCAGCCACCATGCCCCTTTCCTCTCCCTGGGCCTGGGGCATCCTGGTTATCCTGTCTCTTCATGAACTTTGCTCTGCCTCCTTGCCTTAACTGAAACTTGGAATGTCCCCTAAAGGCCCTGTTTCTCCTGCACCCCTCGGCTGGTGCTGTTCCTCCTGCATATCTCAGAGCCCTGGTGGGGTGGGAGCGTGTCTTCCTACACCCCCATCCAACATCCACACTTTCCTAAGCCAAACCTGCCACCAGGAATGTTAGGGCCAAAGTGTGATTTGGTATTCTTTTCCAGAATTCAGGGAGGTTTCCCTTGCCAGAATTTTGACGACTCAAACTATAACAAGACATGTGGTAGGTAATTGGTAGGTAGGCAGGTAATTACAGTCTTCCCTCGGTATCCATGGGGAGTTGGTTCCAGGACCTCCTCGGATGGACACTCAAGTCCATGATAAAAAATGGTGTGGTACCTGCATGTAACCTACGCACGTTCTCCCTATACTTTAAATTGTCTCTGGATTACTTAGAATACCTAATACGATGTAACTGCTATGTAAATAGTTGTTATACTGTATTGGTTAGGGAACAATGACAAGAAAATGTCTGTTAAAAAAAGTCCTAAAGACCCAACTTTTTAAAAAAATTTTTTTGATCCACAGTTGGTTGAATCCCCAGATGCAGAACACATGTGTGCAGAGGGCCAGCTGTATTAACCTTTCACCCAGCTGAGTTTGTGACAAATAATCTCAACAACTAACAAACTCTCAAAGTGGCACATTGTTGGGCTCTTTTACCTGCCCATAATCCCGCCGACGGGGCCAAATGTCAAGCTAAGGCTGGGTCTGGAGCTCACAGACCCCTCAAGCCTGTTGTCCAGACTGGGTCACAAACCCTTCACACACCAGGCTGGGTCTCCAGACCCCTCACATGCCAGGCTGGGTCACCAGACCCTTCACATGCAGGTCTATGAGCTAGGTAACCAGCAAACAGGTCTGTGGAAGTAGGTTGGAGAGCATAGCCACACAGAGCAGACACCTGAGACAGATGCCAGCCAAGCTGCAGCACCACACGTGCACATTAATTCCACCCACATACAACTTGCTTACAAAGAATGCGCCGCACCGCCCCCAATCTGACCTAAGGGGAGGGGGCCTGATTAAATTATTCTATTTTCCCAACACATATAAACAATACACTCCAACTATAGTAGATTGGATTATGTTCCCCCAAAATTCATTGAAGCTTGAATTGTATCCCCCACGTTTTATGTATTAGAAACTTAGGCCCCACTGTGACTGTTAAGAGGGTGGGAAATCCTATTATGGTAATTGAAAAGTGGAGCCTTGAAGAGGTGATTGGATTTTAGGACCGTGCAGTAGTGAATGGATTAAAAATGGTGGTCGGGGGCGTGGTTCTGAGGGCTTTAAAAGAAGGGGAGAGCCTGTCTTTCTCTGTCTGCTCACTCTGCTCTCTCTTCTTCCACCATCTTGCAATGTGAGACCCCTGGGTCACTGTCACCACCACCAGATGGACTTTGGACTTCCCAGCCTCAGAAACTGTAAGCAATAAACTTCATTGTCTTTATAAACCACCCAGTTCCGTGTATTCTGTTATAAGCAACAAAAATGGACTAATACACCAACAGAGCCCCTCCTGGGCTAGGAGCTTGAGGCCATCCCTGTGAGGAATCTAGAATAAGGTCAGAAGCGCTTTCATAACGTAGAGATGCACCAACAGTTCCTGGCTGAAGAAGTTCCCCAGGCTTGTCTCCCAAGCAAACAACCTTCAGTTTGTCTCTTCAAAAGTCACACTGGATTTTTTCATTCGTGTCTCTGAGAACTACGGTATAATAAGTCCAGAACTGCACAAATTGAAGCCTAATTATCTTTATGGGTTATGCCTAAAATGTCAGAACAACCTAACGTCATAACAATCTGAGTAAATCTTTTAAAATACACAACAAATGTTCTCTCTTGCCCTGGGACAGAATATGGTATGCAAGGCTGGCTCGTCCCTGAGGCCCTAAGCTAACTATTGTTTTGGCACTGCTGGTTTTCTGGAATGTGGGCAGCACACAGTCAAAATGGTCACCTTTAATCTTGCTATTTGCTGGGAAACCACACATTCCAGGAACCTACTCACCCTCACAAAGGTCAGAATTATCTCAGGCCAGCCAGGGTGTGATCAGGCCAGCACAGTAAGGAAAGCACTCAGCAGCTCAGCAGGCAAAGGGCCTGGGCGGGCCAGGCTTGCTGGGCAGGCAGACACACACACGTTCACAGAGCTGCAAGCCACAGGGTCAGGGTGAGGGAACTCTTGTTTCTGCTAGTGAGGTACAGACCTTCAGAGTTGGAAGGAACCTTAGAAAATCATTCCCTCCACCCTCCTTCCCAACATTTGTAAATAAGGAAGCTCAGGCTTAATCTTTTAACAATAAGTAAGGACTACTGACCCAGATCCCTGAAAAAACATTTTTCATTCTAGGGCCAAAAACATGCCCGTTCCTCCAGGGACTGTTGTGGCTGGGATCAGAGACCAATGGGTCATTTTCTCTATAAATAACATACTTCTGCCTCACCAAAGGCCCCCAGGAATGGCTCATGTCTCAGGGACCACTGAAGCTCAATTCTTAATTCCACCTCCCCTGGGACACCCATTTGCTCAAGTGTTTTGATTTCTACAACATTGTTGAAAACCAGATGGTTAAAGAACGCTCCATATTTCTGTACCCCTGATTGTCTGGGTGAACGAAGCTGATATTGTAGATGTGTTTCCCAGGATGAGGGGCAGCCCTCCACCAATGCACAGGGCATCGACTCAGGAAGTAAATGAAATGCTGAAAATGCTCAAAAGAAGATGTAGGACTACCGCATCCATGAGAGTGAAATCAGCTGTCTTGCAAAGAATACTTTAATAGGAAGGAAGAAATTTATTATGTGGTGTATGTTTTGGGAGGAATCCAGACGTGGTCAGAAAGGAAATCTGGAGTTAGAAGCATCAAGGGGTCAGAGTCCTGATCCCAGCACCTACCAGCTGTGTGACCTTGGTAAGGAGCTTAACCTCTCTGAATCTCAGTTTCTTCCTCTTAAATGTGGATGTAGTATCTGCTCCAACTACCTTACAAGTGGTTTGTGAGAAAACGAAAGCGAAGACATCATACAAGTGCAAGTGGATCTGTGTACTAATAATATTATGGTCACAAGTACATCTGGGGGTGTTCTAGCTCTGCAAATGTGGCCCACACCACACGTGCATCCTGATACCCTCTTCTCAGTAAAGAGAATGGCACTTTCTGCGGCTCTGGAATCAGACCCTCTGGGTTCAAACCTCCAGGGATGACCTCAGACAAGTTCCTTAACTTCTCTGTATTTCCCCAAATGGAGATAACAATCATACTGAACTCACAGGGTAGCTGAGTATTAAATTCTATCATATATGTTCATGCATGGACTTTGTGTTCAATAGGCTAGCTGTTGTCATGAGTTACTATTACTTGCAGATTTAGCAGAATGCAAACAGTGGCTAAGAAGGTTGCCACTTGCGCTCAAGTGGCTTAGAGGCTGTGTCTCCTTCCTGCACATCTGGTTCTTCTGTCTCATTCCCAGCCCTTTCTTGTCCAGCTCGTTAAGCTAAGGAACCATTTCTGCCTCAGTTTCCCACTCTTTTCCCTCCAAACATTAACCCTTCATGTGCCACCTCAAATTCAGTTCCCCCTTCTTCCCCAATCCCTTCATAATTACTGATTTTCCCCTTTCCTCATTGCCCCTACAATTTCTCACCTATTCCAATAATATGATATTTGGGGCTCAGAAAACATTATCCCAAAGTGAAGGCCTCAGAGGCAGCATCAAAAGCAAAGTTTGTGTCTGACCCTCTCCTGCCTTCCTCACCCCTCTCTCTGCCCCAGGCAAGCCATAGAAACTAGAACCCCTGTTCCCCAAGGTGGGCCACAAAAACCAGAACCCCTTTTTCCCAAAGCCAGCCATAAAACCTAAAAATATTACTCTAATTCCCCCCACTCCCTGGTGTAACAGCTGGCCATAAAGAAATTAAGACCCTCATGGTGGGGGGTTGGGGTTTCTTTGAACTTCTAGTTCATATTCACCTCTATTATTTACATACATTCTATTTTGAATCCGTGAGTTGACAGTTATCAAACGTCATCTTTCACATAGTTGGGTCCTTGGAACATTCAGCCCGACCTCCCAATAACAGAGCATTTTTGCCACAAAGCTGTGATTTTCTTTCATGTGTCTTCTGGAGTTTAGGAGCAGATCTGTCTTTGAAACATGCCACTGCTGCTGCCAACGCCTCCACCACCATCATCATCACAGCTAACTACTCATTCAGGGCAGGGACTATGCTAAGCAGTGAATACAGGTTGTCGCTATGAGATAGGGTTTTACAGATAAGAAAGCAGTAGTTTAATGAGATTGGGTAACTGGCCCAAAGCCATACTTTTAATATACAGTGGAATCAGAATCAGAATTTTTTTTTTTTTTTTTTTAAAGATGACTTGCTTTGCCCAGCGCGGGGCTTTCTGGAGCCTGCAGGCCGGCCTCCCCTCCCACTCCCTCCGCGGTTCTCTGGCGGGGCTGGTGGCGTGGGGCGTCCCCGGCCAGTATCGGGAGGGCAAGGAAGTACGGGCGGGCCGACTGTCACTCCACCACACCCTGGACTCCGGCCCCGGTAAACTTCCTGTTACTGGGAGGCAGTTACCATCTCTGCGGCCACCAGTTCGGAAAAAAGCCTAACCAATTTCTGGTTGGGAATAGTGTGGTAGGAGAGTTCCCAGGTCCGCTTGAACCTGCCGGAAAGCTGGCTGCAGGCGGGCACTAGACTCGGTTTATACCGGGGGGATACAAAGGTGAACAAGTCCCGAGAAAGATCTACACAGTGCTACAAAGGCACCCAGAGCGACCAGTCGTCTGTGCCTAGCAAAAACCTGGTAGACTTCCTGGGCGAGGCAGTGCCGAGCAGGGTCTTGAAGGCCCAGCTGATAGACGAGGGTTGCAGAAGACACGCCCCAGCCCAGCACAGTGCGCACAGAGTGGGGAGAGGTGGCCAGGGAGGCGGAGACTTGACAGAAACCACACACCCTGTGGGGTCACCACTGCACGATCTAACAGCCTGGGCCAGAGCACACGGAACAGGGAGAAGTCCTGCACAGGAAGTGAAAGCTCAACAGCGATCACACACCCTGTGGTACGTGATCCACCAGCCCAGCAGAGTCCAAGCTGACCAGAAAGGTGGCTCCCCGGAGAAGCCCAAGACCCGAGGCAACCACACATACAAGGCACTAGAGGCCAACTGAGCAGCCACGGAGGTAGCCATACGAAATTGGCAACCACAGCAACATCCTAGTTATTCATTAGTCTCAAACCGGTGGACTGTGAAACCCCCTGCCACAATGAATAAACATAAAAAAAAGATACCAGAAATACAAAAAATCAAGAAAGTACACCACCAAAAGTTAATAAATCTCAAACTCTAGATTCTATAGAAAAAGAAGCCCTTGAAATGACTGACAAGGAATTTCGAGTGATAATTCTAAGGAAACTGAATGAGATACAAGAAACCACAGCTAGACATCATGATGAAATGAGGAAAAGTATACAGGACCTGAAAGAGGAAATGTACAAAGAAATAAATGTCCTGAAAAATAATGTAGCAGAACTTGCTGAACTGAAGAAGTTATTCAGCGAAATAAAAAACACAACGGAGAGTTTAACTAGCAGGCTTGTCGAAGTTGAAGAGAGAACCTCTGAACTTGAAGATGGGCTGTTTGAAATAACACAAGCAGACAAAAAGAAAGAAAAAAGAATCAAGGACATTGAAGAAAATCTTAGAGAGATATCAGACAACCTTAAGCGCTCAAATATCTGAGTCATGGGTATTCCAGAAGGGGAGGAAAATGGAGATTCCACTGAAAACATATTCAACAAAATAGTGGCAGAAAACTTCCCAGGTATAGGAAAAGTCACAGATCTTCAGATCCAGGAAGCTCAACGATCTCCAAACGTATACAACCAAAAAAGGCCTTCTCCAAGACATGTCATAGTCAAACTGGCAGAACTCAGAGACAAAGAGAGAATCTTAAAAGCTGCAAGAGAGAAGCGTCAAATCACCTATACGGGAGCGCCAATCAGGCTAACATCAGACTTTTCATCACAAACCCTAAAAGCTAGAAAGGAATGGGATGATATTTTCAAAATACTAAAGGACAAAGATTGCCAGCCAAGAATACTCTACCCTGCAAGGCTATCCTTCCGAAATGATGGGCAAATAGTATATTTCTCAGACAAACAAAAACTGCAGGAGTTCACTAACACACGACCACCCTTACAAGAAATCCTCAAGGGAGTACTGGGTTTGGTTCCTGAAAACTACCAAAAAACTACCACTGCCATAAAAACCCAAGAAAAATCAATACCCACTAGTATAATAAAAATGGCATTCATGAAGAGAAAACAAGCAAACAAAAACGCTATCTACAACCTGAGGAACCAACAAACACAGAAACCAAACAGTAAATCAGAAAGCAAGGAACAAAAGACACCTAAGACAACCAAACAACCAATAAAATGCTAGGAATAAATCAACACCTTTCAATAACAACCCTTAATGTAAAAGGCTTAAATTCCCCAATCAAAAGACACAGACTGGCTGACTGGATCAAAAAGGAGGACCCAACTATATGCTGCCTACAAGAGACCCACCTCACCCATAAAGATTCACACAGACTAAGAGTGAAAGGATGGAAAAAGATTTACCATGCAAACAGAAAAGAAAAACGAGCTGGAGTAGGTATTCTTATATCTGACAAAATAGACTTTAAACTAAAAACCATAAAAAGAGACAATGAGGGACACTACTTAATGATAAAAGAACTGATCCATCAAGAAGACATAACAATCATAAATATGTACGCACCCAATGTTGGAGCAGCCAGATTTATAAAACAAACTCTATTAGACCTAAAGAAGGAAATAGACACTAATACCATAATAGCAGGGGACCTGAACACCCCACTGTCAATATTAGACAGATCATCTAGGCAAAGAATCAGTAGAGAAACACAAGATCTAAACAAGACTCTAGACCAATTGGAATTGGCAGATATCTATAGAACATTCCACCCAACAACCTCAGAATATTCATTCTTCTCAGCAGCACATGGATCATTCTCCAGGATAGATCACATATTAGGTCACAAATCAAGTCTCAATAAATTCAAAAAAATTGGAATTATCCCATGTATTTTCTCAGAACACAATGGATTAAAACTAGAAATTAATAACAAACGAAACTCTGGAAACTATACAAACACATGGAAATTAAACAGCATTCTACTTAATGACATATGGGTCCAAGAAGAAATCAAGCAGGAAATCAAAACTTTTATTGAAACTAATGAAAACAATGATACATCATACCAAAACCTGTGGGATACTGCAAAAGCAGTATTGAGGGGGAAATTTATTGCATTAAACGCTCACTTCAGAAGAATGTAAAGATGGCAAGTGAACAACCTAACACTTCACCTTAAAGAACTAGAAAAACAAGAACAATCCAAACCTAAAGTTAGCAGACAGAAAGAAATCGTTAAGATCAGAGCAGAACTTAATGAAGTTGAAACCCAAAAAACAATACAAAAGATCAATGAATCAAAAAGTTGGTTTTTTGAAAAGATAAATAAAATTGACAAACCATTAGCATAGCTAACAAAAAAAAAGAAGAGAGAAGACTCAAATAACAAAAATTAGAAATGAAAAAGGCGATATTACAACTGATTCATCTGAAATACAAGGAATCATTCGAGACTACTATAAACAACTATACGCCAACAAATTTGAAAATCTGGAGGAAATGGATAAATTTCTGGACACACACAAGCTCCCAAAACTGAACCGTGAAGACGTAGAAAATTTGAACAGACCAATAACAATAAAGGAGATTGAAGCTGTTATCAGAAGGCTCCCAACAAAGAAAAGCCCAGGACCAGATGGATTCACAGCAGAATTTTACCAAACATTCAAAGAGGAATTGACACCGATTCTTTACAAACTATTCCAAAAGACTGAAACGGATGCAAATCTCCCAAACTCATTCTATGAAGCAAACATCATCCTGATACCAAAACCAGGTAAAGATATAACCAAAAAAGAAAACTACAGGCCGATACCCTTGATGAATATAGATGCAAAAATCCTCACTAAAATACTAGCAAACAGAATACAGCAACACATACAAAAAATTATTCATCACGATCAAGTGGGATTCATCCCAGGGATGCAAGGTTGGTTCAACATACGCAAATCAATAAATGTGATACACCATATCAATAAACTCAAACACAAGGACCATATGATCATCTCTATAGATGCTGAAAAAGCATTTGATAAAGTTCAGCACTCATTCATGACAAAGACCCTCTATAAGTTAGGTATAGAGGGAAAGTATCTCAACATAATTAAAGCCATATATGCCAAACCCACTGCCAATATCATCCTGAATGGGCAAAAGCTGAAAGCTTTTCCTTTAAGAACAGGAACTAGACAAGGATGCCCACTCTCACCACTCCTATTCAACATAGTGTTGGAAGTACTAGCCAGAGCAATCAGAGATGAGAAGGAGATAAAGGGCATCCAGATTGGAAAAGATGAAGTCAAACTGTCCCTGTTTGCAGATGACATGATCCTATATATCGAACAGCCTAAAATCTCTACAAAAAAACTGCTGGAATTGATAAATGATTTCAGCACAGTAGCAGGATACAAAATCAACACACAAAAATCAGTAGCATTTCTTTTCTCCAATAGTGAACATGCAGAACGAGAAATCAAGAAAGCCTGCCCATTTACAATAGCCACCAAAAAAATAAAATACTTAGGAATTGAATTAACCAAGGAGGTGAAAAATCTCTATAATGAGAACTACAAACCACTGCTGAGAGAAATTAGAGAGGATACAAGAAGATGGAAAGATATCCCATGCTCTTGGATTGGAAGAATCAACATAGTGAAAATGTCCATACTACCCAAAGTGATAAAAAAATTCAATGCAATCCCCATCAAAATTCCAAAGACATTTTTCCCAGAAATGGAAAAAAGTATTCAGACATTTATATGGAACAATAAAAGACCATGCATAGCCAAAGCAATGCTGAGCAAAAAAAATAAAGCTGGAGGCATAACACTACCTGACTTTAAGCTATACTACAAAGCTATAATAACCAAAACAGTATGGTACTGGCATAAAAACAGACACACTGACCAATGGAATAGAATAGAGAATCCAGAAATCAACCCACACACTTACTGCCATCTGATCTTTGACAAAGGCACCAAGCCTATTCACTGGGGAAGGGACTGCCTCTTCAGCAAATGGTGCTGGGATAACTGGATATCCATATGCAGGAGAATGAAACTAGATCCATACCTCTCACCGTATACTAAAATCAACTCAAAATGGATTAAGGATTTAAATATACACCCTGAAACAATAAAACTTCTTAAAGAAAACATAGGAGAAACACTTCAGGAAATAGGACTGGACACAGACTTCATGAATACGACCCCAAAAGCACAGGCAACCAAAGGAAAAATAAACAAATGGGATTATATCAAACGAAAAAGCTTCTGCACAGCAAAAGAAACAATTAACAGAGTTAAAAGACAACCAACAGAGTGGGAGAAAATATTTGCAAAATATACATCTGACAAAGGATTAATATCAAGAATATATAAGGAACTCAAACAACTTTACAAGTAGAAAACAAGCAACTCAATTAAAAAATGGGCAAAAGAGCTAAGTAGGCATTTCTCTAAGGAAGATATACAAATGGCCAACAGACATATGAAAAAATGCTCAACATCACTCAGCATCCGGGAAATGCAAATCAAAACCACACTGAGATACCATCTAACCCCAGTTAGGATGGCTAAAATCCAAAAGACTCTGAACGATAAATGCTGGGGAGGTTGCGGAGAAAAAGGAACTCTCATACATTGTTGGTGGGACTGCAAAATGGTGCAGCCTCTATGGAAAATGGTATGGAGGTTCCTCAAACAATTGCAGATAGATCTACCATATGACCCAGCTATCCCACTGCTGGGAATATACCCAGAGGAATGGAAATCATCAAGTCGAAGGTATACCTGTTCCCCAATGTTCATCGCAGCACTCTTAAAATAGCCAAGAGTTGGAACCAGCCCAAATGTCCATCATCAGATAAGTGGATACGGAAAATGTGGTACATCTACACAATGGAATACTACTCAGCTATAAAAACGAATGAAATACTGCCATTTGCAACAACATGGATGGACCTCGAGAGAATTATATTAAGTGAACCGAATCAGGCACAGAAAGAGAAATACCACATGTTCTCACTTATTGGTGGGAGCTAAAAATTAATATATAAATTCATACACACACACACACACACACACACACACACACACAACCGGCGGGGGGGAGAAGATATAACAACCATAATTACTTGAAGTTGATACGACTAGCAAACAGAAAGGACATTGTTGGGGGGGTGGGGGGAGGGAGAAGGGAGGGAGGTTTTGGTGATGGGGAGCAATAATCGGCCACAATGTATATCGACAAAATAAAATTTAAAAAAACAACAACAACAACAAAGCAAATAAAATAATCATAATAAGCTTAGACCAAAAAAAAAAAAAAAAAAAAAGATGACCGGTAAGGGGATCTCAACCCTTGACTTGGTGTTGTCAGCACCACGCTCTCCCAAGTGAGCGAACAGGCCATCCCTATATGGGATCCGAACTCGTGGCCTTGGTGTTGTCAGCACACTCTCCCGAGTGAGCCATGGGCCGGCCCCACAATCAGAATTTAAATGCACACTTGTGACTCCAAAGCCAGAAAAGGTCCCAGGTAGACAGTGTGGGGACCTTTTCCTATCTCTGATCCTGGGATAAGACAGGGCTACTCCTAGGTATCTTTCAATCCCTCAGTAGAGATTTGTGAGGTGGTCACTCACGAGCAGATGTGTGGACATTTCTTTTGAGCTGGCTGGTAGAAGAGAAGCGGGGCTGTCCATCCCTCAGTCTCTATCTGCCCTTCAGCTCTGTCTTCTCCGGAGCCTTCTCCTCAAGAGAGGAGGAAATGGGCACAGTACTCCCCAATGAACTGGCACTTTCCCTCTCTCCTGACACATCTTTCCTAATTTTAACTCTTTTTTAACCACACAAGTGCCCTCTGCATTGTGCCCCACAGCCAGGTCTGGCCTGATGAATAACTTGGAAAATATTTCCATATGCCTATCTTCTCTCCACCCAAGATTGTTTCATTCATTCATTAAGTATTTATTCTGCATCCATTAGATGCTTAATGCTGTATACTGTGGAGGTCACAAAATAAGTACTGGATATGACATGGGCCCTGCCTACAAGAGGACAGTTGCTAATCCTATATTTACAATATCTCTGGAATTCCACCCTCCTATCTTGGCTATCTCTGCTTTTCAAACTGCAGCAGCAGTCTTTTTGCAATCATGAGGATCAATGCAAGGACCACGTCAGTAAGCTGAGGAAAGGGGAACAGAAAAATGGAAAACAGAAAAATGTGGAGCTGTCAAAATAACTCAAAAACTGCTTGTTTTCAGGCTTCAAATCATGTAATCTGATAAATGTCTCATTGCTCCAGCTGGAAGCATTCTAAACAATACGTTTTTCCCAGGTGCCAGGAAAGATGTCAAATAGCAGGTCCAGGATATATTTTTAAGGCTTGAGATTCCAAAAAGGGAAAAAATATTCTCCCTACCAGTCTCCATAAAATGAATGTCACGAAAGGACTCTAACTGATCCTGGTTACCTTGCTTGCCCACTTCTGGGTCGATCCCTACGTCTGGTCAAATGCAGGCCGGTGATCAGCCCAGGATGCAGTACTGGATTATGAGTCCCCCTGGTGGCCACAAAGGAGGGGCACCATGTTAGACTAAATCCTAGTGGGTGCCCCCATGGTGAATACAGGCCGACCAAAGCAACACATCCACTAAAATGGGGTTTAAGAATGAAGCTGAACTCCTGGTTCTGAGCAGCTGTGATTTGGCGGGGAGGGGTACAGTGGATTTCATACATTGTTACTGAAAAAGTGGGAAAAGGGTGACATATCATTGGGAATTTAAAAAGGCAACACAGGTGATGTCATCTTCTCTCCAGGCGGCAGAGCAGTCAGGACAGGTGAGGCTCATGAAGGGTTGGGTGCAGCCTTAGGGAACCTAGGCTTGGATTAAGAGTAAAACGTAGAATCAGCATCAGGTTTGACCACAGCTGGTTAGAGAATCATAAGCACAGAAGATGGGAACAGTAAATATGAGAGTTGGAGGAGAGCAAGAGTGATGAAGAACCTAAATAAATATAAAATGTGACAACAAAGGTGGGCAAAATACTGAAGCTATCCAGATAGAGATGTAGAGGATCTACTATGACCTTGGACCACACACTCCTATTGGTTTTGATTCCTTCTGTTCTGTTTAGACTCTCTTGCTGTCTCCCCGACATGACCGTCAGTTCTAGCATCTCAAAGCTAGAGGACTAGCTCCTAAGGAGAAGTGTATCAGCGGGGCTTCCTGAGTGAGGCAGGTTACTGTCACAGTATTGTGATAATGATGTGCCTTACATCTCCTTTCCTGACCAAGAACCAGGAAACACTGCTTCCTTGGACGACTGGAGCATGTGTTCCTCCTCCCACTCTGGACTTGAGTATGTGGCTTCTGGATCTGTGTCACGTTTGAAGGATTGTCCTGCCTGGTACCTATCTTGACACCATCTTGCCACCCATCTTGACCTATTGGTTTTGTTTCCTTCATTTGTAGCTACATCTTTCAATATGGTGTGGCTTCGTCTTGGGACCTGGGTAAGAGTGTGTTCATTCAGTCTCTGTAGACTAGAAGCATATGTCTGTGAGGTGACGCACAGGTCCGGGTCACATTGTGTCAGGCTGAGACACAAAGCCCACACCCTCCAAGGTTATACCAGAGCAGAGGAGATTGCAAATCTGCATCCTGGTGATGTCAGTTACTGCATTGGCAACCATTCCAAAAGGTGAATGCGTGTTTTGGCTTCAATAAAGAATATATTAAAAAACATGGGCAGTTGGGTGCCACGGTACATCATCTATTCAACATGACTTGTTTGCTTCTGGCAAGTTGTTTTATTTACTTTTCTAAACTTCTATCATATAACTCATTCAAAACCAGTTTTTCATTCTTTAATGGCATGAGGAAAGGATCACAATATATTAAGTATTAAAAAGCT
The DNA here is from genome assembly GCF_027409185.1 of Cynocephalus volans. NCBI lineage: Eukaryota > Metazoa > Chordata > Mammalia > Dermoptera > Cynocephalidae > Cynocephalus > Cynocephalus volans. The sequence goes on from NC_084469.1 coordinate 42,486,933, forward strand.
GGTTATAAAATGGATTGCACATTATGAGTCCAACTATGTCAGAAAGAATAGCTTTATGTGTATGTGTGTATAAATGTATACAGCAGAAAGAGATAACAAAAATAGGTTTGGGTTAATGTTGGGTGTCTCTGCATGAATTGTTGCAGGTATATACTTTTCTGTGCTTTCCAATATTTCCCAATTTTTAAAATAACTCAGAATTTACATAATCAGAAAACATTAGCTTTTAAAAAACCTGTTTGTTGACACATGTCCTATGGTGATTGTCTTTATAGAGCCTCAATTGCCTCACAGAAGGAACAGGATGCCAACCTGGCACACACGCCCCTACTACACCCCAGGCCCAGGGCAGGACTGCAAAGCACTCTGTACTGCAACCTCCTCCCAGTGCTCCAGGCAGGAACTACCACTAAACAGTAAGCACCTTCCCTTCTGCCCCTCATTCAGCCCACTAATTCCTTCCATTTAGAAACATCCTATGTCCATTGCTCTCCCAGTATTACTCCTCTATGGGTCTCATGTCGCTGAGAGTTCCGTTTCTTTTTTGGAAAAAAGTCTGCAGAAGTTCAGCTCTGCTATTCACTACCCTCCCACACTCCACACCCCCCAAAATGGCCTTGGCATATCATTTATCCTCTCCAGACCTCTCTCTCCTCATTTGTAAGATAAAAGGCCTGCACTCGATATATGAAGTCCCCCTTCAGTTCTAAAATCTATGATCAGGGATGATTAGAAATGATCCACTATAGGCTTTCCATACCTATTGCAATAGAAGTATTTTCTCCAGTAAGAATTATCCTGTATACATTTAGGTTTGTGTCACCAGAACCTTTTTCTTTCTTTATTTTAATTCCTGCTTTTGGGGTCCTATAAAAACTGCAATATTGAATAAGCAAAGAATTCTAAGCCACAGCTTCACAATCCATTTGTTGTATGTCTAGGGTTTTGTTTTTGCCAGTGTGCACGTATGATATCAATGAATAAATACAGTCTAATGTCTTCCTACTTTCATTACTTTCATTATAGTCAACATGCCTAATATGTAATTATCTGATGCTAATTAAAGTTAGTGAAGACAGAAAGCTTTGCTATATTTATATGTTCTCTCCAGGATGAATCCTCAGATGTAGAATAAAATCTCAACAGTGGCAGAAAGTTCTCTCAAATTCACAGCATTTGCAAGGTTTGTTTTCAGTGTGTATTGACACTGTGACCAAAGCCTTTGCCACATTTGCTGGATTCACATGCTTCTGTCTGGTGGGAGCGCTTTACTGAAGAGTAAGAAGTATGTCACAGCCTACCTTCTCCTAAACTCAGAACATGCTGAGGATGACTTCCCAGTAGGCATTATTTTATATCAAATGAAGTCTCCATGATTACTAAAGGCTCTTCCACACTCATTGCATTATATGGCTTCTCTCTAAGTTTTGATGTTAAGTAAGATGTCTATGTAAATATATATCAATAGGTCTATAGATCTAGATACAGATATATAAATACATAAAATGGCTCTAAGATATCTATATAAATATATATCTGCCAACATCTATCTATCTAGATAGGTCTGTAGATATAGAATTTGGCTGAGAGCTTTACACACACACACATAGTAACCACACATTTCTCACATTTAGAAGCTAAGTAGTATGAGATAATATCTGATTTTCAACTTAATGTTAAAATCACATTCCTGGCACTTGTCCAACTTAGGAGTTTACATGAAGGCAACTGTTAGTTGCCTGAAATCTGTCTTTTGAACAAAAGATTTCTCTGCATCTTTTGGAAAGTATTCTTATGTCTTTCTAACCAATTCCCCAGAAGTCCTTCTACTACTTCTTTGAGGCTGTCCACTCTGTAACTGAAGGGGACACTATTCACATGACTCCATGGAGTCCTGTAACAGTGGTCCTGCTGACAGCATCAGCTGGGGTTAAAAAGTAGATCACTGACAGCATGCATTATGGAGACCTCCAGGCAAACTTCAAGGTGCTTGAAAAGCCTATGAAATGTTGCCTTTTTTCCTCATGGTAAGTGGATGGAATTGACAGAATGTGACTAATATCCTTTTTTTTCAAAGAAAGGTTGTGGAGTATACTAACATTTACAATACAAAGGTATTTCACAGGGCCTAGCTTCCAAGACCCTGTAGTTTCAGGTATAGCCTAACTTTTTAAAATTACACATGTTAAGCTTGCGGAAAGACAGGAAACTTTCCCCAGGCTAAAGTCTCTGTTGTACATAAAGAATTGTAACACAGCAAACTTGCTGGCTCCAGGGGCAGATGTCCTTGGTGCAGCTAATGACTGCTGCCATGACAATTATCTTACTGTTCTTTGTAACCACCTATGTTCCTTTTCTGTAACTTTCTGGCCTGGAAAATAAATACTGGGAGAAGACCCCAGTCTGGGGTTAATTTCCCGAGGAGGAAAGCCTCTCTCTTGAGGGTTCCAGGAAATTAACCCCTTTGGGGTTTCTCACTGCTCAGAAGAAAAGGGCTTTGAGTAATCCTTTGCCTCTCTGTCACCCTGGGGGAGCGGTGACAAACGGTGCCCCATGTGAGGTGACAAAAGGTCCCCCAGTGCTGTGCTGAAGACATGTCACACCACTCGCAAGAGCCAGTCGTGTCCCCTTCTTCCCAACTCTATGTTCAGTGCTGCAGATAGCTTGAAATCAGCCGTGGCAGGAGTATTTACACCACAGAGAACGGCAAGTACTACAAATCAGCAACCCCACCACCATACACACATTCACACAGATAGGCGCGCACACACACAGACACGCTCGCGTGCGCGCGCACACACGCACACGCACACACACACACACACACACGAGAGCTAGTTGTTGAAAATTTACCAGCATACCACTAGGCATACCTTGGTCCACATGTGCCTCTCCCAGACAAAGGCTGCATTTCTGCAATGAAGAACACATGGCATTAACAGGTTTCCCAGCCTAGAACTCCTTTTTAAGGTGGGAATTATGCTCGTTTGTCTTTATGTTCTAACAAAAAATCAGAAAGTTTGTCGTAAGGTGTCTAAAGTAGGTGAAAGAAAATTGCCGTTGATATCATCACAGCTTACTATTTCTGTCCTCTCTGAACAATGAAGGGAAAAAACACGCTTTCCTCCCAGCCAAACCCTCTACCTTCAGGGTTGCCTGGTTGACCCAGAGATTCTGTTGTTAAGTCACAAGCGGTCCTTCTGTTTTCTGCCCCCACTGCCAAGGGAGCAACACTCGCTGTGGGGAAGGTAAACAGGTACCTTTTCAGTCTGCAATCTGATAATATGTATTGAAAATAGCGTACTATTTGACCTAGTAATTCCACTTGCAGGACTTTTTATCTTAAGGATCTAATCAATCATATTGCAAAGACGTGTGTACAGAACTGCCAGACATCTAATACCCTAGAACAAACCTCAACCAATGAGGAATAGGAGTAGGTGAATAAATACTCAGGTTTCTTGTCCCTGCAGGCGGGGAGACAATTCTGGGATGTATTGTTCAGTCTCTCAGGGGATCCCCAGAGGCACTGAGCCTCAGCGATCACCTGCTCATTAACTGCTCTTTATTGGCTTTCCTTCCTTCCATTTCACTTCCCCATTCCTTCACCAAGCTTCCTGCAATCAACTCCAAATTAACTAATTGCACCCAAAGGTTTGTCTCAGGGTCTACTTTTGGGGAAGTCCGTGTTAATACAGTGTGTGTGCGCACTTAAGCTTAAACTGGTTATTCATGGGTCCTCACATTGATTTATCCCTCTCTCCTTCACACACCTCACCAGAAAATAAGAGGGCCATTGTTTTAAAACAGTAATTTCTGCATGGAGTGTGACTTCCCCATAAGTTTTCTGGTAATGTTAAGATATTTTATAGTCTTGGAGTTCATGTGAGTGCTTTTCCTTCTGAAATTGATTCCTTAAGCCTAATTCAATGTTTCTTTTTTTAAATTCCAAATGGTTTTATAAATTATTTTAGTTCATTCAAGAGAGTGGATCATGACAGGGAAGATTTGAAATAAAAATTTAGAGAACATTAATTTATACTCTTAAGGACCAGTGTATTTGACCATTATTTTGTACACAAAAAATACCTGTTGGAAAACATTTTCCTGCCCTACTGCCTACTACAATATTCCTATTGTCATTAAAAGAATCAGCCTACGTGTTTCTCAAAAAAAGTGGGGGAGGGAGCTGGGGACAAAAGGTTCCCGTCTTTACTTTTTCTGATAGGTTAAACGTCTTGGTGGAGAGAGAAGAAATATCATCATTCTAGAGCACTTAGCTGGGAAAAGAACATTGATAATTGGGGAAGAATTGTTACCGAAACCCCAGAGGTTCGTTTGCTCGCTGCTCGGTAGCCAATAATTGATCGACAAGTGTTGGTGTAAGGACAGGTTAGCCTTTAATCGGGACGCCAGCAGCCTGGGGAAATGGTGGACTCATGTTTCGAAGACCATCTCCACTTTTCCCAGACTTGCCAAAGGGTTTATAGGGACAGGTGGTAGGGGGCTGGTTCACGGAGACCTAAGCAGGGACGTGCAGGTATCATCATAAAATTGCAGATAAACATCAAAGAACTTCCAGGGTGGGAGCTGAATCATAGTGACCATCCTGCATGAAGTCAAGTAACGGATTCCGTTCCTGTTAACCTCAGAAGGATCTAGTTGGTAAACTAGTAAGAATGGCCATCTGAGTTAATACTTTCTTGTGAGCAAAAAATCATTATGTTCTAGCAATCATATGAACAAGAATCATTGTATTCTAACGTCCAGCTGCAAGCTATGCGGTTCAGGCTACAAGAGCAAGGAAAAAAACTTTCTAATTTATAAATCTTAACAAAATGGAGTCACTTCTGTTCAGCCTGTTACAGAATTGCGTCCACACTTGGGGATGGTGCCAGCATATGGCGAAAGGGGGGTCCTGAGCCTGGAAAAGGAGCCAGGAGGCAACCAGGCTGGGCTTCCAGCACCCAAACCACCACGTCAGAAACGCCCACACGTCGATTTAAAACACCTCCGAAGGGAACCCAGGAGCAGCCTCACTGCAACTAGGCTTCCTTGCCCAGGGACACTGTCGTCTGTGATCTGTTCCTGCGCACGTTCCAAAGGAAAGAGCCCTGGACCGAGAGCCGGACGTGAAGTGACCCCGCAGCGCCCTGCTGAGCGCGCCCAGGCTGCGGACCGGCCTCCCCGCTCCCATCTCACGAGGAAAACGCCCGCGCCCCTCCTCCCTCACAGAGGAACGGGTCCCTCGCGGAGAGTCAGCGGGCCCGGCGGTCACCCACACGTCAGGCGCTCGGCCGTGTCTCCGTCGCTGACGGAAAGAACGGCCCGGGCCGGGGCCTCGCGCCTCCGGGACGTGC